>NC_051163.1:148500332-148800332 GCF_013339745.2 Dermacentor silvarum | reverse complement strand
TTGCGTCAGCGAGAGCCTTGCACGCGGACACGACAAATTCCGATTCACTATAGAAGCTAACAGCTTCGCTGTCAAACTCAAAGCGTAGGTCGTAGCGTACCGTGTTGCAGCGTATCCGTTGTAGCGTCGATACCCAGCCTGAGTATGACTGGGCAATCGAGCGCACAGTTGCTCGTAAACGCGAAGCCGGGCATTGCTGACGGTATGCACTGATGAGATAGCAGCCGAACCTTACCATGCTCTTCAGTTCACGGGTGCCCCCAAACAAGTATACTTAAAGAAGCACTTCGTATACCGGAATTGAGTTGCTTATGTGCGATAGATTCTGACTTCTAACGGGCGTGGTGTCTGGCGGTGTTGAAGCGAACGCCACCAGTTTCCGTTAAGCGAGGTGTTTCACAGTGGGATGGCCTTGTCGTGTGCTCCATGCTTGAAAATGGTCGCTAAACAAAGAAACAGCGTTTCTCGCGAAGATTAATGTTATAAGCTTCGCTTAAACTAATTTCAACAGTGCTTAAGATTTGCATAATTTTTTAAACGCAAACTTATGTTTTAGGCGCTCATTACAGAACCCCAGGTGGTCAGAATTGTTCCGTAGTCCCCACCACGGAGTGCCTTATAGTCATATGATGGTTTTGGCACGTTACAGCACAGCCCAGAATTCTATTTTTATAAAAGTGTATTGGGGTTGATCACAGATATCACCAGAAGCGCAGCTGCGCCCCGTCCTGCCACCCCTCCCATACATCTTCTGACGTAAGCATGCGATGACTTTCTGCGATGTGCTACGACACCATGTTATTGGGCTGGGCTGCATATGGACATAACTAGGGATAGCGAGAAATAGCTGTTGAAGCAGAGCTATATTGGTTTGCCTCGCGGCACACACCGCTTAAAATGGGAACAATGAGAAATACAGTGATCGGAGCCTGCACGCCACAGGCGCACATGATACACAGAACAAACCAGAACTAGTTAACATAATAAACTAATTAAGGTAGCTCGTGGGGACCAGTTGGTCTCTGTGGACGGTTAAATGCGCTTTCATTGAGCGGGACGCACAGGTAGTGTTAGCCCATGGACCAAATGCACGTCGTAGCTCACCGCACACGGACATATTTTAGCAGAGCATATACTAGATTGAGCGGCCGGTGACTAGTTAGTAGCTCTTTCAGTGGGTGTTACTGTATGCGACGGAGAGATAGAGATAGAGCGAGGCAGAGCGTCTGGTAGCACGCCTACGATACTGTACGTCAGATGGGAACAGTGAGAAACGGCAGTACACACCACAGATACACAACGTACACAAGACACAGCAGAACGCGCAACGCACAAAATAATTGAGGTATCTCATTGAGACCAGTGTCCCTGACAAAGGCTAAGAGCGTCTTAGTAGCGGCGGAAGCACAGGCAACACTAGTCCATGGATGAAGTACATGTTGTCAATTCATAGAGCTTCTAAACAAGCAGGAGGAGAGGAATGGCAGAGAAGGACAGGGAGGTTTCACAGTGCATAGACTGTTTGGCTACCCTGAGATACTGTACTAAAATTAATGTAATAAGACAAGAGAGAGAGAGACAGAAGAAAGGGGAAAGGCGGGAGGTTAACAAGAGGGGTAAAATAACTATGCTAAATTACTATACTAAAATTACTAGAGGGAACTCTAGCACTGCGACCGTCCCGCTGCCATAGAAATGATAGTTACTACATGGTTTTGGATAAATTTTTGTACTTGGACTTCAAACGTTCTGTGGGCTTATTACGCTTTGTCTTTCTAAATTTGCAGGCCCTCAATGTTTTCTAGACACAGCAAGACAATTGGTCTCTGCCCACATGAACCGCCACACCTGCAGATTCCGTAGACACGTGCCGGAGTTCCCTCTATAGTAAGTTCTGTAGGAAACTTCTATTTGCGTGTCCGTTCGCTGCACACGGAAACATTCTAGTTGTGCACACCGGATTTAAAAACTCTAGGCTTGGCCTCCAAGATCTGAAGACGCGTAGGACCATAGAGTTTCTCACTATAACACCAAGAGGGTAATCTGGCGCTACCGTCTATGCGAGTTTCGTAAAGGGCGCTGTGTCGTCATGGGAATGACGGGATATGTGTCTGCGAGGCTTGTTTTGGCGGGTGTTGTACGAGGCTTCGTCTAAAACGTGGATATGGCTACACAAATAATGCGTTCTTAAAATAAAATCTAATAAAAGGCTTTCATTCACTCATATTACATCTCTCGATAACGTTTACTCACCTACAATGGAGAATCAACAGAAGAGAAGCAAGAACAGACAAGTTGTTCCAAGCGAGCGAGGATCTTGTCCTCTTTCCTCCAACTTTAGCGGCCAGCTGATACCTTTTACGTTTCATATGATTGTGCATCCAATAGTAAGTCCTCAAAATTAAACAGAACATGTTTTTGTGTAAAAGTAAAGCTAAAACAGCTTTTTGCGTGCTGTTTCCGCAGGAAATTAATCATTGTGACAGACTGAATGGTGCTAGCCAGGCGCGTCTTGAAGGCTTCCTGGCTCTCCAAGAACGATGCCAATCCGAAGTCACAACATACCGGCATTCCCATGCATACCACAGCGCAGCAGCGCCAGATTTTCCTCTAGGTAATATAGTGAGAAACTCTATGCATACGACAGCACGCCCCTCCAAATCTTCGAGGCCACGCCCTAGAGCATATTCACATGCGCGCTCACGCGTTCACATACATAGGTGTCGCGAGAGCTGCGGCCTACCTTTGCTGACTGGAACGTGGTTGACTCTCTCCTCAGACTTGAGGCTCACCGTCCGTGAAAGCTTTCGCCTCGGAAGCGACCGCCTCTCGTCCATGGCTACACGAGGAAGGGGGAACGCGAGTGCATGTGACTAAGGCTAGACTCGACTAGGTGCTCGAACAAAGAAAGGCATACGCGACTGTTCTATAGACGAAACGATGGGAAACGTTAACACCGTAGAGAACAACTATACGAAACAGAGAGAGAAGGGAGAGAAAAAAGGATAAATGAAAGGCAGGGAGGTTGACCAGGACTGAGCCCGGCTGGCTACCCTGCAGGGGGGGTAAGGAAAAGAGGGGAAAACTACGTACCAGAAATAATAACTCTGCACAGGACACTGCCTAACTAGGGACAGAACGTGCATTTTTGAATCGACCACAACAAAGCGACACAGTCATCCAGGTGCTGGTCAAATAAGGGTAGCACTAAATTACGGCTTTAGTCGGAGAATATAAGATTTCGAGTTTTAACAAATGGATAGATGAAGTTCGCTCAAGAAAGGGGGAAATTCTCATCCACCCTACTGATAATTCATTGAGGATGACGAACTTCCGTTTCGTGATTCGCGCACCGTCTGATTTCCTGTGAAATTAGCTCGAACGATCACGACATGCATCTAGCTTGTGATGAAATTAGTGAAATTTGCAGGCATAAGGTGGGGGGTCAGCCGGTGCAAGACAGGGGTAGTTTGAGATCAATGGGGAAGAGGCGTTTATTAAGCAGTGGACATAACAGTCGGACGTTCATGGTGATGTTGATGTCGCTAGAGATATTCGTCTGTGAACAAATTTTTCACTGCTTACGTCTGTGGCACATGTAATAAAAAGCAATTCTTGCATTGACCTGCAGATTTGTGCATGTTTGATGTCTACTACAGTTTTCTTTTTCTTCTTTTTTTTTTGGACCAGCATTCGTGCGAGTCTGGTGTGTTACCAATTCTAACATCAACCCAATTATAAGCATGTTGTTTTCCCGTGCATTTCTAGGCTGTTCTGTTTCGTATTTGTCAGTCGGTGTATTTGTCAAATCTGGTAACCGATTTGCCCCCTATTCGGTGCACTTTCATTCAACGGAAAACGCATCAATGGAACATTGCATCTGGACTCACATAGGTTTAAGTATACCTGTATTCAACATAGTACAGCAGTAGCAGCAGCCTTTTGCAAACACCACCTTTTGTTCATACACATTCTGAATTTCGGTCCGAGAAGTAAAATTGCACGCTCAGGATCTGGTGGTCCACCACCTGCACTCACCTGCTGTGTCCGGAAGATTGACGTTTCGGCGAACCTTGAAACTGGCGCTCTTGGCCCTTTCCGGAGCTTGCGTAGGCGAAGACGCGTACAGCTCTGCGAAGAGGTACAGGCGAGGGTGAGGTCATAGTTGGTAACAACTCAAGGTAACGAGAATACAGGTGTGAAGACAAGTGCAATAGCTATAGATACAAGCTGAAGTTTCTTTTTTCTCTTTTTTTCTTACGAAAAATAAAATGCGAAGCAGCCCGCCCGTAAGCATATTCTAGTTTACGTAGTACGGAAACATCGTATACACGGGCGTGCGCGGCAGCACCGATGGCGTCACCTTTTGGTGCTTACGTCATATAGAGGATACAGAAACCACGTGTTCTGCCTATCTGCTGAATTAGAATTCAAGCGAGCATAAAACACCCTGACTGTTTTCCTATAGCATTTTTTTTTCATCAAGACTTAGGCAGACTACTCTTAGATACAGGGCCCGTGTTCACGAGTTCTTACACTAAAGAAAGAAAGAAAGAAAGAAAAATAAAGAAACAGAGAGAGAAATAACTACAAAGAAAGAAAGAAAGAGAAAGAAATAAAGAAATCCTTATTCCGCATAGTGTTATAGAAAATTATTGACAATATCATCTGGATCTTTAGCCTATGTGGCTAGTTTTGGATCCATACCATAAATGTCGCATAAATTGCAATTCAAAGCAAGAAGCAAAAACAGATCATCATTACATGCACGATTTAAAGTGATGTTTTATTGATGGAACAGCATTTGGAACTTTTCTGATGAAGCTGTTTGCACTGACAAATGATAGGGAATGTTGACCTTTTGAGATCTCGGCAAGTTGAATTTGTTATGCTCATATTGTCTAGCGTCCTTTGTAGGCGTGAGAAATAGTAATGAGAGATGTGTCTTGTTCGTGGCTAGTGTTATGTGGATGAGTAAAGCTATGTTACGGCCCCGAGATTGGATAGATGGCATTGGATAAGTTTAACTGCGCAAAAAGTTGTGCAGAGGGCGCGTCCTTAGTGGCCGATGCACTTGTTGTCACCGCATGTTTCTGAACTTTGACTAAAGATTGACTTTGATTGACTGAACTTTGACTTTGACGAGGCGTAGGTAAAACCCCAAGATTCTATGCAATGTGTTAATTGGCAATGAAATATGCTGAAATAAATTAGACGTAATATTTGAAGATGGGAAATGTTTGCGCGCCTTTAATATGGTATAACAACCAAAAACTATTTTTCTAGTTACTTGTTCAATATGTGGAGCCCGTTGTAGCGACGCGTCAAGACTTATTCCTAGATATTTTTGACTACTAATTTGTTAGATTTGTGAGTCTCCGAGGTACAAGTTGCACTTAGTAGGAATAGTTTTTCGGTTCGAGGCAAATACTATATACTTGGTCTTATAGGAGTTTAAAATAAGGTTGTTAGTTTCAAACCATGCCAAAGTATTCTGCAGCTCACTTCAAGCGATTTCTTTGGCTTCCTGTAGTGACTGTGA
Source organism: Dermacentor silvarum (assembly GCF_013339745.2). Taxonomy (NCBI): domain Eukaryota; kingdom Metazoa; phylum Arthropoda; class Arachnida; order Ixodida; family Ixodidae; genus Dermacentor; species Dermacentor silvarum. The sequence goes on along the minus strand of NC_051163.1, from coordinate 148,794,790 downwards.
CTGTCGTGTAATTATTAGAGCTGTACGATCCGCGTATAAGATAGAATGAGAAAATGTGAGTGATCTAGTATAATCTTTAATGAAGAGAGAGGAGAGTGTTGGACCCAGTACCGACCCTTGCGGAACGTCCCTTTTAATGTATTTAGTGAAGATGCTTTGCCTCTAACTACTACGTATTGCTTAAGATTTGTTAAATAGCTGCGAAAAAAAAACCAATTGCTTGTCCTCTAAAACATTAATGTTCTATGTTTTGTAATAGTATACTGTGATCTACCGAGTCAAACGCTTTTCTAAAATCCAAGAATACGCCCAGTCCGAAGCAGTTCTTGTTAAGTGCTTCGTTTATCATTTCTGTTAGGGAGCTAGCGACAGTTGTAACAGAATAACCAGTTCGAAAACCGTGTTGTGCGTTTGAAAGTATGCGGTATTTTTCAAGATAGCTTGTGATGCGCTTTGCAATCAGTTTTTCGAAAAGCGCATTAATACATGATAAAATGGTTATTGGATGATTCTTCGCTAAGTGGTTATCTGCTTCGTATATTGCTACCACTCTTCTGATAATGAGCTGGTAAGGATATGTACCCGATAGAGCGGGTTCATTGAACAAGTTTGCAAGCACAGAACCCAAGATGTCGATGTTGTTTTTGAGTAAGCTTAGAGGTAGAGCATCGTGACCCGTGGCCTTATTTGATGGCATAAGCTTTACAGTATCTATGATTTCCGCGGTTGTTATTTCAGGGAAAAGAAATGTGTTTGTTTGAGGAGCAAGTAAAAACGAAACAAACTCTGTATCATGGGCACCTTGGTTTCATTGTGTAGTGGTGCCCATAGTAACAACGTAGTCATTAAATGATTCGGCTAGATCTGCGTCAGTAGCGCCTAATCCGTCGCTATCGGGAAGTATACTGCACTGTTTTATTGACTTTATTACAGAATTCACTATTCGTCAAATTTCTTTGGAATTTCGTTTTGCTTTTATCATGAATGTATTATAATGTTCTATTTTACGCCTACGGAATAATCAAATAGAGACATTTCGCGCTGTGTTATCTCGAGCACGGTAACAATCACTGTCTCTGTTTTGTTTCAGTTTATTGTGCCAGTGTTCTTTTTGTTTATTCGCTAAGAGTATTGCGTCCGTCATCCAGGGACAGATAGGGATCGAGATGTACCTGGCTCTACGTGAGCTTGCATTTTGTTTAACACAGCCGGAAAGTAAGAACTGAGGGAATTGGTTGAGATCAATCCTTGGTTGAGATCTGTTCTGGTCGAGAACTGGTCGTACGAGTTGCGAAGTGGGTGGGGGAGGGGGGTGTGTTCCTAACTTTCCGCCTAGAGGACTATCTATTTCTGCCTTCGCTGATTGGCTGGAGCTGTACTAGCGAGAGGGAGACTGGCTAAGGGCGCCTGTTTCCCGCTTGTTCGTACAGCTCTATCCGATGAGGGGTGACCAAAATGTACAGTCCACTAGGTAGATACTTACAGAACAGACTGACCCCCTCCTCCCCCAGGAGTCGGCCAATCGTAATTTTGGGCATTTAATTAGAAAAGGCGGCCGACCACTTGCAAATAGCTCTTACAAACAAAAGGCTTTGTGAATTGTAAGCAGGTCTAGCTGCTATCCTCTGCTGTAACCACGGCGTTCAATAGTGATTAGGCATTCACACTAAGCACGACCGTTTGTGTTTGTGCACATGGATGTGTAGTGCGTCCAGCACGTATGACGCATAACAGGGCGTTTTTTAGGAATGCTTCCACTGCGGTTATTTCACGTGATGCATCCTACAAATGCACGTTCTTGGGGGTGTTCTGGGATGCCACTGTCGGCATTAGCAGGCCACGGACGGCTGCACTCAGGAGCCGTATTGTCGAAAAATGCCTCTCACCTGGCAGGCTGTCCTGGGCCAGCAATTGGCGGTTCTTTCCACCAGCTCCCGGAGAGACAGAGTAGACGGACGGTGCCGATGACTTCCGTTCCACCGGGTTGCCCTGCCACGCGTCGTCAGGATGCAGCACTGCAACAAAGTTCGCGAGATCCGCAAGGTAATTGAAAAAGGAGTTACAGTTTGCCCGGCTTGCGCGCATTTAAGTAATCGCGAGATTCGTGAGGCAAATTCAGGAAAACAACGGTTCTTGACTGGTGGTGAGCATCTCGAGGCTGTGCGAAATTACATTTGTCGATAGTCACAGGAACAGGGAAGGGGAGGGAACTGGGTCACGAGGAGAATATTTATAGAATTAAGGGGTGTCCGAGCTAACGTGGTAGTAAATCAATATTCATGACAGGGTGCTTACCATGATACTTGAAAAGAAAAATGTGCAATCACTTTTTTTGCACGAGGGCTTGCATGAGCACTTTTCGCAGTGAACGGTGCGTCCCTAAGGTGTTATCACGGTGCTCAGAAAGAGTAATATTGTCATCGCATGCGAGCTGCTGCTAAAGGCACACTTCGATCACTGGTCTGGTGACACCTGTGTTACTGACAGCGCAGTTTTGCTTAGGAAAGCCTAATTCGATATGATCGATGAGCTCTTTTGATTGAATATGGTAGATGCCTATCTTCACAGTGCTAATGTCTGACAACCGCGGGGCAATCTTTCTTTTGACGTGCTGGTTCCAATAAATATCAGCCGTAAGTGAGCAGCTGTCCGTACTTCCATGTCCGTGTCCATTTTGTGCTCGTTTTCACCGTCCACATATGCACCAACTCGCCCAAAAGAGCCCATTGCTAAGATCGCGGTCTGTTAAAGAGCAAACAAGTCTAGCTGATATTAAACAGTAGCTTTATTTGCCTCTTTCCCGGAGTTTGACGTTCGTCGTTTTTTTTTTTCTGCGGATATATATGGGTATGTATACGGGATGAAAATATTTAAGTTTACGGAATTAAAAAAAATCGCCTGTTGCAGATAATACAATGCTAGTCCTTAAGATGCATTATTCAGAGGGGCGGACATTACTTGCACGAGACACCGAAATACATGTTCAAATAATTAACAGAAATTCACTAATTAATTTCTTCATTAATTGCTTTAGGCCACATATTACAATTTACGAGTTGTAGCCAGTGAGATTGCAAGGTGTATCCATTTGGAATTAATTTCCAGAATGACACAAGTTTGGATATATGCGCCATCAACCTCGCCGCAAAATTGCGCTGTTGTTCCACTTGTTTTTTTAACAAGACGCTGTTTTATGCATTGAAACACATATTTAAAGTGACTGGAGAAACCATGTACTTTGTCTCACACTTTGGGAATAATATCTCGAAACTGCTGCCATCCTGGAAATTCATTTCAAGTAGATACGTCTTGCATACCCGCTGGCTACAATTCGCAAATTGCAATATGTGCCAGAAAGTAATTATTTATGAAGCTAATAACAGAATTTTTGTTCGTTAGTTGAATATGTGTTTTCATTTCTCGTGCTAGTAATGCCCGCCTGTGAATAATCCAGCTCAAGGAGGAGAATTAAGCTATCTGCCATAGGCGATTTTCGAAAACTCCGTAGAACTTAAAAATAATTATCACTCGATATAAATAACTTGTGCGTCTTGGTATAAGCTGGCTGCTACCTTGCCGTGTCGAAAATTTGGGCCCCTGGGTATGTGTTCGAATAGACAAATTGATGCTGCAGCTGCAGTCTGGCCTGGAAGACGTCTTGGGTCAATGTTTGTGTTCCACTGGTTACGTGCCCGAATAGACAACTTGCTGCTGGGTGACGTCTAGCTTAGCAAAGGGATTGGGTCAATGGGTGTGTTTCACTGGTTATGTGCCAGAATAGACAGCTTGCTGCTGGCTGCTGTCTGGCCTAGTAGAACACTTGGGTCAATGGGTGTTTTCCACTGGTTACAGGCCAGAATAGACAACTTGCTGCTGGCTACTGTCTGGCCTAGCAGACGACTTGGGTCAATGGGTGTGTTCCACTGATTATATGCCAGAATAGACAACTTGCTGCTGGCTGCTGTCTGGCCTAGCAGACGACTTGGGTCAATGGTCGTGTTCCACTGGTTATGTGCCCGAATAGACAACTTGCTGCTGGCTGCTGTCTGGCCTAGTAGACGACTTTTGTAAATGGTTGTGTTCGACTGGTTATGTGCCCGAATAGACTACTTGCTGCTGGCGGCTTTCTGGCCTAGCAGAACACTTGGGTCGATGGGTGTTTTCCACTGGCTATATGTCAGAATAGACAACATTCTGCTGGCTGCTATCTGGCCTAGCAGACGTCTTGGTTCAATGGGTGTGTTCCACTGATTATGTGCCAGAATATACAACTTGCTGCTGGCTGCTGTCTGGCCTAGCAGACGACTTGGGTCAATGGGTGTGTTCCACTGGATACGTACCTGAACAGACAACTTCGGCACCGGGGATGTTCTATACTGGGTATGTTCCCATTCGTGGCCGATATGCCAGCATGTATGTGCCGCACTATGGCGCAATGGGTAAGAATACTTAAGCGCATTTAGATGTGTGTATATACATCTCTCATCAACATTATTTCCGTGGACAAGCGTCATTCATTGCCTTCACCTGCGTGACGCAGACAGCCAGTGGCGTAGCCAGAAGGGGGGGGGGGGTCACTCTGCATCTGCCCCCCCCCCCCTCCTTTGTGTGTAAGCGAGAGATAAAATGAAGGCAGGAATGTTAACCAGTCAAGAGCCAGGTTGGCTACCCTACGCTGGGGTAAGAGAGAAGGGGATGAGAAAGCGAAATTCTTCTGTTAGTATGTGGCCTGCCCAACCCCCTTCTGCACCTCCATCATTTGCATCTGCCCTGGAACTTTTTAATCCCTTTCCCCCTCCCTGTACAGAGTAGCACGTCATCAGTCATATGCACGCCCGCAAAAATCTCCGTTTTCCAAGAAATAGGTTCTCTCTCTTATTTCTCTCTCCATTATTTTGTACGTGTGTGTGTGCGAGCTCTTCATGTTCATGTTCGCTTCGGCTAATTACCGAAAGTGAAGTTAAATGGGGAACGAACACTTAATTCAGCAAAAGAAGTTCGCCAGTGCTCTGTTTTCTCAGAGGGTGGTGTCAGTAATGCTATTCTTCTTCCCAAACTGTATCCGATGAACGCACCGAAAATGTTCGAATAAAGCAAGAAGAACGATAATAATATAAAAAATCATAGGCGAATTTTGATGTCCGGCCTCGTAAAACCTAAACCTGACATCACGTTTTCTTGTGTTTAAAGCTTTCTTGTGTTTTCCGCATAATAATTGCATACAATGAATTACCAGCGGCACACGTCCAGGGCGTTAAACGATAATATTCAGTTACTCAAGAGATCAATACAATTTAATTACGAATCGGTCAACACTGTCACCGTGTCACAAAATAGCAAGGTCGTGCTTTCGGCTGTCATTTCGATTCCGGCAGCACTGCGTGCCACACGGTCACTCACGTTCTCTCAAAGCCAGGCCTTTTCTCGTGGCATCACGGTAGTAGCGAATTCTCCGGTATTAAATGCATCTTGCAACATGAGCGCGGGCAATACTAACATTGGGCGATCAGTCGTCACTACAAGCAGGTATCAGGTTGCGTGGAGTCATTCGCGGGCACTCGGAAGAGGTCTGCTAGCGATCGCCGCGAAAGATCGCACTCGTCAGACTTCCAACGAACACATCTCAGCGGCCCAGTCGCATAGCCTCGACAGCAGCGAATCAGTACCCGTATGGTGCACGCTGCATAGGCACGCTCATGCCCGAGCAGACGGATGTTCCGGCCAGATACAGACTTAACGTACAGCGATTGTTCGTCCAGACGTTCTCGGTGTTATAAGCATGCATTACGGCAATGTCACGACTATCGTGAGGAATGTTGACGAAAAATGACCATAATGGTGGAATGATTGATTAGGACGTTATGATGATGATGATGACGCCAAAAGCAGCGCGACATCTCACACGTTGGCAACACTATACCGAATCTAGGGTACACGGATTTGAGGGTGTACAGGTGGGCATCATAATATAGTGTGAGACAGGCCTAGTTGGTATTCTCTATTGATACGACCAGCGTAAAAGCAGACACGAAACACAGAAAATAGGTGACGAGTACAAGCGCTTGTCTTCGTCGCCTCTTTATTGGTGTTTCGTGTCTGCTTTTTGCGTTGGTCGCATCAATAGGGAATCATAGGTCGAGATACATATTTTCTGGCTAATTATTTTTTCCAAGGAAATGTTTTGATAATAAACGTGCTTATGGTGGCTGCGAGAAGTCCTACAAGAATTGGAAAAAAAAGCACTCCTCCACAGCTATCAAACTGATGTAATAGTTCAGCAGAAACCCGCTAGGTGGAGAGAAGTAATTATCATTTTCCTTATAGCTATCGAATTGTTGTAGAACTTAACTGCTTCGAGCTTGTAAGGTACGGCACTCACGCATCGAGTCCATGGACGAACTCCGGATGAGGTCGTCGGGTGGCAGTTCCTGGGACTGGCTGCGTCCCGCGCCCCCTGCGCCCCTGGACAGCGGTAGCCATTCGGGGGTGTCCCTGAGGGGCGACCTGTCGAGGGGTAGCTGCAACTCTCCCAGAAAGGCGTTCGTGCCGACGGGCCGGTGGTCCCACACCGTCAGGTCCAGGAACAGGCCCTCCAGCGACTCGAGAGAGCTGAACACGAACGTCTTGTTCCACTCCGGACTGGTCACAGGCTCCGATATGGGCGTCTTCATGGCCGGACCGCGCAGGCCCGAGCCGGGCTCGTGCAGTCGCAGCTTGACGTACGAACGTCGAGGAGGCAGCCCACGTGCGCCCAGCACGGTAACCTCCAAGTCGGTGCCGTCGTACCTGACATTGATAAGCGGGATGAACAAATGACCATTATCCTCCTAAGACCCCTTGTACGATACATTGGGCATTGCCTCCAACATCTCTTTTCTTCGAAATTCACACGGAAGTGATTATGCAAAATATTCATTCTGGGTTTGAAGTACAGCACATGTGTACCTGTAAAGAAGTGGCTTACTCGTATATTGTCATCCGCTTTCGAGAAATTTGACACTGAATTGATCTAAACCTCTGCGTCGTCCCAGTCGGCCGAAATCAACCTTGAGGTGTGTCTCGAAATCACTGAGATTGAAGGAAAATACCGGACGCGACAGCAACGTGGCAATGTACTGCACGTAGTTCTATTTTCATCTCTTAGTTTAAGCGATGAAATGCAGTTTTTACTATAGCAAACATGAAGAGGTGATGGAGATAGTTATTTTTTACACGTGCATGGAGGCACAGCTTTTGGCATCTTACCATGGTACTTAAAATCTTAAAATTGTTTTTCAAGCTCATAACATAACAGTATACAATAAAAACAACCTTGAAGAACGATTATATCCCAAAGTTGTGTTCGGATATCAGGAGGCTATTATTTCTGACAGACGTAACGCCTGGTTGCGGACTTCTTTGTCGGCTCGGGACTCCTGGACTAGAAGCGGTCACTTGTGTAAACAGAGCACTTATGAGGGAGTGGTCCACTCCTTCCAAGTTGCCATGGCCGCTTGTAATATACGGTTGCAATCTGTGCGTCTTAATCACTCTCAGAAGGTTGGCATACCCAAAATTGCCACATAGTGTGCAATATAAGACAGTTACATAATCACTCTTACTTTCACCTGCTACTTCGAAATAATGCAACCAGCTTCCAGGGTCTGTGACAAGCATCAGTGGCCCCACACATTTCAAAACTGCACTACTAACTCTGTTTTGATTACCTGGTCTGTAACCATTGTGCTATTTCCTTAAAAAGATAAACTTGCATGCATGCTTCAGTAGTTTGTGAATAACTCTGTATTTTTTGTTCATACTTATTTTGTTCTTGTGTTTTTTTCGTGTATTTTTGAATTGCTTGTGTATTCTTCTGTATTACGCATTTACAATGATTGTTTGATCTCATGTTAGCATATTAATTTACGATTTGCCTGTTTCCTTTTATACATGCATACCTTATCACCCCTCCTCATTGTAATATGCTTATGCAACTTGAGGACAAAAAGACAATTAATATGGTAACGCTGAGAGGGCAATGTTTTCGGAAAGAGAAGTGGTGGAACACTCCTACAAGGTTTGTCTGTTTGAAGGATAGGCTCCGCACTGCAGGCAGGTCAGTAAGCCTCGGTCTCTGTTAATAAAACTATTATTTTTTTGTATTGTATTGTGTGGTGATAGCCGTATGTTTGAGCTTCCCGCTTGAGTGAGGCTTCCTCTCTTGAAAGCGTGTAGGATGGTGAGTGTGCCTTTGGAGGAAAGTAGATGTGGTCCCTCCCAAGCTTTAAAACATTAAAATTTGTTGCGTAGCTTGGTAAAGTTTATTTCTAGCAAGCGTGTAGTAGTCTTGCAATGCTACCAGCGACGGGTAAGAATTAACATTGCTGGGATAGAGGCTGGACGAGTTGGTAATTTTGCTGCGAGAAATGCAACGACAAGCACAGCAAACAAAAAGGCTGAACATTGCCGGACAAAGCCTGGTCTAAGCTGGGTCTGGCTTTGTCGACGATACAAAACAGCAGTAACAGTCGTACTCATGTTGATGTGGTGGCACTATACCAACGCCGGTGGATTGACCAGGAATCGGTTAGCAGAAACATAAGTAATTGTAATATATATAAATAAAGAATAAATAAATAGGGATAATAAGAAAGATGGACCTAACTTTACGTCGTCGTCTACTACTTTCGGCGTTCTGTTTACCGCAGCGCATTTATACCAACAACGCCGTCATAAACTCGCCCAAGCTACCCCTTCAGGATTTATGGTCGAATGAGAACCGTTAGCGGTAAGACACCACGCGAAGGAGATTAACAATGGACGAACAAAAAAACCTCAGCCCAGACGAAACGTTCCCTTAAGGGTACTTATCCTTAAGTATTCGTGTTCTGTCGCTTTGTTGTTTCTTTTCTCTTTCTTTCTTTTTTTCTTCCTATACCTTCCCTTTTAAGTGTTTCTATCCCCTTCTCTCTAAAGAGAAGGTAAGCGTTGTGCCAATTTTGGTGACAGTTACCAACTTCCTCTTTCCCATATTTCCCCCTGTGTCCAATGTATAACTATATTTAAACCAAATAATAACAATCTATGCATGCCTTTGTGGGGAAGTTGTCAAGGGCTTCGGTTTCCCTTGTTTGCTTATACTCTTGATCGATTTGTCTCCATCCTTCCACGACCTGTCTGTCTTGTTCGGATACACTAAGGAGAGGAATGCGTATACAGCACCAGACGCCCAACAGAACGGCTTAATATCGCCACGCGTGGTGCAACTGGCAGCGCAGCCAAATCTCGGAAAGGAACATGAAGCAACAGGTAGAAAGCGGAGAAAATGTCTAGCACGGAACAAGCTGCATATCACTTTGGTTTACAGAGAAGATTTTGGTTAGCATTTTTTATTATTATTTCGTTTCAGGACATTTATACAATTGACAGAAAGAGAGAGAAAACAAAGAGAAGAGCAGGCAGTGAACCGGTGCGGGGGTGGGGGACGGCGCACCGACAGGGGCACGACGCCGGCCTATAGTCTTCAGCAAGAAGGGGAGACAGACACATGGAAATGGCAGATAGGAAACAAGGAAGGAAAGAGGGAAAAAATGACGATGTGACAGATTACAAAGGCTAAAATAAAACAACGAGAAAGATGCCACAGAAAATGCCAAACAAAACAAAACAAAACGAAACATGCTAAAACATTTCAAAACGACAGTGCAGGTTAGAAAATCTCTGCCTGACGGAGCAGTCTGCAGGGATAGTTTACGAGCATCGATCAATGGTCATAGCCTTCTCCCATCGCGAATTTAAGAAACCACTCTGTGTCAGTGCTGAAACCAGTTATCGGCGCTGAAAATATGTAAGGGGAGCGCCAGTGGTTTGAAACCAAGGCGAGGCAGACGCGCAACTGCATGCAGCGTGAAGCCACCTGTATACAGAAGAACATCTCTTGTAATTTATTGTAACATTTATTTTAACATTTGGAGCTCGCTTGAGCTTCATCTCTAAGAGTGGAACGCGATAGCATTCAAAGGTCCCCGGCTGCTTAACAGGCCTCCCGGCAATTGCAGCTTTCTTTTTTTCTCCAACTTCGCCTACGTGCGCGGCTGCCGATGAGGCGAGCGCCATCTGTATGGTGGTTTTGCAAGGAACCAACCACGGTGCGCCGCTGTTACGAATGGTAGAAATGCTGGAAAATGGGCTTGCGGTTGAGTTTCCGCGTAACAGAATTACGTTTCCCGTACTTTCAAATTACAATCCGACGCTGTCACGTCTGTAGGTTGTGCTTAAGTCGTACATTACGATTTTTCCGACACGTTTTACTTTGAGAAATTCAATTAGTTCAGTAACGCCTACGCACCACGCGGAGGGTTTTCGTGGTTCCGGGTGAATGAATGAATGAATGAATGAATGAATGAATGAATGAATGAATGAATGAATGAATGAATGAATGAACCAACATCCTCACCACAGGCGGACGCCGAGCTCCCCTTGGACGTGCGCCTTGTTGCAGATCTCGTCGGGCGTCTTCGGCAGTTTGCGGCGGGTGGCCGCCCCTTCACCGCCGCCCATGGAACAGGTGGACGACTTGCGCGACGGGATGTTGCCCGTGGACGCGCGAAGCTCGCGGTTGCTCCTGCGCCATTTTTTTTAGTACACCTATTAGCAACCGGGGCCGGCCTTCTTCTGAAGGCATACACACTTTCTCGGCAGCGACGACAACGCTGTATACACGAGCATCGAACATGGCCGCAGCAACCGGATGACGAACCCGCTACCTTGTGCCTAACAGCTGACTGCCATACCCACTGCTGCCTGCTCCAAAGTTCCAGTGTATTAATTTTAGCACTGCTAGCGCAGCTGCGTTTCATTTGATTGATTTATTCATTGATTAGTTTGTTGATTGATTGAGTTTAGCATAATAAAGCTTCACTGGGACAATAGGAGAAGCCGTATAGGTGAATGCTCCGAATTAATTTTTTTAACATGTTCGTTAAGCAGATATATCTATCAGAGCGTTAACGGTACGTGTCATTTAACCGCTCAAGGACTGTGGCACGGCGCAAATTCATACGCCGGCGTACTCTAAACGCGTACACGCATTTTTGGCGCCTCGCTGTATATTTCGGGATACTATTCCGGCGTAATATTTCGGCATAATCATTTGCCACTACGCACGCGTGCCTGCCTCGTTTAATGCTCGCGCAACCGAGGTGGTCTATATAGACCCACGTGAAGCCTATTTGATGAAGGGAAGTGAGTAAACGTCCACAGTGAAAATATATATTTCTCCTTCGACAGCACAAATGTTGGCTCGACCTCGGGCATGACATTGTCCAAGTTCGACGATCAAAGTTACACGAGAAAAGGCAGCGATAATAATAATAAAAAGGAGAACCCGCGTCCGCGTAGCATACGGTATTGCAGACGGCTTTATGACCGTCTGCTTCCTTGCGTTGCTTTGATCGCCGCCCCAAGAGAGCGATGTAGGACCGACTGGCGTCGAGGTGTACTTTCCACACAAAAGAGCCATAGGCGGCCGAGTCGAAATAAGGCTGGGTGTTGCGCCAGAAAGCCGTAAATCGTTTAACACTCTTCGGCTCTTATGGTAGACCTGAACATGGTTGGGTCTTCCACTGGTCAGCCAGGGAACCGCGTATTGACGCTCCGCAGACGGTTTATGTCCTCGAAACTTCGCTTTATGCTCGGTGTTTTCTTTCTGATCTATATCTATATATGTGTAGTTCGCAGGCGTTCACCAACGAGTCTTATTTCAGGGGCGGGAGGCACTCAGGTTCTTGCTGTTGTTGTGGAGGTGATGTAGACGCGCCGTATACTATAACTTCCTCGATTCCACGTTTAAAGCTGGCCAATCGAGTAATTCTATTTTACATTGCATATTGCACTTTGGTGAAAGCATCGGATAGAATATTCGCATCAATCTTGCTAGTCTATTAGTAATAAAAACAGATGCGTTAAACTGCGTTCACTATTGTCGTCTAGCTTATGATAGAATTTAATTCTCGACCAACGTGCGCCGAAATCCAAACGTTTCAGGGAAAAAAAGAAATGGATGAGTCAGGTACCTTCTAGTGGAAGCAGGAGAGGGGGGGGGGGCATATCTGTGTTTTTTAATGCAATAGCATTTCGATGGCTGTGCAGACTTGCGTAATACACTGTGCCGTCGATGCGCGTGCGCAAAACGTGGACACCAAACACGTTCGGAAGATAAACTCAAGCGTTTCGTCAAGCCTCCGGAATTTTTAAAATGCTCTGGGAAGTACATCGGTGTTCCAGTTACCACTTTCTCAAAAGCCTCCCTGAGGCGCAGGAAGTTATCAACTGTAACGCCATCTATCTGCGCAACGCCCAATGTCCAGCTTTGTCAATGTCCTAGTCCTAGAAGAGCTGGGGTTCAATGCCGACCAGAGGGTGAACTGGTTAGTGGTTGAGATAAGCAAGACACGTTTGAAGATAAAAGGAAGTATGGCAGGTATTGGGGGCGGGTTAGTCACAGACATAGGTAACTTGGGTAACTTCACGAGATAAAATCAGGTAGTCAAGGTGCTGGATCACGATGTAGTGGCACGCAAGTAGCTTACAAAGGCTAGGTGACTACTTGTCCCCAGTTCGATTTAAAGGGAATTCCGTTAGGGATAATCATCATCCTTATCATTGCCATCCACATTACCGGTAAGCGTATATTGAGAATCTAGAATGCACAGCGCCTTAGCAACCGCATTTGAACGCGACTGGCTGAAACGCCCCTGCCAGCGCTCTGATGTCACGCCTGAGGATTATTGCCTGTGCGTGTCGCCCACGATAGGTTAGGTTAGGTTAGGTTAGGTTAGGTTAGGTTAGGCTAGGCTAGGCTACGTTAGGTTAGGCTAGGCTACGTTAGGTTAAGTTATGTTCGGCTAGGTTAGGTTAGCGTAAAAGGCGTTAGGTAGACCGGCGTACTCTATCATCAAAGCGGTTGCAAAGGGCGTCGAGCGTCGTCAGCGGCGTTTCATCCGAACGCGTTCAACCGCAGTCGCTAAGGCGCTGTGCCATCCAAATTTTCAATGAATGCTGCCGGTAACCCGGTTTTCTGCAAAGAATAAAACGTTCACGGACGGGCTAAACTTTTCTCTAACAAGCGTGGTGGTTATTGAGCAGAGAAAGTATCCATAATGCAAAGAAGGTAGGGCGTGCAAACACGGACACAAGAGAGGAGAAGTGGGCCACACAGACGCCGTGTACAGACGTCCGTGTTGTCCACTTCTCTCCTCTTGTGTCCGTGTCTTGCACGCCTTACCTTTTTTGCATTATAAATCCTTACCAACTAGCTCAGCTTTCTGTCGTTCTAAGAGAAAGTATCAACGCGTGGGGGAGCTCACATCTTCCGGCCGGTCTCGACGACCAGCTCGACGCTGTGCGGCGACTTGTCGAGGATGGCGCACACTTCCTCGTACGAGCGGTCGACGAGCGAGGTGCCGTTCCACTCGAGGATGACGTCGCCCTGCTTGAGGCCGGCCAGGTCAGGCCGACGAGCCGGCCAGCACCCACGCCACCGCGGCGTACAGGTGGCCGTCCGGGGCCTTCTTGCCGCCCATCACCCGCATTCCAAACCCTCGGGCTGCAACGGGGTTGTAACACGGGCGAAGGGGAGAAATAATGCTGCAATTCCATCTCTACAGCCGTTAGACAAAGACATCAGTTCATTTACGCACACCGGTGTACAGTGTGGTGGGTATGGCAGGGCAATATATGGATAACGGCAGCTTGACTGGTTCCACCTACGCGAGAACTACGGCAGCAAACGTGGCAAGATGTATGTTACACTGATTGTGAAAGTACTAAGGAAAACATACGACAAAAGGAGAAATTTAGGAACTTAGAAATGTAGCAAAAGGAGAAAGAATGCGTGCCTGTCAGGCAAGACGTATTGCGAGCATTTACAAGAAAATTTGCAGTGAATTAGGATACTGATTTGGGCTACTTGATCTAAGTTCGTGACGCGAAAGCAGCGCGCAGCGGCGAAGTATGGGAAAACAGGTGCGTGGTTATGGTTTAATACTTTTTTCTCCCAACCCCACACGTATTTATCCACACTTCCGTGCTTTGCGCCGCATTCACGTTATGAACATTTCAAGTAATGTACTGGGGTACGCTTTGGTCTGTTAATTTGCAGTTGTTAAATGTTCTTGTTATGCAGTAGGAGAGCATTCGAAGGCCATATCTTGTGCGCCCGCGAGATTACCCGCGATAATCTCGCGCAGCCAAGCAGCAAGCATCGCGTACCCGGTTAAAGGATGTGAGACAATTGGATTAAAAGCACACTAAATAGCAGCACTAAATTATTTTATACCGGTGAATAATTCTTTCAAAGCACTGTTTCATTGACTTTGTGGGAAGCGGTTCATTATTATATACCAGTGAAAATAAGTGTCACGCTTTCCTTATTAAAATTTGGCACCGAACGTGAGTAGGACGTTATGGATATTCCAACGTATTTCCTTGTATTTGGGACACGTTGGCGCAGGAACTGTTTTCGAAACTTACTGGTGTGAATCATTGGTTTTCTAACCTTTAAGAGCCGGAAAGAAACTAAAAAAATGCATGAATAAAATTACATTGTTTTAAATCACTTATCCGAATAACATTCTTTTTTTTTTTGCAGATGCGAAATTTATATACCACGGGGGTAATAAATTCAGAACTTGTGGCTGAAAATACAAAATAACAAGAACCATTTACGTTTACTAGAGATGTCAGAGTAGATAGGTGTTCACTGCTTCCGTCGCAACTAGTCGATGCTACAGGTACATTTCAGAGCGAGCATTTTTTTAGAAAGACTAGCAAATGCGAAGATCAAAGTTCTGAAGGAGTGGCTCGCGCCAATTGTTGCTTTCCTATGATAATTTATAAACACGATACCGGGTAATGTCCCACGCCACAAGCTTGTTACCTTGCGGACATTATTGCCAGTGTTGCTTCGACTTTTGCAGCAGACAATGCACCGCCTTGTTGGACGTTTTTCCCCTGCTGTAGACGGGATAAAGTCCACAAAGCGTGGTGCCGTCATACTTGAGTAAGGCATGCTTCTAAAGAACGTGCGAGCTTGAGGGGGGCAGCAACACGCGACTAGCAGCCGCCATTTCTGAAATATCTGCTTCACGAACGCAGTGCCGTAGGTGCCTTAGATGCCAAAGAGGAAACTCGCCAGGACGTCGATAAGACGAGGCTGGCCCGTTACCAGAATTTAGAAACAGTGCCCGAAAACGTGTATGAAAACGTGGGTTGTCACAGACAGTACAGTACAGGACAGTAGAGAGAAAACGTGGTTGGCAGTTTTTGTAAAAAAAAAAGTGTACTCGAATGAGACTTGTTTACGGCACTTAATGAGCTAAAAATGCAATGCAGTTCTAATTTGCGGATAAACAATCAACTATAGAGCGTAGAGCAGACGCCGTCATAATCTACGACGTCATGCCCAGATGATACAGACACTTCACTTCAGGGAGGCATCGTTACGGTCTTTCGTTACCACCTGTTTTCTGACTTATATCAAGCGTCCTCAAGTAATCATCATCATCATCATCATCATCAGCCTATATTTATGTCCACTGCAGGACGAAGGTTCTCCCTGCGATCTCCAATTACTCCTGTCTTGTGCTAGCGTATTCCAACTTGCACCTGCGAATTTCCTAACTTCATCATCCCACCTGACTTTCTGCCGTCCTCGACTGCGTTTCCCTTCTCTTGGTATCCATTCTGTAACCCTAATGGTCCACCGGTTATCTATCCTACGCATTACATGGCCTGCCCAGCTCCATTTCTTCCACTTAATGTCAACTAGAATATCGTCTACCCCCGTTTGTTCTCTGATCCACACCGCTCTCTTCCTGTCTCTTAACGTTACTCCTAAGATTTTTCGTTCCATCGCTCTTTGTGCGGTTCTTAACTTGTTCTCGAGCTTCTTTGTTAACCTCCGAGTTTCTGCCCCATATGTTAGCACCGGTAGAATGCAATGATTGTACACTTTTCTTTTCAATGACAGTGGTAAGCTCCCAGTCAGGATTTGGCAATGCCTGCCGTATGCACTCCAACCCAATTATATTCTTCTGTAAATTTCTTTCTCGTGATCAGGGTCCCCTGTGAGTAACTGACCTAGATAAACGTACTCCTTTACAGACTCTAGAGGCTGACTGGCGATCCTGAATTCTTGTTCCCTTGCTAGGCTATTGAACATTATCTTTGTCTTCTGCATATTCATCTTCAACCCAATTCTTACACTTTCTCGATTGAGGTCCTCAATCATTTCTTGTAATTCGTCTCCATTGTTGCTCAATAGGACAATGTCATCTGCAAACCAAAGGTTGCTGAGATATTCGCCGTTGATCCTCACTCCTAATCCTTCCCCGTCTAAGAGCTTGAATACTTCTAAGCATGCAGTGAATAGCATCGGAGAGATTGTGTCTCCTTGCCTGACCCCTTTCTTGATAGAACGTGCACTTTATTGGAGAAGCGCAATTTACTAATACAGTTAAACCTAAATGTCCTCTTTAGAGTCACTTTTTCAGCTGTATTAGTAAATTACCTTTCTATTATAACAAAACAACCTCACACGCGCCCTGAAAGGACGTTCATCAGGCCACGAAATGTGAAAACGAAATACGCGCGATGACGTAGCCCTTAAGCTCCCGCATTACTTTGTCCTGGCGTCATGGATATTTGTGAAGTATCCTACAGTGTACAGTAAAACCTTGTTATATGGAAGTTGAAGGGGGAGCCGTAATTGGTTCGTTATATCCAGTGTTGCGCGTACTCTGCTGTGAATCTCTATAGGGATCTCAAGGGGAATTTCACTTACTTCGTTATGTCCATGATTTCGTTGATACCGTTTCGGTATGCCGAGGTTTGACTGTAGTTAATTCTATATCGGTAAAGAACTTCATTTCATTCTAAATGAGCCAAACATTCTGCGACCTTTGAGAACTGTTTCTGTGCCTATGCAGCCCAACTACTAAGAAATGTACAGCGAAGTCCGTCATGTCATACTGATGTGACGACGCGGACATTTCCTCACAAAATTCAATAAAGTTTCGTCTGACGATTACTATGTGCACTCATTAACCTCTTGCTGTCAAATGAATTAAGACAAAGTTTGGAACGAACAGTCTATACACACTGATAAAGTGTTGATGTCCCTTTAAAGTGGAACGAGCTGATGCCTCGGTAAATCCGGTGCTAACCACTAGACCTCTACGAGGCAATGCCCATCATGCTTGACAAGGCTAAGGAAGCATTTGCTCTGTATTAATGCGAAAGCATTATACGCCCCATTATGCGAAAATCTGGCGGCGGCGTCGGCGACGGTACCGAAAATGGCCGATGGCGCAAAGAGTAAAAACACGTCAACGATGCTCGAATTGTCGCCAAATTTCTCGGGAAGTTTCGTGAAACGGAGTAAATTAATGACTCTGAAAAGAAAATCTGGTACGTTTCGGTCTGGGTGAGAATCTAACACGGACCTCCGAGATTCGAGACTAACACGCTTCCCCGGACGCCACGGCGGCTCCACAGTTCTGGCTGACTAAACGTGTGCCTAGTGCGTGCGTGATTGATTGCACACGTCACGTCGCAGCCATCTGGCTGACTAAAGGTTTTACCAAAGGGACTATAATGCTTTCGCGTTCCCACACGTGAGCAGTCTTAACTGTGTTCGCTGAACTTTTTGTTTTCTTCTGTCACAGTTGCTAATATTTATACGACGGGGTGAGTTTTAAACCAGGCCGTTGGCCTCCGCTACAACGGCAACGAGTATGCTGCACAAGTTGCTACAAGGGATAGAAACTTACATTCCCGAAGACACAACCGCATATACGTTTCACCGCAGTTTGACATTCGCTATGGCGCGTTCGGTTAAGATGGTGGTTTCCATGCGGCAGAATAAACGTTCGCTACTACTACTACTCACTCCTCGCGCCTGTGTCGGCGGGGTCCCTCTGCAGGAGGACTCTCTTGCGCAGGGGTGTGGGCGGCGGTCCCTGCGAGTCGACGTCGTCGATGACGATCTTGATGTTGTCCCCCTCGGGAGCAGAGGCCCTCCGCTCGGGTTTGCCCAGTTCCTCGCGGGGCAGGTCCAGCGAGTGAGTGCTGCCGGTGCCGTGGGGGGCGCCCGGAAACAGGCACAGCTGCGCATGCGCACGGCAGGTCATGGCAGGTATCTACGAGCAAGCGACGAAATACTCGAGAGAGAGATCTCTCACAACGTTGTTGCTATTGTGTACGGCACCGGTGTGGCATCAAAACTGCGATGCGCAGTTATCGTCACTGTAGCTGCTACATTACGTTAAAGAAGAAGTCATTTTCTGTCACCGGTACGAGGATGTTTACGCCACAGACCGTAAGTGCTAACACTTTAGTTTCGTCGCTGCTAGAGCGAACGAGGGTTGGCCAATGGAAAGCCGTTGGCACAGCAGTGATTGCCGATGGAGGCAAAATGTAAAAACGCCCGTGTGCTTGCGTTGTAGTGCACGTTAAAGAACCCCAGGTGGTCAAAATTAATCCGGAGCCCTCCACTACGGTGTGCCCCATAATCAGAACTGGTTTTGGCACGTAAAACCCCAGAAAGGAAAGGAAGGATGCCGAAATCAAGCGGGATTATATGCATTTTGGACGCCGTTGCGTCATAAGCAAGTCTTGAGAAAATATAATATCGATGGTTTGCGGCGGTGTGATCGCTTTCGTCATGTAGGAGGACCACTATCACGACTATGCCGATCTTCAGAAGCCGAGCTCCAGAACCGTCGGGAAAGCTTCGCATTCGTGAAACACGTGGCGTCACGTGAAATGCGGTTATAACCTTATAACAGACGCCAGCGCTGAGCTTTAGCTGTCATACTGAGTGGCACAGTTATATGCTGACGGCCTGTAATTGTACAACGTAAAGTAGAGCGGCTGATGAGAGGTGACACTAAGGTTATTGGCTGCGTAGACGGTCTCAGCCTAACATGGGTTGCCGGCAGTGGCTCCGGCCGAGTGCTTTCGTTCTGCTGTAACGGCTAGACCAGCCTATAGTCACGCGTCATCACGCAAGAGGTGGACGAGCAAACGGATAAAAACACGGTGAAAGTTTGCGCTGCTAAGCTTGTCACAATATATACGGTGGACGTCCGCTTCATCCGACGACCTCAAGTGATCATAAAGGGCACCAAGTGCCAAGAAGCTGTCACTCGGATACATCAGTGTAGGTAGCTATTGCTTTCGTTTCTGAGCTCGAGGTCGGTAAGTTTGAATCCCGGCCGCGACGGCTGCATTCCGATGGTAGCGGAATGTTGAAATGCTCGTGTCCATTTGGTGAACGTTGAAGAAAGCTAGATGGTCAAAATTAACCCGTAGAATCACCCACTACGGTATAACTCACACTCGGATCATAATATGGGCACTGAACACCCCAAAATTAAAACAAAACTGAAAAAATTAAGCACCTAAGTTAACGCCAAGTACCTTCCTACGTTTAATAAAGCAAGAATGCTGGAAGCCCGAAGGGACACAAAACGGAAGTATTACGCTGAGCTAGATAGAAGATTGAAATATATGAGGCTTCTGTAATAACAAATTCGCCATTCGTAGCGAGGAGCGAGCTTTTGCAAGCGAGAAAATGACGAAAATGGGAAATCGAAGTGGCGCCATCTATTGTAGACTATGGTACCTCTCATGTGACGTCAGTACTTGCTGATTCACAGAGTGCGGCATAGAGAGAGGTCACGTGCTACATTACGTCTACTGCCACCATTTTGTTGCGGGACGTTAAAACAGAGAAGCGGCAGCGGCATCTTCCGCGGCAATTTGCAGCGCAATAAATGCGATATATTGGCACACAGAAAAACCAAGATACCTTTTAGAGCGCAGTTGTTAAGCGCCCGTTCCTGCCTGGAACGTCGGCGTGCCTCGGCGTAACCGAGCGAACGAGCGGAGCGAAGGATGAAAGAGCGAACGCGGAGCGCAGCGGACGATGAAAAGCGAAGAGAACGCGAGGAGGGAAGCGGAGGAGGAGGAGGGTATGGCGAAAGCGTGAGAAAACAAGCGTAGTGCTACTCTGTGGGGACGATGGCTACGAGATGGCGCCAGAGTAGCGCGCGCCGCCTGAGCGCGTCCAACAATACTATGCTATATAAAAACAAAGCGCGGCATCAATGGAGGTCTGTTTGCGGCGGCTGCTGTGAATCGCGCCCACGCGTCACCATGCACGCGCTGCCTCTCGCGATCTCCCGATTAGCGAGGCAGTCGCGCCGCACTTACAGTATAAATTGAAGTATAAATTCATTTCTGGTGGCGATTTCATTATAAACATGCTGGTTGACTGCAATATCACACGCGACTTCGAACTGCTTTTGAAAATGTATGGGTGTTCCAATGTTATCAATACTCCTACCAAAATTACCAGCGATTCGTCCACATGCCTTGACTTGTTTATTACTAACTACGGATCAAATAGTGTTAAATGTGGCACTATTTCATACAGCTTGAGTGATCACATGCCGGTATTCTTCATTGTCAAACGGAAAGATAAAAGATCACCAGAACGAGTCTGCTTCTCGCAAAATATAACTGAAGAACGTCTAGTGCGTTTTCGCGATGACTTACATGACGTAGTCTGGGACAGTGTTATTGCTGCTACAAGTGCTGATCGCGCCTACGGTGCTTTTCTGGAAACGTTCCTCTCCTATTATGATAAATATTTTCCTTCCTGTCCTAAAGTATCTGCTCTATCAAGGATACGTAAACCCTGGGTAACTATTCCATTATTTAAAAAGGTAAAATAGAAAGCAAGGTTATTCAATAAATTCATCATATCTCGGGATTCTGATAATTTAAGAGTGTTTAAATCATTTCGCAATGGCTTAACTAAGGAATTACGTGTTGCGAAAACTACGTTTTATAAGCAATCCTTCGCAACGTGCAGACATGATAGCAATAAGATATGGCACTGGCCTAATTTTTGCTGAATAGAGTCCCCAATTCAGCGGCAGGGTTGCGTATAATTTCTGATGGAGCGGAAATGCCTGACGCGAAGCTGGCCGACTGTTTTAATGATTATTTCTCTAATTTACCTAAATGCAATGTGGCTGACAACGCATGCCGTTTCATTAAAACGAACTGTGTGCATTCAATTCTTTTGCGTCCCACAACCACTTTAGAAGTAAATTTACTGTTCTCCGCACTAAATAATAGCAACTCCTGCGACGCTGATAACATTAAATTTAAGCCTGTGAAATTTGTAGTAGACATAATCGCTCCAGTACTAGCCCATATTTATAATATCTGCCTTTCTATCGGTGTGTTCCCGTATAAAATGCATATGGCAAAATTAGTTGCACTGTTTAAGGAAGGTGACAAAGCTGCCTTATCTAATTATAGACCTGTGTCTATTCTCCCTATATTTTCGAAGCGTGTCAAAAAATGATTTTTTGCAGAATATCAGACTTTCTGGACAAGCACGATTTGATAACTAAGCCTCAGTAGAAGTTTTGCTAATGAACAATTCTAAAATTGAAGTTGTTAATTCGGTGAAATCGCTAGGTGTAGTTTTTGACCATACTATGACCTGACATAGCCATATAGATTTTCTTGCTAGTAAGCTTTCACAAATCACTGGAATTTTGTATTCCTTGAACTATCTTCCCTACTATATTAAATGCTTGCTATATAATTCACTTTTTCTTAGCCATTTAAATTATTGTAGTCTTGTCTGGGCTACCACTTCGGAAACAAATATCAAGTTGTACATACTGCAAAAGAAGGCTCTTCACGCTATTTGTAATAAACCATATGATTTCCCTTCAGCTCATTTATTTCATAAACTTAAGACACCGAAAGTACAGGCCCTTTTAAAGTATCGTCTAGTGCTTGCGTATAAAAATGAACAGAAAAGAAACATAAACCACATTACTTTTATGGCTAACTTGAAGCTACATGAAACTCCATACAGTACAAGAAACCCAGAGTACTGGCACGTACCACAATCGCGCACTAAATATGGATCGCAAGTGCTGCGCTCCAGGCTACCTCAGTTACTAAATGATCTTGCTTATTGTTAACAAAATTGATATTGCGTCTTGTTCTCTTGCCGATATTCTTGATTTTTTCTCTCATATGTGAGTTGTACATTGCTTATATGCTTATCAAGTGCAGTGATATTTTGTGAGGTTTTGCACAAAATCTTACATTTGTTTTCGTTTTCTTTTTGTTCTTTTTTTTCTTCCTCGCCCGATTTGTGATTCGTATGCCTGATATGTTGTAGTGCTTGAATTGTAAGTACTTGAGAAAACTGTATTGCCGCTCTGCTGCTCCTTTTTGTTTTACGGGTTTTTGGGGCTGGTCAAGCTGCTACGAGCAGCTTTTTTCCTCACTTGACCCCCGCAAGGCTGTATTTACTTTTTTTGTGGAAATGAAGCATACATACATACTTCGCTCCGTTTGCCAAGTGCCGCACGAGACGCATTGCCCGCGCCAGCCAATATATTGCGGAATGACAGCATGTATAGAGCTGCGCTCAAATTTCGCATTAGGGAGTATCGTAATCGTCTGTGAATATTTTAGACGATATATGTCTATCGATATAACTAGACCTAATATTTTGCTTTCGTGTCTCTTCCGAGAAACGTTGACTCGACACCGCCACCTCTGAGTGCTGATTGTGGCATTTCGCGATACGGCTTTACGTGCCCACGCGCGCGCGCATGCTGTGCTATATATACCTGGTTCTCCGGGATGGGCATGCGCGGCAAGGCACTGCCCGTGGAGCACCGACGCACTTCCTCGTAGAGGCCCACCGACGGGGGCGGCAGCCCGATGGCGTCCACCGTCACGCTCGGGATGCTGCGGCGCTCGTCCGGCGAGCTCTCCGGGGCAGCCCGGCCTC
Source organism: Dermacentor silvarum (assembly GCF_013339745.2). Taxonomy (NCBI): domain Eukaryota; kingdom Metazoa; phylum Arthropoda; class Arachnida; order Ixodida; family Ixodidae; genus Dermacentor; species Dermacentor silvarum. The sequence continues at coordinate 148,771,911 of NC_051163.1, read as the reverse complement.
CACTCAGGTCGCTCACGTCCGAGCTCTCCGAGCTGTAGCGCGTCAGCACGCCCAGCCGGCCGCCGCTCGCCGTGCTGCCGCGGTGAGACGACGGGTGCGTCGGCGCGGGAGGAGGGCCGCCGTCGGCCTCCAGGCTGTCCAGCGCCGAGGAAGAGGAGGTGTTGCTGCGCCACTCGTTGCCCTCGGAGTCTTCCTCCTGAGGGACGAACGAGAGACGCCGGAGCCAGGGTCAGCGCAGGCGTGCGAAGCCGGCAGATACATTGAAGCCAAGGCAGCGGGTTCAGATATCGGGTCAGTCGGTGGGAAGGATGATATAAGAAGCTTAATATCGCGGCAAAGAAGGATCTCTACAAGAGATAGCCCGAAAGAGGGCAGTAGTTTGTAAAGATCCCTCTATTCAACGATTTTAATCTTCGTTTCCCGAGATCGGGTCAATCAACGTGACGGACGATAGGAAAAGAATAAAATGCAGGTAATGAAAGATCTTTACAAATTACGGTCCTGAAGGAAGGCAGTATTTTGTAAAAACCCTTCTTTTCCACGATCTTCATCTGTGTGTTACGATATCGCGTCAATGGGCGTGCCGGACGATATGAAAAGAATAAAATCGGGGTAATAAAGGATCTTTACAAAATACAGTAGTCAAGGAGGGCCGTATATTATAAAAATACCTTTTCCGCGATCTTAAGCCTTGCGTTTCAAGATCGGCTCAATCGGCATGCTGGATGCCGATTGAGCCCACCAAACGCGGTGCTAGCCTGAAGATTTCGGCTAAGCAGTCGGAACTTCGCTAGTGCTCGGCTACAATTTTGGAATTACAGCACGCGACCTAAAGTGAGCAATGAAGGAGTCAATTAGCGAATACGTTTTTTTAGCTATATTTAGAGCGCAATTTGTTGGACGAGTAATGTTCGCCGCTTCAAGTAATCCACCTGAAAATGCGGAAAAGCCCCTATCGGTCACAGTAAACCTTTAGAAAAGTTGTGTGGAAACCACCGTCAAATGATTGTTGATGTAAACGAATAGCTGAATGCTTCTAGAAAGCTGTTTGCTTTATTAAGAAAGTTATGAGCTTGAAGGAGTCTGTCTGCTGCAGTGAGGATATTTAGGTGGCGTTTTTTTTATTTTGTTGCGTAATTCCGTAGAGGACTGAACCGTTAACCGGCACGTGTGTTACGGTATAGTATAGGTGGCTGTACATATATATGCGATTCGCCGTATGTGTTTGTTTGTGTTGTCGCCAGCGGCGTGAGCACCAGCGTGAAAGGCGACTGCCATCCTCCTCTCCCGCCGTCGTAGCTCTCTCCCCCAGCCACCACAGGGGGAGAGGGTGGCGGGAGAAGAAGAGGGCTGTGCTTCGCGAGCTCTTCACCGCTCTACCCAAACCTTGAGATGTCCCAAAGCTACCGCGCGACAGTACGAGCGTCTCAAGGAGCTTTTTATTGGCGAGGAACGGGCCCCATAATTCGGTAGCGCCAACCCTTTGCATGAGCTTCTTTGTATCGGTGGTGAAAGCCCGACCACCACGAAGCACCACGTTCTTCTATTCGTTTCTATTGTAGTCTATTCGAAGCTATTCTTTTGAATATTGGCTTTAAAATATCAGGTGGCACTGTAGTACTCACGTCTGCCGCTGCGCGGCTCTTGTGTCTCTGCAGGCGCGACTTGCGACGAAGGCGACCCGCGCGGGGCAGGTAGTCGTCCTCGAGGGAGGAGTCCGACGAGGCGTCCCGGTCGGCACCCGGCGCGGGCTTCTGGTAGCTGTGACGTCGCTCGGGAGACGAGGAGCGCAGTCCGTTGCGCTGCCACTCGGTTTGGCCCGCGTACGAGCCACGCTTGACGATGGTGCGGGCGCTCGGCGGAGCTAGGCAGCCGCCGTCAACCTACGACGGGAGGAGGAGGCCATGTATGGCGCGTTTGTAGGAGCTATTCGTCGTTACTGCCGCTTTAATCGCCATCTACGCCAGTCTATATTTATGTCCACTGCAGAACGCAGGTACTATCCCAGCGATCTCCAATTACCCCTGTCTTGGGCCAGCTGATTCCATCTTATACCGCCAATTTAAAAATTTCGTCCCATCAACTGAGTTCTTTGCTGTCCTCGACTGCGCTTCCTTTCCCTTGTCACCCATTCTGTACCTCTCAATAAACCACAGGTTATCTGTCCTGCGAATTACATGGCCCCTGCCCGGCTCCATTTATTTTTCTTAATTTCAACTAGAATATAAGCTCCCAGTTTCGTTTCTAATCCTCGCTGCTGCCTTCCTGCCTTTAACGGTACGCCTGTAATCATCTGTTTCACTGCTCGATGTGCGGTTCTCAAGCTTCTTTATTAGCCCCGTGTGTTGGTACCGGCAGAATTCAACCATTGTGCGTTTTTCTTTTTAAAGATAGCGGTGAGCTTGTTCGTTTAATAACTGCAGACTAACGGCAAGTCGGGCTACATTAGAGCCAGCTATCTCAAGCCAGTTTACCAGTCAAGGCGTTACACACACGCTCGCGCGCGCGCGAATGCCAGATTGTTCAAGTGAACCTGAAAGAAACACTTATTGTAAACAAATTTATCAACGAAGCTGACCAAATATTATCAAAAGCACAACAATTAGTTTGCTGTTCTCCTTCTATCCGAACTATTACCCACAAATGTGTGTATTCTTAGGCAGTCTACCAGCATACTGAGTGCTATCTCAACGCGGCACATTATATGCATCCTTGTGACCGCACGCGACATGATTGGACCGCGATCATGACGTGGTCATTGCACCACGATCTGTGGACGCAATCATTTCGGGTTATATCCCTTTAAAAATGCGTCGAAATGCGTTTTGTGCGGTCTTCTCAAAGCTGTGGTAGCTTGCGACTCCGCAGAGACATGAACACATGGAACGGAAGAAAGGGTCAGAAACCGCCGTGGGCATTCACTATTTCTCCGCCACGGTACATTCTGTCGTGAATAGCTGTTAATTCGCACATATTCCTGCTATTTATAATTGTCTGATGGTCAAGTGCCTGCGACAAAGTTTACCGCATTGTGCTATTCAAGATACAAGTGCACGACATTGCTCTTACCTGCGTCATGTTATGATATTGCATATAGTCGGTCTCTTAGTTGCGTTTGTTCGACACCTCGAACAAACGCAAATAAATTTATTTATTTATTATTATTATTATTGTTTTTTTTTTTTTTTTTTTTTTTGACCAAGAGCCAGGCGAGCCCATCGTAGCGATAGCGCAGTCTAAGTTGCAGTGTGGTTTGTTTTCGGCTATATTGGCGCTAATTGCACCAGTAACGGTAATTTTATCTACTCTACGACTAATTCTCACTTATTGTAGGCACCGCCATCCCGTCCTTCTAGACACAATCGCGTCGCGCATTCCCTGCTAATTCTAGGCAAATCCGCTCCATTTCCCCAAAGTGTGCCGTACAGCGGCTTTGCCTCAACATCTCTCTCTATGCAGCGGTGCACCCTTTACAGGGATGTGGTGCCGCAATGCCGTGGATGTCGTGCTGGCGCTAATTACGCGCATGCCGTTAACATTACCTACCCTGCGACTAATCCTCGCTTCTTGTGGGAAACGCCGAAATCGGCTTGCAGACACCATTGCCTCCCGCGAGCCCTGCCTAGTCCAATCGAACTCGCCCCATTTCCGAAAATTGCGCCCTACGACGGCTTTGCTTCATCATGTCTATATCTAGGGCGGTGCACTCTCTACAAGAGCACAGCGGAATGTTGATTAATTTTCATGTTTAATTTTCGACTATATGAGCGCTAATTACACCTGTACAGTTGATTTCACTTACTGTGTGATAATTCTTGCTTCTCGTCTGATTGAGAACGGCATTTTGATACATTTTGCGACTCGCTACGACACTGTGTAGGCTCGAAAGGTTCGTTTTTTTTTTTCTGGACGTGGTTACAATGCACCAAGCCCATGTGAACACAGCTGAGATCTTATCATCAGCAAGATCAAAATTTATAGAAATCTTTGCGACTTACTATGCTCAGTCGTCCTCAAACACAATGCGAACAATGATGACACACATCAGATGGCTTAATTTAGAATTCGAATGCTTTGGAAGGAAGACACGGTGAGCTAGCACGTTGAAGTCATAAAAAACAAAAATCTCCAGCACCTTGCGAAGGAGAAGCCAGAAGGCTGCTAAAGCAAGTTTGGGTTAAATATGATCGAGGCTGCACAACGAGGGGCCCCTTGTAGCGCGTTCACATATCGACGGGTTCAGTGAATCTAACCTGCCGGTAGGCGCCTGCGAACAATATCGGCTATTTTTTTTTTCCTTATGGCTCCACGCATTCTGGCGGCACGAATGCGAAACGTTGTAACAAATACCCGACGTGGCTGCCAAGAGCTGCCGCGTTGCTAGAGCTTGGCGACGACCTGCATTTTAACATCTGCACAAGTTTTGCATACACACGTTTTCATATAGAAGTCAAATTGTCGTCTACGCCTAGGCAGTCACGAGTGGCTCACCGTACACGCACAAACACACAACTCTCTTTCCCACTCACCTGCATCTGCATTTCGAGACGGAGCGCCTCCTTGAGGGGCTCACTGAGCATGAAGCTTCCCCTGGGGCCCGTGCTGCAACCTAGGCCACCACTGTCCTGCACGATTCGCTCCGTCTGCACAGCGAAGATAGCAAAAACTTAGTTAAGGAGGGGGGGGGGGGGGGGGGGGTAGTTAGGATAAGGTCTATCTTCCACATGGTGGCACCAATGCAGGTACGCGCTATTTCTTGTCAATCACCAAAACATGCATCATTTGACCAACTCACGCTAGTAACGTGCCGATGTACTACGCGCCCCGTGGTGAAGCTTTTCATTTGCTACGGCGCTGTACTATGGCGATAGCGGCGCCATCTAGCATGAGCTAGGCGTATGATGACTGTTGGCCGTCGAAACCTTGGTGCACACCTTTGCATCCTTTTTTGTATCTTTTTGTGTTGTTGTTGTTGTTGTTGTTGTTGTTGTTGTTGTTGTTGTTGTTGTTGTTGTTGTTGTTGTTGTTGTTGTTGTTGTTGTTGTTGTTGTTGTTGTTGTTGTTGTCATTTTATATTTTTGCTTAATTACACGTATTACAGGCAAGATGCACGAGACAAGTTGTTTACAAAATCATTGTGGTGCGACGTGCCTTCACTAGGTATAACTTGCTACAGCGAGCAAAACTCTAGCTGCACGCAAATTTCGGAGGCATGTGTGACACACAAGACGCTTCAGACATGAAGCTTCACTAGCCAGAGCAAGCATTAAGTCTGCATCAGAAAACTTCAGGAAACGATGTTAACACAGCTTGCCATGACAAGTAAAGCAGAGGAAAAGTGGCCCTTTTTTGACGACCCTTCACCACGCGACATTCAGAGTCGCGTGGTGAACTTTCAGAGGTGAGTCAATGCACATTCCTTTATTGTGCGCATCAATATGCAAGCACGTGAGCGCATACCAATGCCTGTTAGGCTTTCACAGGCGCTACATGTGCACTTGCACTATCCTGTATCGGCCAGGAAGGTTACCGGGACGAACGGTAGTACGGTGCCGCGTCGTAATTTTTAAGGGTCAGATCGGGGGCGCTTAACAGAGGAGAAACGGAGCAACGTCGAATAAAAGTTTTCACGCGGCCTAATAATAGCGTAACTATGTTCTTACGGTAGCTAATACTGAAAGGAAAGCGGAAATACAAAGTCTTTCCCGAAATTTGATGCAGTGAAAAACTGGGAGATGGTGTAGCAGTACCACCCTCTCCAATCGAAACGACCCGGTTGATCTCCAGTTCGAGCCAGACTGCTTGCATGGCAAAGAATACGTGCACTTTTTTGTGCAAGTAATTTTTAGGCTTTTTCGAAGTGGAGATTGATGGATAGACCAAACAAACGATGAACATCAACATTTTTAAATTCGGCAATAGTGATGCAGAAATTATTCAAATGTTAAGGATGTCTTAAAGAGAAGAACTGTGTTCAAGTGTGCTCAGCGTTTTCGGGAAAGCCGTGACGACCCCCAGGATGATGCAAGATCAGGACGACCCTCCACCTCACGCGAACAAGAAAAAAAAAACATCGATCGCATGCTTCTTTTGCGCTCGGTAGCCACAGAAAAATTGTTGGAAGGATATCAAAAGCAATTGGTTTGAAAAAGACGTCCGTTCACTGGTTTCTGACCGAAACTTTGGAAATTAAGAAGGCTTGCGCCCAGATGGTGCGAAACGGCTGACGCCTTAGGAAAAGTTGCTACGCAATCAATGTTGTATTGATTAGAAAACATCAGACGACAGCGATGAATTCTCGCAAAGGGTTGTCACCGGCAACGAAACTTGAATTCAGGAATATGACATCGAGCTGAAGTCGCAGAGCAAAGAGCGGAAGAAAATAAGCTCAGGAAAAAAAGAGCACCGGAATAACATTTTAAAAAAAATCAGTCATTGCCGCGGAATTATATCTGGCCAGACTTCACGCACACTGGACTGAACATGGAAGCAGTGGTTAATGACATTAATCTCCCAGCGTGATAAGTTCAGATATATGTGACGACAATACGAAAGGTAACGGCATCGCTGCTGAAGCCCTGGACAGAAGAGGATTTCCAAGGGTGCTTCCAGCAATGAGAGAAGAGGGAGAACCAGTGTATATAGTCTCATGGAGAGTATTTTGAAGGCAGCCACATTGATGTACCTGAATGATTGCGAAATTATTATTTTTAATTGCTGCACGAACGTTAGGACAGACCTCGCATATTGGCAATAGAGTTGCATAAGAATTGAATAGTATGGTGGTACATGCCCCCACCATATTTCAAAGGGAATCCACTTCTTGCCAACGTCATGCAGTCGAGTTGAAACTTTCCTATCGGCAAAACGCCACTTGCTACTTAGCCAATAATCCCAAATGAACATATGGCGATCCGACATGACAACCCATATAATCCAGTATATCACATGGGGCAAGTCTCATATGATAATGTGGCCATATGGGGATACCACATAAAAGCCTGCATGCACCAACATATCATATCAGACAACTTATCAAAAAAGCACTACGATATGCCCTATAACCCCCATATACAATATATGAACATATGGGGATATAATGCAAAAATCCGTATGTTTCCATATTTCATGTGGGGCATGTCCTCTTACGGGGCAATATGTATTGTTTCGATAGCGTTCCAGTCGATGTTTTTTATCAGTGAATATGGGTGTAACACACAAGGAATGGATCTTGACTACTGTTTTAGAGCGCGAAAGACGACAGCGAGGAGAGAAGAAGACAGGACAAGGATCTCTTCATTGTGGTCTTTCATGCGCTAAAACAGTAGTCACGACTTAATAAGTAAGCCAACTAACCCAGTTGGCCATTCTGCTACACAAATAATGGGCTTTTCTAAATAAAAAAAAATAATAAAACAAGACAAGTAAAGCCCGTGTCGGCTGGCAAGAGACAGCGCTACGGGGCACACGGCGGTCTCACCATTCGACGCACTGAGGGCACCCTGTGCATTCCGGACCCGGGCGGGGGTCCGAGCCGATCGTGGCTCATGCGTCGCCGGCAGCACGAGCACCGCCACACGGCGTGCTGGGGGTCTCGCGAGTACGACGCGCAGTCGTCGCACACCAGCTGCTTGCAATCGTCGCACGTGTGGCACGGCTCCCCCGCCTGGATGCCCTTGCGGCAGATGCGGCACGGCTTCGACGGGGGCGGCGGAGGAGGCGTCGCCGCAGCGGGCGCGGCGGGGTTGTTGGCCCCGGCCGCGGCGCTCGGCACCCCGGCGCCGATCTTGACCGACGCGACGCCCGGGAACACCTTGTCGCACGACTTGTCCGGCGTCGACGTGGCCGTCGACGTCGGTTGCGAGGTGGGCGGCGTGAGCGGAGGCGTCTGGGCTTTCCTGCGCGACAGAGATCACCTCAGGTCAGATCGCGTCAGATCACGTCAGATCAATAGATCTTAGTGATGCACGGAAATGATGGCGGCTAGAGTTGCACGGTTGGTCTGGTTGGTCTGGTCATACTGCATGGCTTAAGCGAAGTGCAAATGGCACCAGGACACAAGAGCCACGCGGGCACAAGCAGAAAGTAATGCTGTATGTGTGTCTGTGTCGCTCCTGTGTCCTGTTGTCATACGCGCTACGCTTAACCGCGGCAGCTTTGCTTTGTTTAAAAGATGACGTCTATTTGGGGAGGTTGGTGACGGGACCGGAGATAGAGCTAAGTATGGCTCGCCATGGAAGCCTCGCATGCGAAGTGAAGTGTCTAGCGTTAGCCGGTGGCCTGACCCATGTCTCCGAATGACGTGACCAGTCTCAGGGCCGGTGACAGAAGTTGTGTGAAAAGAACCAGGAGTAATAAGTGCTAATGGCTCTCTAGGGCTGGACTCTGACACAGACAGCCTGCAACAGACATACGGAAGAGATGCATAGTGGAGATGGCTGGTCACTTACTTGACAAGCGTCTCGAACTCGTCTTCCTTCTGCCAGACCCTGGCGAGGATGGAGCGCTCCTCGGGCGTCAGGTGGCCGAGGTCGGCGCGTGACGCCCGCGGACTGAGGCCGGCCACGGTGGCGCGAAACTTGCTGCCCAGCCGCATGCCGTCCTCGTCCGAGCCGCTCTTCACCATCTGCGCATGCGCGGGCCGTGGCCCGTGACGTCACGTGTGGGACCGGCGGAATACCCGTGGGTGTTGGTATGCAGGCATTTTTGATCGTGACTTCTTCGACTCAGAGTAACGATTTGAAATAAGCATTCAAGGCGGAAACACAAAGTCGGCTAACGCTCACTAATAAAAAAAATGAAAAATGAGAAACAAAGACAATGAGATATTGTAAATAAATATTGCCAGTATCACGATAGAAGCGATAGAAGCGATAGAAAAATTTTGCGTTGCGGTCGAGCTCCTCACACGGTGTTCTACGCGGAAGCGAGATGTCGAGACGCAGCATGCGAGCCAGCTGCTGCCGCGCAGCAGAGACAGTGCCCTGGCAGACACTAGGCATCTCAAACAGCTAATGCGATGAGGAATACCGGCATCGGCACTACAGGACTCGTACACCTCGATGATGTACGAGATGCAAACGACAGAAAAGTATCAGCGGGCTGTCCTGGTATCGACGGCGCGCATACGCAGTCGATACTAGGACAAATATTTCGTTCGTGAGGCAACGATGACGACTATGACGCATACCACATACGCCTCGGCTGCCGCAAGCACACTACACCTAGAGTCTCAAACGAGAACTCTATTTACTTGATTTAAATCAAAGTTTTTCACTTGCCGAAGTGCTAGGCATCCAAAGTACTGCATCACAAAACAATGAAAGCCTTCAACGCTTCTTTGAAGACGCTGTCATGTGTGACGAATATCTACTCTACTGCGTCCTGTGTAATAGTGTCTCATTCGTATACATCTGAAACTTGTGTTCCCCAGACGTCAGCGGAATAAGTTTCAACAGGAACTCTTTGAGAGAGGCTTTCACTCCTGTAGTGTCGTTACTTGTTCTTCTCTTATTTAAGTATTTCACTAATCTAAAAATTATACTTTTCTTCTTATTCTTCTAAATTAATAACCAAGTGGCACGGGGCGGCTGTCGCCAGCCAATAGTGATAACAACTCTTCTATTCAATTTCATCTCAGTAAAAGAATTATGCCGATCCAAACAACAAGTTCAAATCTGAGAAGTGAAGTTTTCGTGAAACGGTTAACTAAATGACATGCAACTCATTACATTAAGCTCAGCGTTTAGCACCGTAGTGATTACCTGCTTGCTAGTCAAGACTGCAAAACGCGGGGACCCCCCATAGCGTGACCCACGTGACTGCGCGTTAAACTGTCTCCGGGGTTGGCCTTTTTTTCTACGACACTGAATCCAGTGTTGACGCCCTGACCAGAGATCGGCCGATCCTGGAGATAGTGCAATAATAAACAGCACTTTGCTCAGCCAAGGACCGACCCAACCGATGCGCCAAGCATTATTATTATTTAATTATTATTTAATTTGCAAACATATACAAAGGAAAGAGAAAGCGAGGAGCAAGGCTGGCAACTGCCACCAGAAGGGGCACAACGCCTGCCTACTCTTGAGAAAGGAGGAGACAAACATAGACATGGAAGATAGGAAGGAGGGAAGGAAAGAGGAAAGAAAGACCGAGATGACAAATGTCAAAGAATAAAGTAAAACACACAGTAGGGCCCGTCACTGCAGGTCACGCTACTAAAGAATGTAAAATAGAAGAAATAGTTTCTGGGTTACAAACGTGCCCCTAAGTTCGTTACTTCTAGAAAAGTAAGGAGAGCGCAATGAGCCTGATCGCGTCGAGACGCACAACCACTGGGGTACAAACATAGGCACAGTAATTAAGGTAGCGCCAATTTAGGCACTCGAACCCACTACCTTTGGTCGAAAAAAAAAACAAGTAATAAGAAGTGACAATGCATTCGAATGAGAATGTCAAGTAATTTACTGAATCTCTCGTGAGAGCCCAGACTTTCACCTTCACTCTCTTTGGCCTATGCTAAAGTGACTGTCAATTTTTACACCACTGCATCTGTGCGCCAACCTAGGCGAGTTTCTGGATTCTTTTGAAGCATTCAGCTATAACAACAATGAGCAAAACCAACATATCAAGTGAGAGAAAGAGCCTAATAACAACTATTGTAGGAAAAATAAACGAAAGGAAATGCTGAGGAATCAAAGCCCAGAAAAGCAGGCATCAAAAGGTTTGATTTGATAAATGAATTACGCTCTCGATGACATATACCTAATTGTTGCAGTGAGGACGTTTAACTATCATTTGTTTTTATCACCGATTAATTCAGTATATATATATATATATATATATATATATATATATATATATATATATATATATATATATAATAGAAAACAAGGCCAGCAGCCAGGACACCTGTAAATTGTAGTGAAGATGCTACTCGCCAAGACAGCAGCACCCAGTCACTGTCAGGAAAGTCTGGGTCGGGTCGCAAAGACAAGCTTCGCTTTAAAAGGAACGACTGTTTGACAAATCAGTGTGATTGCAAATCGGTGCCAGCCCGAAGTCGAGGAAAACAAAGACGACGAGAGGCGGACTTTGGGCGTTCGTGCTTATCTCGGATTACTCATAGACACTCACCTTCTTGACGAAGGACATAACGTTGTTAGAAATCATGTTGAGATCGTCTAGACGCGTGGGCGTCATGGGACTCGGCTCATGCTGGTGTCGCTGGCTTCAGACCTGCCCGCCGCTCCCGGGGCCACTCGTGGCTGTGTCCTGCACAAGAGCCGACAGCAGCGCCGCCGTTCTCAATATTCCTGCACCCGAGCCACTTGCGTCGCGCGTGGCAAGATTAGATAAGACGCAGGCACCAAGCACGCGCCGCACACTGTTCTATACGCACGTTGTGTATACAGGAACAAATAAGGCTTAGCAACATACGCCGCCTTTATTGACAGGAAAGTCCACGACACAGTAACCTATGCGACAGGAGAGAAAAAAAAGCAAATGGAGCCTAATGTGCCGTGGCTAACGGCGGCTGCGTTTAAGCGTCCCAGTCGTTAAGGTGTCGCCCGTGTTCACGCTTTTGCTTCGCCGGTGATAATGACCGTAAGAAGGCGCTCCAGGTATAAGCTGAAAATGCCTTCACGAGATACAGTGAAAGCAGACGGGATTTGGTCAAGTTAAAGGAGCGAAACGTTTCTTACGTTCCGGTTACTCGAGCGTAACCTTCGTTTAACGCGTCATTATAATCTAATCAATCAAAAGTTAGAATCAGAGTTCAGTATTGTTTACCTTGGAGAAATAGCTGGTATTTCGTATCAAAACAATTGGGCACTCGAATGGCTGAAGAAGAAACAAGTGAACAAGACTCTGTTATGCGAAGACAAGGCAGTGAGTGCATTCGGGAGGGCCAAATTTGCTAAGAAAGTTGATACTTTGAGTACTTTCGCTGGCACATTCTCCTTTTCATTAGCGTGTACGCGAAAACACGAGATGATTTTGTGCCGGCCTCTAACTGGTTTTAGTCGGTTGACGCCACTTCAGGCTTACAGATTCTAGGCTCTTAAAGCTGGACTGGACTATAAGCACTGGGCCAGTTGGTACACGGCCAGCGAAGACGGGAACCATGAAAAATTCACGCATGCGCAGAAGGCGAAATAGAGTTAAATCTGGATGCTAGATAAAAAAGGTGAACTTATGAAAACAACATGCAGTTGTCAGGCAACAACGTACGAGAATACCGCCAATTCTCGTATCGGGAACAATGTGCGCCACAAACGAAACGGTGTTCGATACAATACAATACAATACAATACAATACAATACAATGCAATACAATGCAATGTAATGTAACGCAATGCAACGCAATACAATACAATACAATTTTATTCATTATTATTCGATGAAGCCTAACAGTCCGAGATTCACGGATGCACGGCTGCGTCAACTCGTATGCACAAGTCCTATAGGTTAATTTCTTTGGTACCAATCGTATCACGTGCTCTAATCGAGGTGAGATTGTGCATGATTTGGTTCAAAAAACAATTGCGCGGAGACTATCTGAGGATACCGAGGCATTTTTTAAAGTTGCGACAGAGATTATACGGACGCTCGAAGCGCGTTCGCGCCGTCGTGCTTTTCTGGTATTCACGGCGCATGCGCAGTGCATTTGGCTGCAAAAACGGCGAAGACGAGTGGACGCATCGTCACTATCCTCCAAATCGGCTCCGCCGGCGCCAGGGCAACGTTCTCGCTTCCGCTGCTACCACGAACTTTGTTCTCACGCTCATAAGCGCTTCTGTTGAGGAAGCTGTGTGCATGCCGTGAACTTGGGCGCTTGCCTGATCTTAGTGGAACGGTACGCTAAACGTCAAACTAAAGCTATATAGTTAACCCTTTCAACGAGCGCTGACAAGCGCCCATGGTGTGTTCGTGGCTCCCATCTCGTGCACGAGCGATGTGCGACGCCGCTAATTTAACGCCGCTGCCCACCACTCGCGCCAGCGTTTTGACACGCCTGTAATTTCTGCCGGGGCGATGTTTCTACAACGCTGCACGTGTGGTCTCGCGTGCTGAGTCGCGCCGTGCATGTCACCTCCGCGTATTGTTTGAACACTTTGTGAGGAGCTTAAGCGCGACCCTAAATCTTGTTATCGCTTGCAACGCTTCGCCTTCGGGCAGAAGTGCCAATTTTCTCCAATGCCAGCTCATGCAGGTTTATTGTCACAAGTCCACAATTTTACCACCGAGGCAGCAACAAAAGATATGGAAGTTTTCTTGGAGGTTCTCACCATATACGCAAACTGAAGTGTCTTTGTGGAGGTAAAAAAAATCCTGATATAAGGGTTTAGTTTCGTCACGGACTGTCCCGAAGCGTTTCAAAAGTAAACGAAAAATGTGTACGTGCTTTCGAATCAATTTTTCTCGTTGGCATTCCCTGGAATATTCCGAAATTGCGACAGCCCCGTGCCTCGAAGGCTTGTAGTATGGAATCGACAAGCGTGAGCGTTAACTTCGCAGCACGACCTGTTGTGCATCAGCTGAACCAAGGGGCGGTTGCGACACACTTAGCGGTAGATGACGTTTAGTCGACGGGCGGGCAGATCAGAACAACCCTCGAGGCTATACTAGGCATAGCGCTCTTCTACCCAGGTTCGATTGGGAAGAATAAACACAACTCTCAGCGCCGCGAGCGACACGTTATTCTAGTTTTGGGCATACAGTTCGTCACGGGCTAGAGAAAGTTGCGCGGTACGGAATTGTGCTTGCAGCAAGAGATGCCAAACAATACCGGGATCTGCACAGGATGGTGCGGCGACACCGCGTACAATAGAGGTCCGAGACAGACGAAAAGAAAGCGGAGACTGAAAAAAAAAAAAAGAAAGAAAGAAGAACAGGAAATATCGGCAGTAAGCGCTTTCCGTGGTAGGAATTGAAAGTCTGCGGCATCGAATCATCAATACTTCTTTTTGGGCGAGTTGGTACATCTTGAGACTTTGGGTAACAGCGCAAACAGACGACCACAAAAGGGAGACACGGACACACAGGCGCTGACTAACAACTGGTTTTATTGTGAAGGATAGCACACCTTATATATCACTCACGCATCGAATCACTTGCATATCGAATCACTTGCATAAACAATCGAATATATCACGCATCGAATCACTTGCAGCAAAAAAAAAAAAACTCTACGCAAAGCGGCTATGACGGAATAGCCAGAGTTTGTCTCCGTACGATCCTGAGAAGTGTAGTAATGAAACTAGCGGTGCCGGAGCTGATTGTTGTTTTTTTTCTTTTTTTTTGCGATACGACGAGAACGAGGAGACTTGAGGACATTACGCAATAAGAATCAACTCGTATCTGCCAGAGACTGCTGCGTTTGCGTAGCATACAGTGCCTTCGGCAAAACTTCAGTGCCTGTGTATATCCCACAATAATGGAACCAGACCAAGCAATACATCTCGAAGGAAGGATTTTCCGAGGCCCACGTGGTTCTCTGCACAAGCGCCTTGTATCTCCCGAGGGCTGTGGCATGCACATGTTCTTTAACGCTTGCGCGCTTTTCAAAAAGTGGCCGCGCTTTTCTCGCCCATTTACATTTCTCGAAAGGTTGTCGAGCATAGAGGCCATATGTTTTTGCCATGCTCTGTGTTTGCCAACTCGCGTTACGATCTTCCTAGTTAGTTAAAGGCCCTACACTTCGTGGGCGATGATCTGAGTTATGGGTTGTGGCAATACGCCGGTTTGCAATAATTGGACAACACAGTGTCATTCGGCGTGAACCAATCAGAGAGGCGTGAACACGTGACTTCACTGTGCCCCTGCGCCACGTGTTCCCACCCCGTCAAAGCGTCGTCTGCTCAGTTTTCGAACACATTCTCGAGAGCCAGAACATACGCCTCGATATGTTTTTTTACTGAAGTGCCATATAATTGCGAAAATAACTTTTCATTGCCTGAGACGGAGGCTATTGCGTCATTACCTTCGTTCTATACAAGACGCTAACTTGGCTGATCTGGAAAATAATCTTGTCACATGTGAGTGTATTGTTCAGGCTGAGCGGCTGCCGACGTTCTATCACACATCATCATCATCATCATCATCAGCCTATATTTATGTCCACTGCAGGACAAAGGCCTCTCCCTGTGATCTCCAATGACCCCTGTCTTGTGCTAGCTGATTCCAACTCACGCCTGCAAATTTCCTAACTTCATCACCATAGAACCACCTCAATGACAACATACATTATTATCATAGGTATCATTTGATAACCGCTCGCTCTAAGACCTAAACCCACAAAGAGGCGCCTAATGTACCTCTTCTAGTGTTTCACTTGCACTGTAACACTTATGGACGGGTAGACCGGAGAATTACTCAATACAGTGGTCATTGGTTATGCGCAGGTAACGTTTAGAGCGTGCGGAATAGTTACGGTGTTTGCACTGAATCAATTATGCAAGCGCTCCAACGAGCTGCCTGTGAAGGGGGGTCACTAGTTGAATTCAGCTTCTTCGGTAATACGTATTCCAACGAGAGTTGACTGCTAGCGTGCTACAACACGGGATTACGATGTAGCTTAGTCGAATAGGTGGCGTCCAAATCCATGCCCCAGTGTGGTCGCCCTCTAGATAAATATCCACAGATCTTGAAGGTCATGCTTTTGCTAGCTGCATGAAGCGGAAGCGGTTAGCGGGAGCAGGAAACGTGTCATAGACATTGAGTTTTGGACACCACCTATTTTAATCACCTTTGCTGTTCGCATTACAGTTTGTGTGATCTGCGCCTTTTATATCTCTATTTTAATAAGAAAAGTGTGGCTCGCTGCCTTTGAAGGGCCGCACTCTGCTGTAACAATCTCTCGAGGGAGAAACTCTGTCACAGCACGACCGTTTTTCCGAACCGTCGCACTTTCACCGTATACCACAAGTGGTTCTACTCTTTCCATTTCAAGTTAGATTTTTTCGACAGCGTGCACAAATTTACTACAAGAGAAGCCTGAGAAAAAAAAAGAATTGCCTACAGACTCACATGCCCGCGCAACCTTTACATGGCTGCAAATTTGTCGTCCAGTCAGCGAGAGAAAATAACATAACAATGCGTACAATTTTTGCTAATCGTGCACGCATATAAAAATGGCGCGGAGGAGAGGTACCCTGTTGACCCGTGTGAGATTCGACCACTGCTACCTTGGCACATAGGAGTACCGGTTGACGAAACATTGATGGTGGATCCATGTGCGCCGCCGTGAACAATATAAACGGGAACACCAAAATTTGCATTCATGAGGCTGTAGAAGCTCAACGTGCATGACGGTCATATAAGCCTTCCAATACACTGACTCGGTGTACAGCAGAAATGCTGTATTGAGCGTAACCGCATGTCCGTTTTGTCAGTTTCATAATCACCGATTTCGAGCGGCTCTTTGACGTAAAATGAACTTGCTTTTCCTTCTCGTTAAACTCACGACTTACAACCAGTCATTTCAAAAGAGGCCATTGTAGTTTGATTGCCTGTGCCCTGTAGTGTGCCAACGAGCTTTTGTATGTTGAGTAGGAATAACCATACAGTCAGCAGTTGCTGAAGCAGTTAATTGTACAGACTATGCAAAAAAGAAAAGGAAAAAAAAACACGGAGAGGCACGCCATACAAGAGGACGCGTAGAAATAACGACACCCGGCTGCTTCCGTCCTCGAATCATTCCTGTTTGGTCCCTCCTGTTTTCATTGTCGCCTTTTTTTTTTCGCCACGAAACAGAATACAACAGACCCAGCTCCACTCACTGGAACTAATCTCTCCGCTGCACACATTAGGCAAACGGCAAAAAAAAAAAAAAGAAAGAAGACCCGGCACGCTAGAAACGGAGAGTGCTACAGAGAGACTGCGGCACATCCTTAGTTCCACACGACGAAAGGAAATGGCCGTTACGGAGACAGAGACAGACGGGGTGAAGGCAGCGAGGTTAACCAGAAGAGTGCACGCATCTCGGAGGCGGTCAGGGCCGGATAAGAGAAGGCCATCACAGAGTACACAATCATGTTTCCCGTCCAGCGTTTAAATTACGGCGCTCTCCGTCGACCCCCCCCCCCCCCCCCCTAGTTCCTACGTGTCACCCCCTTGCACCGTGTCATCATCGTCGTTCGCTGTCGTCGCCGCCCACTCGACAGCCCACAGAGCCTTTGTTCTTTGTGCATCTCACCGTTGAAAGCGAGAACAGTTCTTTCTTTCCCCATCTTTGTTTCCTTTCTCATCTTTTCTACCCTCTCTCCTTCCCCCGTTAGAGGGTAGCCAATCGGACATTTGCTCTGCCTAACCTCGCTCTATTTCCTCTCCCGGTCTCTCACCACACACTCTCTCTCATTCTCCCTATCCCTCTTCGACTCGCCATTAACGCGTCTCTGTCCTCGTCGGCCCCGCTCGTACACTTCAAGGGGCGTGTGCCTGGCTAGTTCCTTCTCTTTTCTTTTTTTATTTGTCTTTTTTTTTGTGTTCGGGCGGCGCTACGCGCTGCTGTGAGACCGACGTCGACCCAACCGCTGTAATTGCGTTACAAGCCCTCTGCTCTTAACGCTCCTCTCACCTACTCCTCATATTAGTTGTTCTTCTGCGAATCCATTCTTTCGCAGTCTCCTCGGAACCAGCCTGCTGCCCCGCGGCAGTTCCTCGCATGTGCTGTCGGATCGATAATGGCCAATGCAAGTATATCAGTCTCCGCGCTGCCTCGGCGTTGAACCGCAGATCTTGCCGTTCAGCCATCAGAACACCCCACCTCCTCCTCCTCATCCCTCTCTCCAACTACCCTGTCTTCTCTTAACTCCCAATTTTATACTCACTGTAGCACCGTCGCCACCTTTGATCTCCGGGCGGTGTGTGGTATTATTTTACGCTGTAGTCGCCGGTCGTCGTGTGCCGCGCGGTCACGTTCTCTGGGATCGGCTCCCGAAAATAGCGGATCGCGCACCTGGTCCTGAGCGGCTTCGCGACAGAACGTGAACGTAATCGAATGGAGCCACGCATTATAGCGGAAAGGGACGACAGCGAATTATGAACGCGAGTAGATATCCGAGAGAAAGAGAGTGCGATGGATAGGTGGACGGACGGACGGCGGCTCTAAAGACCCACGGGGTTCAATGAGATCACGTAACTAGCTATCAACACTTGCGCTTGTTTTAGTCAGCAATAATATGAATCTGCGGCGCAAGATGGAATTTAGAAATGAACAGAAACAGCGAGAATACAACGAGCGCCCCCTTTACTCCCTTTCCTTCTTGGAGCGACGTCTTGTCGCTCGGTTATTGCATTAGTACCAAAACTGCCAAATGTAAACGCTATTTAATGTCTTCCTATGTTGGGGCATGTGCGTCGCCTCATCTTCCACTCAATTTTCGCCACCTGGAGCTAGCTTGTGAAGCTTGCTGCCAGACAAGCCTCTTACAGCTTTCATTGCAAAAACAAAGGAAAAAAAAGGATTAGCGTCACCTTTATCATCTCTCCTTTGTCCGACCGAGTTCCACGCGAAGTACCTGGCCGCCATGTTGGTACGACCTCGCCAGTTTCGGTATTGTGCATAGTTTCTCGTTTTCTCTGAGTGATACGACAAGTCGGCGTGGATTTCGGCGAGAGAGCGGTTACGACGGAAAAGACGGGGCCCTCATATCGAGCCAAACAAACGACCAGGATCTGATGTAATCCAGCAGTACATCTTCGCGACGACGCCCCGTGGCTTAAAACGAGACAGGGTATGCGTCATGGTATTCGGGCGAACTCAAGGCTACTCAGAGTTGTTTATGCGTGTAGGGAATCTCTGCATTGACCATTTCGCGAGTCTCGGTGACTCAGCAACTACAGCGTCTTGCCGCTGGTTGATGCATCGATTTCCGTCTGCGGTGTCTGGGTTGCGATAGAAAGCTGATTTCAAAAGGTGAAAAAGAAGAAGAGAGAGCGAGAACAAAAGAAAAAAATCGTACGCTGAGACACCTGTGCACGTTAAGGATCCCCGAAAACGTATCCGTCGCCTTTCATTGCTGTTTTCCTCATACGCGAGGCGTAAGCTTGAGATTTAGTGATCACTTTATATCCTATAAGTCTGGCCTATCATTCCAAAGGGACGCTGCTGTCGTCTCGGTAGAGATCGCAGCCGTGCGATGAGGTTCAAGATGGAGGAATTGATCTTACGCATTCTTCAGTTTCTTCGTATTCTGTTTTTATTATTTTTATTATCATTCCTGGTCATGTTAAATAATGATTAATTGGTTGTTATTATCATTCACATGTAAACAAAGGTAGAAAACCACTAAGAGAGAAAGAGAAGTGGGCTAGCAGCTGCCTCTTAGAAGGGATATCACGTCACAAGCCAAGTACGCGCATTACACACCAGAGTAGGTAGTCCCGTGGTTGAGAAGAAATTCAGCTCAGAATTCTGAGCCTCATATCGATTTCAAGCACGAGCTCTCGGAAAACAAGAAATCCTAAAGCGAAGCTCGAGCAAGATTAGGTTTCTGGAACTTTCTAAACATCGCGCGGCGTCAATCGTGATAATTTGGGCCTTATAACAGAAAGTGCTCAAGTGTTTCGCTGTGGTGTCCCCAAGTCGGGCACGAAGGGCTCGGTACATGTACCGTGTCTCGGTGAAGGTGATGTGCCGCATTAACGCACCCGATGCGTAACTCGAGCAATATAGATCCTGCTGCGGCGTGTTCGAGCATGGCCCTGAGATTGGAAAGCAGTTCGGGTGAATCTAGCGTTATTAGCGGGCCTCTCATGCGCTCAGCCTGATGCATGACTGCAACAGTTAGATGCGTGATTATACTTAGTGATAGCCATTTCTGCTCTTAAATGGCTTTCGTATATGTCGTAGGCGCCTGGCGTTATGTTTTTGCTATTCACGTATCTCCAATAGTGCAGCTTTGTCTCGCCGTTTGGTAATGGACTCACCAATAAAGTGAATGAATCATTAGGCGCTTCGCGTAACGACCGTTGTAGCCCAGAGGCCACGGCGTTGGGCTGCTGAGGTCGAGGTTACGAATTTAATCCAGGCCACGGCGGCGACATTCCGATGGGGACGAAATGCTGATACGCCTGTGTACCGCAAATCAATCCGGAGTCCCCCCCCCCCCACCCCCTTCCCCCTTCCCGGTGTGGTGTGCCTCATAATCAGATTGTGGTTTTGGCACGTAAAACCCGAGAATTTTTTTAAAGAGCAATGGCGCACACGAGGCAACACACCGTTATGCTGGGGCGGCATGGTATGATGACATTTTCTTTCGTTGCCTGTTCATTTTAATGGTAACCAGAACCAGCTCTAAGTGCTTGCAAGTACTTGTATAAGCTAGTCTTTAAAAAAAATGAAGGTTGAGGTAGGTTCTGCAACATTCTAGCTTCGTACGATCAACAGCCAACCGCAGAACCCTCTTTCTGAGCACGAAGCAGCAGAACGTTGTAAGGGAAAGCAAACGAGATACCTTTAATTCTGCAGTTTAAAACCTCGCAGTCTTACATGTGCGCTTTGCGGACGTAACGCTGCTAGCGGGTTAGCGCAGTCGAGCAATACCAAGCTCGGCAAAAAGTTGCGCCAGAGTTGAGACTGTTTTCGGCGGAGAAGGTAACTTTTAATGACCTGTCTTTTAAGACGGACTTAAATAGTTCTGTAACTGCTGAGCGCTGCGAAAGTTCTGTAAAACTCTAACTACCTGTTTGCCACCGCAGATTTCGCGAGCTGAGGTGCGTTACGTGCGCTGAGGTCCCTTTGCGGTGACTGACGGACAGAAGCGATTTGTCATCGCAAGCGACGCTGGCTTCAACACCTGTCTCGGCATTCGAGGGAACCCCGAGAAAGTAGGGCGTTGCAGTTTCGCGCTAATTAATGACACCCGACCACCTTGTTTCGGTGACGTCTTTCTTCTGGGAAGCAGTTCCATCTTACACGCAAAACAGTTTGATACAACGACCACTTGTAAAAGGATAGAGAGAAAAAAAAAGAAAGACCTATTACAAGCAGATGACATTGAAAAATGGGAATACGGTGTTGTTTATGTACTAGGAAGCATAATGTTACTTAACCCACCACTTTTAAACTCCGTACAGACCAGCTTAAGTCTTTAATGCGCACATCACTCACTAACCTGCTCACCCTCTCTCAAAAGTACGACCCCCCCTCCCTCCCTACCCCTTAAACTTTAACTTGCCCACTCGCTATACGGTCAGCCACTAAATAACGTGCTCGCTCACGCATTCACTCTAGCTTATTAATTACTTACTCGCTCTCTGTCATCAGTCAATCAATCAATCAATCAATCAGTACATAAATTAATAAGTGTTTATTATATAGCTCAGGGATAGCTACGGAGCGTTCGTACAGGCGCATTTAAGAAGTAATACACAAGACGATATGTACAGCGAAGGAAAATGTGGTAGACAAAAGAATGCGAGATAAGGAAACGGAAAACGAGGAGGCGGACGTTAAAGGGAGCTCATCACACGGCGTGATTATCTGCATATATACAAAACACAGGAAATGAACTTTGAAATATGGTGACAAAGGCATAATATTGGTTACATGTTTTTTTTTTTTGGAGTCGAGCCATAGCATAGTCTCTAATCCAACAAGGCCACACAGAAAATTGCGCGTGATCAAGAATATTCGGACAGTGTATAATGCCATGGGGAGCACTTTATAGAGGAACAGAAGGTCGAATTTAATACGTCTTGGGACTGGATTGTGGTCACCAGAACGGCTGTGGTCAGAACGATTGCCACCAGGACAGTGTCGGTCCACGGACCGACACTGTTGCAAAAAATAAACCTAAGATAACCGCGAAGCTCTGCTTCTAACATATATATATATATATATATATATATATATATATATATATATATATATATATCATTTTATTTTGGACGCGTTCAATGTTGTAATAATTTTATTTACACTTTCCTCCCCAAACTACTGAGACATGCTCTAATATTCTACAAATAATAATCACTCAGTCATTTATTTATCGTGCCCAGGAACAACCATACGGTATAAGTGTTAGCGCACGCCTACATAGAGCAACCAGACAAAAAAATATCGCAGGGGAAGATCAGTAAAAAAAACAATGACTAAAAAATAATAATCTTGAAAAGAAGAGTGTACATACAAAACAGCGCAAAATGCCTACACAAGGAAAACGAAGGTAAGTTGAACAATATGTGAGACTAAGAAACAACAACGGATAGCTCAGAACAGAACAATGACAGCGAGTCGTGAAAAATATCAAGGTAGTGAAAGTGGGCGTTATAAAGACTGTATTCTGTGGATGGTTGATTATTGGTGGTGACAGGCAGCAACATGGAAAGGTATATGTTCTTTGGTGATCTTGCGCGGAATACGAAACATGATACAACTGAGGAATTCGGGGCACATGAGGGTACCGTGAAGGAGTTTGAAAAGGAAAAGCAGGTCAGCGCGATTACGTCGGCAGCGAAGTAAGGGCAATGGCAATAATCCAACAGTGCTAGAGCAGGGCCCAGAGTCCGTGCTAGCAAAGCGGTGGTTATATATGCTGAGAAACTTTGTCTGGACCCGATCCCTAATGTCACTGTTGCATTTAGAGATGCCGTTCCAGACGACCGACGCGTATTCGAGTTGAGGAAGGCACTATTGTTGCGTACAACTTGCGGAACGGTGTTGGAGAATTGAATTCTGTCGATAGTCGCCAAACGGAGCTAAGAGCGAGCATACTCCACATCACAACACGTTTGGTGTGAGCTGAAAAGTGTAAGGCTGTATAAAAAAGTACAGCGGGATAATTTATCCCACGGACCTTGCACAATGGTACAGAAGCCACAGAATTATAAAAAGAAATGCTTGCTGTTTTGCGGGTGAAAGTCATGACCTTGGTCTTAGCAGCGTTCAAGGTTAGGTTACTATCTGTGCACCATTTAGATAAGAAAAACAAGTCAGACTGCAGGATGCGATAGTCATCAACAAATAATAATAATAATAATAATAATAATAATAATAATAATAATAATAATAATAATAATAATAATAATAATAATAATAATAATAATAATAATAATAATAATAATAATAATAATTTTTTGCACAGAGTTACAAGGAAACAGTGTACAAATCAGGCCTGCCAAGGCAACATAGGGCTTGAGCGGCAGTGCCTGGCAGGCAGAAGAGACACATTAATTTTAATTTTCATACATTTCACACTTTAAAATTCTATCGAGGAGAAAAAAAAAATTGATGTCTAACCAAAAGTGAAGCACTGTGAAAGAGGGAGTAATTTCCTGACACGGCGGCCTATCACTGCGCCTCATAACATTTTCTTTTTTCAACTTTTATTTAGTTTTAGCGAGCAAAACTCCCTTGCTCACTCACTCTTCGGTGACTGACTCGCTCACTCTTATTCACCCACCTTTACTCCGCAAGGGCGCGCTCACTCATACCCATCAATGACTTCCTCGCTCGTTCATTTTCTCTCACTCATCTGTCCCTTCCTGCCTAACTCTCTCACTCGCTCTTTCACTCTCACTCGATCGCTTTCGGTCACTTATTTGCTAAGTCGCTTTCACTCACTCACGTACTCTTCCTTGCTCGCTCCTAGTCGCGTTTGAACATCGCACTTTCTGCATTTTCTGCAGAAGCTCTGCCGCAATAACAGTCAAAGTGCAGTGGTGCACCCTTTACAGGAACGCACGCGTGCGCAGAAGCGCGTTTTGTTACTCGTTGGAAAAACATTTACACACCAATGCCGACCAATGTTTCTCAGCCCCCACCCCTCAGGATGAACCCATATGACCTCCTAAGCCAAATGACTCTCTCGGTAACACCGATGCACTATGTACGGACGTCCCTGCGTACTGCAAGGAAACAACGCCTCAAGCAGGTTACCCCGCCTGCCCTTTTCTCGAGCAAGTCTTCACTTTCACGCGCTCAGGAGGTTTTTGTCAATAAGGTATTTGCAAACTCGGCCTACACACCATACTCTGTGGCAAAATGGCGACATCCCGACATTACGACTGTGACGTGCACGCACTGCGGGCTGCGATGCCGTGCAGACCTTCACCATTTACTGTGGCAATGTTCCGCGTTCGACACAGGCCGAATGGCCGTACAGCCATTACAGTTTACTAGCTACCGTGAAGCACTGCTCACGGATCCTGATAGGCAGTTATTATTTGCAGCATATGCTAGCCGGAGCGGCCTGATCAGGGTGGTTTAGGGGACCGACAAACCACAGCACTGGTCACGCACCGCCTCAGTACGGGTCCATACTCCTACATCAGAATGCCTACTTCTTGAGACAGTGAATTATTTGAAGAGTGACGACATTAATGTCCCATTTACCCCACAGAGGACCTGTGCCTCCCCATTTCTAAATAAAGGACTTTCATTCATTCACTCTAATACATGATTTAATGAACCACCTTCAGCACATGCATGCTCTTTGAAGTTTTCGGCATACATGAGTTTCGTTGGCGCAAACACTGGATGCACCTTAGTGGGTTGGGATGTTTAACAGCAATAATAGGAACGAGACCTTCAAACCTTCCAAGCGTTCAACAAGTAATCCTTAAAGAAATTACCAGGCTTGGTACTGTAATTTCCTCAGTATGTGAACTTCTGTCAGAAAAGGAACAAAAGAAAAACAGTGAAAGCAGACCCTCTGTGGCGCATCTTACCCTAAGCTCGCAGGTGAGCAATACCTAAGGCATGACGCTATACAGCTGTGGAGATCTCAGGCTTCGTACGCATCACGAGCTTCCCGACTTTCTTGGCGTCACTACACAAAGGAAACACTCACGCGATGTTTTTGCTAAGTCGCCTCTTTCAGGCGAAAAACAACTGAGTCATATGACGTTTCTGGTGGTATTTAAATAACCTTGTAGCCGTGCGCCCTTTTAGTAGGCGCCTTTTATCGTTTTCTTTTTCTCTCTCTCTCTTTCTCTCTATTTGCAAAACACCGCACGCACATCATGTTCTAGTCAGTAGAGATTTATGTTCTTTGTAACCGGGGACAGTATGGGAGGGGGGGGGGGGGGGGGGGAAGAGCGAGAGAGAGATTGAGACGTCGTGGCATGACAAGAAAATGTGCCTTTCTCATAAGTTTCAGCGGCTTACCACTGATGACGTAGCTTATTCTTCGACTCAAGCAAAACAAGTGCGTCAGCAAAAACGAAAGAGAAAGGGAGAAAAACAGATCCTGAGAAATGATTGCAACAAGCAGATTTTCGATGGTAAGTACAGCATCTTAAAAGGTTGGAGAATTCTGCGAATCGCAGCCGCGAATATAAGCCGCCGCATTAGCTACGAGAGCAACCCTGATTCTTTCGAAGCGCCTTCGTGGTTAAGCGTGCACAAAAAAGCAGTACTGCACAATAAATCACGTATTGAAAATATAGCCTTCTACGAGTAATTTAGACTGTCCTTGGAAAATCCAAGCAGAAAGAGCGATTATTCGTCCCTGCTATCTTTTAATCTCAGATTTACTAATGCGCGATGTACAGTCGGCACAACCGTTACTTAAAATAAAAAAGTAGCCTTGTTATGGATTCAAGAGTTGAATAGGTACATCTTGTGCACAACTTTGACAAAAGATTCAACAGACACGAGAAGTTACTTGACTAAACATGACCGACTAGTTCAAGAACCTCCTAGAGATTACAGCACACGTAAACCAGATTGCTGCAAAGTAAGCGCTTACCGCACCAACAACGCGGCACAATAATTTCGGCGCCGCATTTTCACCCTGCAGAACAATTACTTGAATATGCCCATGAATGCAAGTAAACTAAAGAAATAATAGGTTTAAATGAAACTCTTTGCCATTTAGTTGCGATTTATGGGATGTTCCAATGCTAGTATTTATATGTAATTTTTTATCGAAAGATGTACGGTCTGAATGCGTTTTCTACTTGATCGCTTTGTGTACCATGCTTCTAAGTAATCAGTTTGAGACTGAGACTGCTTCTTCTTACTAAGTTTTTCTCTTTTGGTATAATATATTCCAGTGTTTTTTGTGTGTGTTTAGTCTGCTGTATATTGTATTTGCTCTTCACTGGAATATATATCCGGACTTGACACTTACACTTGGCATTATTTTTATTTTTTATAACATTTGCTATATACAGGAAAAAAGGAGAGGGCCAGCGCAAGCTGTTTGCAACAGCTTTTTTTTTCCTCCACTCTTTCATCGGTGATGCCAACAAAGTTCTGTTATAGTGGAGTACTGTTTTTCGTCACGAAGCCTACGTTGTTTTAAAACTGGTAGTGTGGAATGCCGCCTTCCGCACGCCTATACAGCCGAGCGTGGGCTTTAGGTTTGTTTCACCGATTCTCCCGTACAAGTAATGAAAACACCACACGACGTTCAAATAGAGTACACAGAGCCGTAACATCAATAGGCGACCTGGTGGTTGATGTTTCGGACGCGCGCTTGCCAAACAGAGCATGGCGAAACTACTTGCGAAGGACGACAGTTGGCCGTGTACACTCGAAGCCGGCGCGACCGCACAGCGAAACAAGCTGTACGCAAACAATGCCGCCGCCCCGCCAGGAAAATAAGGTCGAACGCGACCCACGCACTGCCGAAGGTGACGAGTCCTCCCACGCATCATAAGTTCCTGAAAAAAATGGCTCGTTTAGACGGCGTCATAGGCAAGCGCCATTGAAGAGCGATCGTCTCCAGCTCTCGCGGGCTTTTAAATAATATAGACCTAGCAGACAATGCCGCTGGACGAAAAAGAAGATGACGTTCATTAAAGCCGGTGCCGTGACGTTAAATCTGTCCGCCCGTCCTTTGAATTCCTCGTGTGGCAGCGTCGCTCTCACTGCGTTAACGTGTTTTTCTTAAGCGAAGGAGGTGGCGGTTTAAGCTGCGATTTCTCTTGCTCTTCATTCCGCATCTCGGGACTTTAACGACTTGCGCAGTGGCGCGCCCTGCCACAAACAGTGCAACGCGGACAGAACGCGCTGCGCTGGTAAGCGAATGCACGCGAAATCAATTATGCCGCCACGCTGCCTGCCTGCCTCGTGTTTTTTTACGCAGCGTGACGCGTTTCTGGCGCTGCGAGATTGCGTCGTCGGGGACAAATTAAATGAGGCGAAATAACAGACATCTCTGCCGGCGAGGCCCTCGATTCACCGAAGCTCGCATTCTTCGCCTGGATAAACAAGAGCCAGTGGCGCTTGATGCTCGTCTAACGCGGGCATTGCCTTCGCCGCTGTTGTTGTTCGAGTTTGTTGACTGCAAGTTGGTGTCGCTGGAATCGGCGATAGACGCGTTACGGTTTAAATGTCGCAAGTAAGCCACTATACGCAAGAAAAACATAGGACTATTGGTGAAAAGCGAAGTAAGTAAACGCAAAATGTTTGTTGAGTCTTTTAGCAAAACTATATGATAGTTACAGTGCGATGACTAAAATATGGGGTAGTGGTGAGGTCAATTTCGTTCCGATGGGAAGGAATATCGTCGGCGCCTAGAAATCCGACCTGATTAATCCACGTCTATCAGAGTATCAATCTATGAGTCAACTGTCTGATAGTAGTGGTTGATAGTATTTCGACTGCACATTCTCAAACCCACCTCTCGCAACTTATAAGTAACAACCAGGTGAAAAGCACTCTTGTGCTGAGAGCAGCCCCTTTTGCAATATTCAAGCGAGCCCAAATGCAATTGCGTTTACCGATTTTGACTGCTGTTAAACGATGCATGTCTGTCTTGTTTCATTCAGTGCTGCGTGCTACGCCGTATGGCTAGACAAACGTCTTCAGCACCCATTAAAGAATCCCTCGCTCTCCTAATGCCTTCTGTATTACTGGTAACCATTTTGATTACATAAAGTGTGCGTGTGTAAATCAAACCAAGCGTTTGGAGCGTAGTATTGCGCATTGAGTAGATTGAATCAACGAACAAAATTAGAAGGAATGGTGGGAGTATCGTCGAGCAAGTCGGTATGCTTTGTAAGCCCGCGAAAGCGTCTCTTATAACTTTACCTATTCGCAAACGATCGCATCTGGTGTTTCTAAACGCGCATTGCAAGTACTTATGTAAGCAAGCGCCTTTAAATGAGTGCCTAAGTCTCTTCGCTCACTAATTAGCTGAGCGCTATTCAAAGATATTTCCTAAACCGGTATAGACGATTGCACATTAAGTTGCTTGTGCTATGGCACTTCGACATACCTATTATTTAAAATTTTGTCTCAGGTTGCGAACACTATATGAACACTATATGAAACAGTATATCCAATATTCGTTGCTTCATTCCCTAATTAGCCAACAACTAATAAGCGCAGTAGAACGAAGCTTGTTTCCAAAATTATGCCGTTGATTTCATGCGCTTGTGACATGCTACTATAGTACAGTAAAATTAAGAAGAAACGTTCACGTTACGCGAAGCACTCTGTGAACCCTGTACTTATGGCTTTATTTGTCTCCCAGAGAAGAGTGCCTCTTTAGAAAAACTTGTTCAATGTCGACCACCATTTGATCTTTACAGAAAAGCAAAACAAAAAACAAAGAAATCATATTTTCAGGGCTATTTTGCTGGAAGGCACTGAAAAATTTGCCTTCTTAGACTTCTGATAAAAATACCAGCAGTTATAGGCGCACTCACGGACTGTGTCAGTAAAGAAGACACACCAACGCAAATTCGTCACAGTAAATGACATTGCGCGTTAAAGAAGTTGCCGAAAACACCTCACTACAAGCACACTGTGGCAAACAAGTGATTTTCCGAAGAAACGATAAGAGAAAGGAAAGGCAGCGCATACTACTTTTACTTTAATACATGAGCTAGATTTAAATTCATTTTATTGCTAAAGTGCAAAGCGCCGTCATCCCTGACTTCCTCTGATGATTTCCGACGTTTACAATTCACTTAGAACAAGAGCAAATGGCTTTCACAACAATGCGAGGTGGTATTATCAAGGTTCCGCTGTAGAGTTCTGTGACTAAATTTTTACCTTCATGAATCTAGTTTCCCTTATACCTAACCTCTATGCTTTTATTAACAAACCAGAAACAATCGACAATTTATTTCTTTGCTGCCACCTGCTCTTCTGCATCCACAGAATGTTACTCGTGCTTCTTACTAATAATGTAGGATTTATTTTATCGACGTCGAACCTATTGTGCTTTGTTGCTGTCAATCAGGCACCAGCCACAGATCTATGATAGTTGATCTGCATAAGTTCATTGAAGCGTCCGGAAAGTTACATTGTTTGGGGTGCCGACTGTTGTAACTATGTTTTTTTTTCTTAGTATATTTTTTTTCGTGCGCGCGCGCGACATTAGCCCTATTAAAATTGCGTTGTGCTGAGTTTACGCAGTGTCTCTTCTGTGATTTTCTTTGTCTTGTCTTTGTTGTGTGCACTTTAGTTTTTCCTTAGATGTAGAAACGCGATCCCCTCCATTGTGGCCAGACGCCTACGCTGGTATAATCCGCGCATGAACAACAACAACAGCAACAACGACGACGACAACAATAACAACAGCAGCAAAATTCTTAATAGTATTTTTCTAATGACTGCTATGCAGATAAAGTTTATGTTAAATTTCTCATAAACATAGTTGAAACCACCTGCTTCTTGGCCAATCCCTCGTAGCGGGTATGCGACAAAGTTTAGGAAACAAGACAAGACAAGCAGCAGCAGCAGCAACAACAACAACAACGCTCTTGCAATACGATTGACGTGCTTTGAGCTATAGTTACTTGTTTCTATATTGCTAATTCTTGAATAAACTGTAATACTGTGCGTGTATCTCGTCATTACAACTGGTCCCGCACACCCACACGTTCCCCCGTACTTGCAACAAATCAGTTATTATTACGCAAGTAAACGAGGCCAACTACCCCAGTTGGCAGCTCGCACTCTAGCGTCTGTGCATGCCCATATTTCCCGAGGCCACATCAAGTAATAATGTGTCGAACGAACAAAATGTATTGTGGCTTTGCAGAGGACAAGTTATTCTCGAGGGTACGTTCGCCGATCTTGTCTTGCTGTCTCAATTTTGTCTCTTCTGCAACGATTTATTACTGTACTTTCGTTGTTTCTGCTTCTTGAGCAAAAGGATCTCGCGAATTCCCCTGCGATAGCTTGGTCCGGCCTCGCACTCTCCTGGTCTGCACTCTCTAGGGACTTTGGTGATGGGTCGCTCCCACAGGAGTATGTGCAACGCCATGGCAAAAATTTCCTTGCGAACCTCACTGAGTTCATCGTTAGTATTATTGCCCTTTTTGTATCTTCACCCCCGTTTTCTCCTTAGATGTTTTTTTTTTTTTGCTAATGTTCATTCAAGCTGATCGCTCAGTCGCAAGACATCTCTGCTGCTCCCGCTTTAATTGATACAAACAAATATTTATTTTCCAGACCTCCCGGACTTTGCTGGCCATGGCTACTGCTGGTGCACACGGAACAGCACTCAAGTAACGAATGGGCTTAAATATATCCATCTGCACTACCCCCGCAGATACGCCGGTGATCGGCTCTACGGAGTTACCCAACGAAACAACCAACGGTACCCAAACACCCTGACTGCACTAAATATATTCCTCCAAGTGCGTAATTTCTTTATTAAAGTGAAGCTTCGTCTGCTTTTTTTTATTGTTTGGCGCGTAAGGTGGGCCGATTCTGGGTGCACTAAATTAGGCAGAAGCCGGATACTACCCGTGATCACGTGGGTCACGTGAGTCGCGTGCTGGGTAGGCCTCCGTGCATCGCCGTCTCGCCGGGCAGGTCCGTAATATCGATGCTTCAGAACGTGGTGCTGAAGATTAACGGCTTTATAGCATCTAATTAACCGTTTCACGATAGCTTCGCTTCCCATAGAGATTAAAATGTGTGTTCGATCTAGATAATTGTTTTATCAATAGCATTATTGTTGTTATATTTAGTTTAGCCCCTGCAGCAAATTTATGAAAGCAACTCGACTCTCGACTAATACCTCTTAATGGGCACGCGCAACCGTCTTTAAGATAATCATCATCATGATCATCATTTTGTATGATGGCGTTTCTTTGCAAGAGCCTGTTGCTGTCGCTGTAAATGAGTTCTTCACAGTTGGAAGAATTGCTTAAGTCTGCTGATTCTTTTTGGAGGCGCCAGCGCGCGCAGATCCCTCGGGGCGCTTTTAGCGCGCGCTTGGCTGGTGTCTGCGCGTGTGTATCTGCGTGTGAGTGCCCGTGTGCGCGCGTGCGGGTAGGCGCGTGCGCCTGATTGCTTTTCTTTTCTTTTTTGTTCCCCACAATGTCACCTGCTAAGAGTTCTAGCAACTTCCAGCGAACAAAAACCTTGCCAGACTGATCGATCGGGTCTAAGAGCACGTGAGTCAGGTGGCAGCATTCCGCTCGTAAAGGTCTCCGCCACATTGTTCGTCTCCTCCTTTATCTGGGTTTTAACGCGATAGCATTAAGGGCCCCATGTCGCAGAAAATCCGACGTCGGTACGTGTCACGTAACCACCGGCGTCGTTGGCGGTAATAATCGTGCCGAACCACATCATCTCGAACCTACCCGATTGGGCAGGCCCTTCGCGTGGTTCAAGGCGTCAGTGAACAAAAATTGAATTTTTCAAAGTAAAATTCGTCATAAAAATCATTAAATACGACTTAACCACAACCTACAGACGTGATAGCGTCGGACTGTAATTTTAATGTACGAGAAAACAGCCTGATAAGCAGCCAGGGATCTTTGAATGCTATCGCGTTCCACTCTTAAATGCGAAGCCTAAGCGCCCTGCAAATTTTTTTGTCATCGTCGTAGTGTGTGTGGCGCTGGCTTCGAAGCCGCCGTCACAGACAGATGGCACAGTCGCAGCAAACAACGGCGTACCAGTCGCCCTGGGGTGATTTTCAGACGGTCGCCACAGGCAGACAAGAAAACGTATCGAGTTGAAGTATAAGGTGACCGAGTACACTACCTTGTCTGCAGGGCCATCCACTGTGAAAAGGAACATTGTAATCAGCGGATTTCACTTTGCTTGCACTCTGGCTGCAAGTTTAGGCGGAAGCTATTCAGTGGACATAAATATAGGCTGATGATGATGGTCGTGATGATGATGATGATGATGATGATTTGTTCATTTCTAACCGCTGTCTGGAATTACCTTAATTAACCTAATCTCTTTGTGTGTGTGTGTGTGTGTGTGTGTGTGTGTGTGTGTGTGTGTGTGTGTGTGTGTGTGTGTGTGTGTGTGTGTGTGTGTGTGTGTGTGTGTGTGTGTGTGTGTGTGTGTGTGTGTGTGTGTGTGTGTGCGTGTGCGTGTGTGTGTGTGTGTGTGCGTGCGTGCGTGCGTGCGTGCGTGTATGATATCATACTTGATATATGCGATATGACATATGTTTGTGTATATAATGTGCATGTATATATATATATATATATATATATAACTTTATTGCATGCTTTATTTTTCGCTCTTCTCGGTAACGCTTTATGTTCTGAGATTACATGTCAGTGCTATGTCGATGCATTCCAGGCTGGTGCGGAAAGGTACCGGCGGTACAAACAATAAGTCCTCCGCTGCAAACTCGGGTGATTCTGCTCTAAACAAACTGAAAAATTCGCGCGCGTTTTACAATCACCTGTTCCCTTTAAGTGTGCATCACGCTGCACTTACTGGTCAATGCCTCAGGTAATCAAAAACAAAGTTTGCAGCGCACCATCGCCGAGTGAGGGCGCCCCACGTTAGCCGGCGGATATTGATTGGGCTAATTAACTGATTTATTCATTCAAGGGGCCTAGAGAAAGAGAGAGAGAGAAAAAAAGAAGGTGAGAAGGAAAGGCAGGGAATTTAACCACACTTTGTCATCTGCTTTCATGAATTCCCCAGCTTCGAGGCATGTCTCCTCACGGTACAAGCTCGTTATGCTAAGCATGGGGCCTAACTTCCCAAAGCAAGACTGGGGCTACGAATAGGCGCCGTAGTGGGGTGCGCAAGATAAATGTGTGCCACCTGGGCTTCCTTAACCTGCAGCACCTAAAATCTAATACACGAGAGCGTTTGCATTTCGCCTTATCGAAATGTTGCCAACGCGCCTTGAAATCGAACCCACGTCCTCGTTCTCTATAAAACGTCAAAACCATTTGAGCCACCTCACCCGTTAAACTCCAAATCTATTTTTTTTTTCATGTAGAAACATGGGAAAGTATATAGTATAGGCTACGCTTGAGCAGACTATCCCTAAATTTCAAATTCGTTACTCAAGCAACGCTTTGAAAGGAAAATCAAGAACAAAATATCAGCAAGTACTATAGACACACCAACTTAAGAACATAAACACTGTCTGGGCGACATCAGCGCGAAAAGCGCAGTTCAATGTTTATAGGATGGTTACCAATCACACATGATCAAAAAAAAAGTCCATGCGAGTATTTTCGCGTATACATACGCGTATATGTATAATGGCAACACGGCCGCCATACCAGCCCGTTAAAGAAGAAGCATTATCATATACAAGACAAAATTCGTCCCTGTATATTAGCGCCCACTGAAAAAATCGCGAAGGGCACTCACAGCACATCACTGCTTATCAGGCCACGTGACGAATGTACAACGTGCAGCTATACAGGAACAGACAAAATAAGCAAAACGTTGAAGAACGGCAAAAAGATGACCACGAGTGCGCTCTCAGCGAATCCCGATGGCCGATGGTCGCAACTCTTGGGCGAATGATTGAGGTACCGCCAGTCTTTTTTAACTCTCCCGTAACGTACACGAGGGCAGAACCATTCTCTTCAGGTGTGCGCGCGCGTAAAACAAACGGCGACGTGTCCGTTACAAAACCACCCGCCGAGCTTTACATATTTTTTCTAGAGGGAGCGGTGAACCGAGGCGCACCTCTAAATTAACCGGTCGTCCAATTAACGTCGCCGACGTGAGCATATTCCCTTCGTTTCGGTCGAGTGCCGATTATTGCCGACTGCCCCTCTGGCGAGGCTCCGCGTATGCCTCGATGTGCTTTGCCGAAGGCAAAAGTAAAAGGAAGAAAAGAATTGAGGAAAGAAATGCAAAAGGAAGGAACCATGGAAAGGAATAGAGGGGCAGAAGGGGAGAGTTAAGGGAAGCGAAGGAAAGAGAAAGAAAGAAAAGAAGGAAAGAAGCGAAGATGGAAGAAAAAAGGAAAAGAAGGAAGGAGTTAATGAAGAAAAAGTAAGGAACGATGGGAAGAAAGACGAAGAAAAAAATAAGGAAAGAATTAAGGGAAAGAGCGGGAAACAGAAAGAAAGGGAAAAGGGAACGAAGTTACGAGGGAAAGAAAGAAGGATGGAATGATGGAAGGAAACGGAGTTGCGGCCGGCAGCGTCTGCTGTAGAGCTACAGTGTTCCAAGACTGCCGGATTTACACAACGGGTCTTATGAATCGGAATAAACTGCTGTCGGGCGCCCCCGTATTTCGCAAGTATAATTACTTCCCCACGTGCTGCTAGGCGAGAGAAGGAAGACGCCGGGAGAAACCGGTGCGAGAAGATTAAAATATCAGAAGCGAAGACAATTGAGAGACGAAAGGGAGAATACAAGAAGAGGGGTAGGGAAAAAGGGGGGGGGGGGGGGTAGGCGGGGAGGCTTAGGAGGGGCCATTTGGGGCCGGTGAAGGCTCTATAGCGCGTTCGTGCCACGTGGCGCGAGAGAACGGGCTGATTAGCATTTGATGAAAGTGTCTGGCGGGACGCCACGTGCCTGCCTCTCGCTTCGCGTAACGCTATGCGTACACTTGAGAGTGGATTGGGTATAAACCGGGTTCAGTTGATTTCGGCGAGAATGCGGATACCCGCTCGCTTTTTTTATGTTTTATTTTAGACCTGCGCATGTGGGCTTGTTTATTTGCGTGTGCTGCTCTGCCTCCTCTACGGCCGATGCGGCAAACGATTTTTGTGTCGATGCCAAGAAAGAAAGAAAGAAAGAAAGAAAACGAAAAGTGAGCGAGCAGACGTGTGTCGAGCCTCGATCGCTGGACGTTAGAAAGCGTGTGATTTATATGCAGAGTGAGACGCTTGTAACGCGCATTCTGAAAATCGTTGGGCGTGAATGCATATAGGGAGGCGGCAAATCGGGTTCGCGCTCGTAGGAGAGCTGACGCGCGTGGCACGCATATTGGTTTTTAACGAGCGCTGTCTGGAAGGGATATGCAGGGATTCGATGAGCGATCTGTGCGTGTGGTGACTTGTAAGAAGAAAAAAGAGCATCGTCTGCGTTCCCTATTTCTTTAATCACCCAAAATATTCCCCCATCGTTCAGTCAGATGTGCATTTTGGTATGGCGTGCGAGAACCGAAAGAAAACCGGAAAGAATGAAGCTTGCGCTAGCATTCGACGTCTAAACGCTTGATTATAATTTTTATTCCCGGTTACTGCGGCCGCATTTCGATGTGGGTGGAATGCAAAAGAGGCTCGTGCACCCGTGTAAGAATTCCGGATAATCAAAAGGAGTTCGGAACCTTCTACTATGGCGCCCTTCACATTCTGCAGCTGAATCTTTTTTTTTTTTTTTTTTGAGCGAACCTTTCTTTGAATTTTTCCCCCACTTTGCAGGTGATGGCTACCGCTTTATCGTCGTGTATCAACAACTTGGTCCACTGGGTATGTTCCATTGGATGTGTACCCGAATAGACAACTAGGGTCCACTGGATGTGGGCAGGCCCACAGCCAGGTAGGTGTTTCTGGGTATGTGTCTGAATAGACAACTTGAAGTCACTGGGTATGGGCAACAGGGCATACGTGCCACTGGGAACGCGACCATTGTTGACCAATCCCGTTGAGCAGGCATATGCCGGTGGGTAGGGTGCCCGGATAGACAAGCAGAACAAGAGGCAAGAAGTGAAGTAGTCGGTAGCAGAAAATTGAAGAACGTCGCTACGGAGAAGCGAAATCGGCATCAAAGGCAGCCGAGTGAGGAGGAAGAAGTGAAGCGAACAGACTGGGACCAGAGCGTGCTGAGCGAGCAGAGTTGAGCTACGTAGAAGTGAAGAAAAAAAATCTGAGGACACCTAATCGCTTCTCATAAGTTGTGAATGCGAAAGCATTAACGTCCAATTGAACGTCCTCTGAGCGGTCCTTCGAGTTTTTCGCTGCGAGTAATGTTTGCGTTAATGCTCGTTCCGACCGCCGCGTATTGGGAGAGTTGACGACGATGGTGGAATTCGCGCTGCCTGCCTCTTCGCTCGTTTTTGCTGCGTTAATTCTTCCGCTCCCTTACTTCGTCTGCGGTGTATACTAGCCTGGACCGCCACGTATCGGTACTGCCGAGGTTGCGGCCGCCGACGATGTAGATGCTCCAGACTCCATAGCGCTACGTGCTACCCGGTACAAGCTAGCAAGCTCGAGCTAACACCACCTAGACTAGGAGTGCTTGTGGTGTGGCGTCGCAGCCAATGGGATGGCTAGGTGCCGTTTTTTCGCTGGTACAGAAGCTGCCGGCTTTTACGCTCAATGGACCATTTGACGCTTTTGGCATCAATAAGTCAAGTGACAACACTGCAGCAAACACACAAAAAAAGGAAACAAAAAAAAAGCTTCATAACCGATTTTCACGTACGCTTGGAATGCGCCGATTTTCTACCCTCTTGATTGCAATAACGGAGTGCCGAGCCGTGGCGTATATTGACTTAGGAGTACGCCCGAACATCGTAAGTGGTGCAGAAAAGCAGCAGCATTGATAACGGTACCTTAAACATTACGTTGTTTTACGTGCCGAAACCACTATCTGATTACGAGGCACACCGTAGTGGTGGACTCCGGATAAATTTGGACCACCTGGGGTTCTTTACGTGCAATCAGTGAATCAGTCAGTTAAGCAGATAAGGTGACCAGTTCGGAGCGCAATGATTTAACGCACTATCACAACATGTTGCATCAGTAACTTTATGACCTACTACATCTCCAGCTGCACCGCAATACGCATACGCGAAGTAGGAGCTTAACCGACGAAGCAGGAGTTTAACGATGTAGGAGTTTAACCGACGTTAAAGTGCTCGCCACTTTAACGTCATTAAAGCGAAGTGCTTTACGTAAGAGAGCATCTTCGCATTTGCGAAGTGCTTGTATACGTAAGATACCATCTTGAACAGTGGCGCCAAGCCGCTGTTATATACCTCAGCAAACGTTATATACCTCAGCAAACGCCCAGCTAATAGTACATGGCTCGTAGGTCTTTGGTTTCACCTACGTTGTATCTACAGTATATGTATATAGAACGGCTCACGGGAAACGTGGCGAACGCAACACACACAAGCGCGACATTCCACAGCCCTGCTTAGAGAGATAAGCGGATTAGATAATAGCGCGGATTAACGACACGCCGATGGTCCGTCAACACGGTTGCGGCTGTAATGACGTCAGTGCGGGCCGTCCTTTGATGTCATAAGCGGTGACGTAACGGCTATGCTAATCTTCTTTCGAGCTTGGTAATATATAAAAATATATATACTGTGTACCTAATGCCAAAAAAATGAGACAGAGAAAAAGAAACAAGGGCAAGTGGTAAAGAAAAGACGCCGCCGTCAAAGCCCGGTTCATGACGCCTCGAGGCACTCCGGCCCTTCTTTGAAAGTGTCCGGACAGACGTCCCCCCCACCCTACCCCAATCCCGACGCAGGGGACACATAATCCTCACAGACAGAGGGGACAAGCATTGCGAAAGCCCCGAACCATTCGTCGCTCGCGCCCGCCCTATTATGAACTGTCCAGTCCAATTAGTGACCGCATCGCGGCATCGCCTCACCCCCCCACCGGCGACTGTCCTCGCTTCGTAAATCCACCCTCCCATCTTCCTCCCTCCCTCTTTTCTTTAGACGTTTGCTTCCTCCTCTCTTCTTTTATCTGCTTGTGTTGATTTCTCTATCACGTTTGGGTACAATGAGCAGGGGCCACACGCAGTCACCGTCGTCGGTGAGCGCTTGTTCTTGGTCCCGGAGTCGACGACGGCGCGTGTCCAGAAGGATGGCCGGTCCGTTATCTCGCAGAAAGAGTAGAAGACGTGGATGATGATTCGCAGGGGTCGGCGAGGAATTATTATAACTCCCTCCCGAGGATGTGGTGAGGAAGGAAGTGGGGGTAGCAGTCAGCTGCCACCGTTCAAATCGCCCCGTGCTTTTCAGAAGAACCGGTGGATCGAAAATAAAAAGAAAAAAAAAAGGCAAGAGGAGCGGGAGGTGGATGTAAAAGAGAAGAACGAGTGCCCGCGGGTGGCAGTCAAGCACAAAGTGAGAAGGCGTCGCGACTGTGCCAGTATTAGTGGGCGCACTGTAAAGAGAACAATGCCGAGCTGGGAGAGCTTGTTCAACTGGGCTCTTTTAAAGAGATGAGAAAGGGAAATCTTGATTGAAAGGGACATTTAAGATAAAGTTAAACCGCATTTGTAAATTCCACTTCTGCAATAGGCCGAAAGGACGCTCCTTAACGTTAGCGCAAGTCTGGTTAACCACGAAGTAATAATAATAGAAGCAAAAACGAAATGCAAGTTTGCATCCCGAAGTTCCAGCAACAATTTGTCATGAGCTCATGTATTTTGACAGCGTTTCATCGGGTCTAGTTTATTGCTTATCGATAAAGATGACAACATTGCATTCTAACGCAGCCAAAAACTCAACTTAGCAAGTTTCGCGAACTTCTGCGCCACAACAACCGAGGCACAAGAAATCCGTGACGTCATACTGACGTACCGATTTTAAGGTCTTGGCACGACGTTCAAGAAAATTAAGAGTAGCCTTCATTTTCTCCATTTCTAATCAAGAATTTATAAAAAAGTAGATTTGAAAGTGTTTTGTTCTTCTTTGAAGGTCCTTTGATCTACATTTGCATAGATCATACTTCTTACACGCAAAATTGGTCACTCTTGAAAGGGGCAATAAAGCAAAGCAATAAATCCGTTTAGATGGAAAAGTATTCTTGGAAAATTATGTGTTCGTTTATTTTGCTTTAAGGAGGTTTTTATCAGAAGAAAAAGTGAACATCAAAGTTTTTTTTAAATTTTTGCGCCGGAACCACAGCGCCACGATGTCAGTGTTACGTCACAGATTTCAAAGTATTTTTTTTTTCGTGTCTCGATTATTG
Source organism: Dermacentor silvarum (assembly GCF_013339745.2). Taxonomy (NCBI): domain Eukaryota; kingdom Metazoa; phylum Arthropoda; class Arachnida; order Ixodida; family Ixodidae; genus Dermacentor; species Dermacentor silvarum. Next base: position 148,732,869 of record NC_051163.1, on the reverse strand, counting down.
TGACTATGGTAAAAATTTCTCAAAATTTGCTATTTTAAGTCTTTGGCTGTTCTAGAAAACCATGCAGTTCATTTTGCCGTTAAAAATTACCTAGGCCCCAAAAGAAGCCCGTCAAAGTAAGTGACGTGATAGCGAGTTGGTGCGGGAACTGCTCGGTGGCGTCGCAAGCTGCCTTTCGTTTGTGCGCCTTCTTTGGCTCATTAAGCCTCTTCCTAGGGTTACAGTAACATTACTAAGCTTCTTCTGAGGGTTAGAGTAGCATCTTGCGCTATTGTGGAAAGGTAATCTGCTAATACAGCTAAAGCTATGGTTCTATTTAGTGTTCCTTTAAAGTAAAACAGCCCATGGGAGAGCCAAAAAGAATTGTGAAAAAAAATTCATGCCATCTTACGATTCCTGCACTGTTTCCCATGACTTCATGGACTTTTGCGGCATCACGTTATGTTTATAATTGGCTATTCAGAGTTCATACGTGAAGCATGGTTACATCGCATACGAAAACTAAGCAGTGACCAGTCTCAATGCTGTGCGGGAATTTTTCGTACCGTTAAAGTAAACGGCCATAACACGCAAAAGATAGCAGACAATTTGCAAAGTCGCGCAGGCGTTATCGGAATTTGCAGTTTTGGCACGAGATTCTATCATTCTTAGAGATTTCCTCGCTGGTAATGGACCTTTTTCCGCAAAAGAAAGTGCAAACATATTTTTTGCACGAGTGCTATAGTATTTAAAGCTGATTTGGTGTTTCTGTTGAGCGTTTTCTTAAAGTAAAAAGAAACAGGAAAGAACGAGAAACCTAAACGTAAGAAGGCACATGCAACGACGCCGGAATGTTGTTACAGGACCAGTAAGCGTAAATATATTTACCCAGAGTATCCACGCGATTTTTTTAAGCTGATGAAACAATACTGTGACAAACGAGATGACTAGCGGTGACTCATCAACCTGCGCGCCATTTCTTAATCGTGTATGCATAAAGCTGTTTATATTTCGTTTTACGCGCAGATTGAAGTTCGATCTCACGTGACTTCTTTTCACGACGAGTCCGTTTTGTAACATTTTGATTAAACTGAATTTCATCAAAAATAGCCTTCGAAAACTGTGATTGTCAAATTACAGGTGTGTGTGTGTGTGTGTGTGTGTGTGTGTGTGTGTGTGTGTGTGTGTGTGTGTGTGTGTGTGTGTGTGTGTGTGTGTGTGTGTGTGTGTGTGTGTGTGTGTGTGTGTGTGTGTGTGTGTGTGTGTGTGTGTGTGTGTGTGTGTGTGTGTGTGTGTGTGTCTACACATAAACATACACACATAGACGCTCTTCTAAGCTTTCCCATCCCCTCTCTACTTCTATCATGTGACCGGCATCCCACACTTAACGCACATGCAATTTTTGGCCACTTTGACATTCCCCTAAATGCTAACGCGCTAAAAAATAGCCTTAACAGAACAGGACGGGATAAAAAAAATGCAGCAGAACTAACGAGTTGGAATCTATATTCAGCAAAGCTTTGTGCGAGTCCAAAAAGAGTCGAAACACGAGTAGACGCAAACGCACACGCACATGCACACGCACACACAAATTATGCCGAGCCATTTGTTAAGCGGCATTGCTGACTACTAGGGAGTACGACGGACGCCTTGAACGCATCATGGTTTCAGATGCTGCATGCGCATGCGTACGCAGCATATTTCGAATCCATTCTATCCGCAAGAAGCGTTTACTTCCTCATTATACCGTGCAACCGCGGACGCGCGGAGGCGAGCACCACCTGGTGGTGCTGTAATGAACCCAGCGGCGCGCGTGCGCTACTGTGATTGGTTGGCCTATTCGGCAAGGTAAAATGCAGGCCGCAGCGCCCACGGTCACGAAACCCGTCGAGGTTCGCAATGAAATATGTGTCCTTTCTTTATATCGTCCATTTCTGGTGGCGCTGTTTCCTACAATGCCACACTTTCGTTGCCACCTCCATAACCCTGTGAACGCTAAGCTGGGCCGGTATTTCATAGCGATGCGTTATGCTTTATTCTATCTTAGTCTTATCAACCACCGCTCACGGCCGGCTGATCCCGTTGATAGCGTGAGCGGACCGTCGCTCTGACCACATGACCAAGCGCGAAAAGCACGAAAAGGCATTAGCATCGGAAAGGCATCGCTACAAAATACCGGCCCTGCAGAAAAACGCCGCAAGCTCTGCGATTGGTTACAAGCAATCAGGTAATTCACGGAGGCTGTCTTGTCATTCCTGCTACGACACAGCCCCATGACATTACAGAGATAACTGCATGTTTGATGAGTGGCCCAGTTGGCGGATACGTGCCATTGCCAGGACGCGTGTAATGCGCCGACACTCCGATCGTTCTTTCGCCGAAGCATATAGGTGCTCGGAACTTTGCCTCCCAGCTCACCAAGCCCAGAAAGCCACGCGAGGTCTTCTACTGTTCCTGAAGACGACATACGTGAGTGCTCAACATGTAGACGTGTTGCGCCCTGTTTAACACGCAATGGCCGCTTGTTTCTAATATTCCGTTACCGTTGTCGCTTAAAGAAGACAGCGCCCGATTTTTACACCATGACATCCAGAAACGTAGGAGCCTAAATGTTGTTTTTTTTTTTGCACTACGTTGGCAATCGCCTTTATAACAGATGTGACCACTGGCAGACGTGGCCACTGTCCCGTGAAAATATCGACCCCGGAATATTGCGAAGTGTGGGAACTGGCGCGTGAATGATGCGCTTTACCAGTATGCGTGACAGCGATCGATATCGTGAGTGTTGTTTCGATTACTATCGTTGCAGTTTGCTTTCGGTGCGCGACATGTCGATGATCTAACAATGGAACCGCTCTCCGTAAATCACTAGCGCTTGTTGCGAGGGAACAGCTTTCTCAATTGCGCCGCTGGCGCATGCGCTGAAAACATTTTAGGGCGGCAGCGGCCGCGGTCTCATTTGTGGCTGAAACTGATGTAAAGTCACAAGCTTGGGGAGTCTTGAATTTGGCGCACCCAAACGGGCACACTGTAAAGGACATTTGCGCACCCATAGGTGAAGAGGTTATAGAGGTGTGCTAACGCAAAAACTGAAATTTGGACGAGTTTGTAAGAATTCAGACTTGACTTGTAAATTTTGGGGTTTTACGTGCCAAAACTACCATCTGATATGAGGTACGCTGTAGTGGGGAACTCCAGATTAATTTGGACCACCTGGGGTTCTTTAACGTGCACCTGAATCTAAGTACACGGAGTGTTTTCTGCATTTCGCCCCCATCAAAATGAGGCCGCCGTGGCCGGAATTCGATACCGCGACCTCGTGCTCAGCAGCCCATATACTTGACTTCAAGGGACAAAAGAAGAAAAAAACCAAAAAAATGAGGACACAAAAAAGGAAGACCGAGCAGGGCGAGCGATTGGCCATGCCGATACAGAAGCGCTCGTCCTGTCTGATATTCCTTTCTTGTATCCTCGTTCGTTTGCGTTTGAAGTCAACTAACGCAAAGCATCACGCCTTGCATGGGTTCTTTTGCACACCCGGCGGTTTGCTACCCCAAACTTTGGGTGCGCACAACTTAAAACTCCCTAAAAGCTCCCTAGTAAACACAGGTACCCGGGAGCCCGTGCTGAGCGCAGAGTTACTGTATATGGGTCGCATATACAGTAACCAAGGGTAGCCTAAATGCTCTCCTTCGGTTGAATTTGCGGTGGCTCTAGCCGATGATGACGATAATTTATTGGCATTCCCTTTGAATCGGAGCGGTGACAAATTGTCGCCTAGCCTGCTTGAGTTACTCAGATAAGTTATCAATGCATTTCCTTCTAGCATTCTTGTATACATCTCTTTAATCTTCGCTATCTACTTTGTACCGCTGACTTTGCCTGTGATGGATCCGATCGCATCAGTGGTATCAGTCTCATCCCTGTTTTTATTTTTTTTCACCAGTACTGTGAACGTCGCTTGCTTATTTTGACTGCTCAGCGGTTGATGCTTCCGTCTACTTTACATCCAAGCGCCTCTGGGAGGTGTACGTTACGAATGTACCGCGGACTGCACTGTCTGGTGGCGTTATTTGTTTCTCTCGTGCTATACAGTTTAGGCATTTTGCCCATCTCTTCTTCCTTTCCTTCTTTCTTTCTTTCTTTCTTTCTTTCTTTCCAAAGTGAGCGGACACTTCACAAAAAAAGTCTCTTCACGGCGACATAAACACAGTAGGATTTTATTGCCACGTAGCGCATTAACATTTTAGTAGCCGTAGGATGACTCGAGCTGTAGGCTATGGCACACCTCGTCCCAAGGTCTTTGCGCGAAGTGCAGCCAAAGCTATATATATACAGGTCGCGCAACAGGCAACCAGAATATTGAACCGGCTCTGTGCACCACCCATGCACTGTTCGTCGATAATCAAGCCATGCATGATGTCAGTTGAATCGAAGGATCCCGGAAGGAGTTAGCGGCTCGAGACAGCCCAATCCATTCGCGCTTATCTGAGACGCTCCAGCGGTTCTCGTTTCGGAGAACGCGGCGGCCCGTATACCTTGGACGGCGGCACTGCTGAGAGTTAAACAACTGGGCCGTGAACGACCTGCGCCGACGGAAATTGATAATTTTGGAGTGACTGGTGATATGAAGAGTAGCACAAAATATAATCATTAATTAAATATTAAGGGCCACACACGGCTTTGGCTTTCGGCCACGTAGAAGTGAAGGATGGGAAAGGGGCGGGGGGGGGCAACACATTTATAAAGATCAGTTTAGGCACTCTATCGATTGCGAATACAATTATATTTTTGCCGCCTAGACTTCTTGTAGGCTTGTGCTTCGGGCTTCAATGTCTGCATAATACTAATAAAGGCTATCACTTCAGCTGGTCTGTAGTTGCCTTTAGATATACAAGTAGGGTCTTTCCAGAAATACTGTAGCTATTATCTGACATATTCATTTCGACATTCGCATTATAAACAATACTTTATTGAATAACTGCAGGACATATTTGATTAATTCATGTTGGATTTAACATGCCAAAACTGCACCTACAGGATTGCGAGGGACGGCATGGAGAAGGGTTCTGCCTGGATTGATTTCGACCACCTGGTTTTTCCTTTTTTTTTTAACTTGCCAATAAGTCCAAGTAAACGAGCGTTCTTGCATTCAGCCCCCATCTAAATACGGCCAGTGCGGCAGGGAGTCGAACACACGACCTCGTGCTCAGCCAATGAACTCTATAGCTACTGAGCCACCGCGACAGGTGATTCATTGTGTTCTGCGCTATGCAGAGAACGAACTAACGGGATGAAAGGAACACAAATTTTGAAGGTAATCACGTGCATGTGTTCCCCGCTCGGTGTTTCTTTCGGCGCCTTTAGTTCCTACTGCGAATTTTTCAAGAACAATAAAAAAATCCACCAACTAGCCCAGTTCTTTGCTCTGTTAAATTCATTGATTAATGGAGTTCATACATTTCACTCGGCCACTCGGGCGACAACTCTGTTTTGGATCCGCCTATGAACGCGCAAGGCTCAACCGTTGGAACGAAACCACCAATATAACCTCTCATATTCGTCTACGGCATAGCGGCCTGCGTGACGTCATGAGAAGCGCGAGATGTCGCGAAGGGGCGAGACACGAGTAAGTGCGCAGACGGATGTTTGCAAAGCCTCCTGAAAAAACTTTCGGCTTTCCTCAAAATTTTGTTTGTCCGAGTACATAGAAGTCGACGTATGCGGCAGCACAAAAACAATTAAGTAAACTAGTTGCAGCAGGAAAGAGAGCAAGAAAGGCGCAGTAAACCTAAAGAAAAGAATAAAAAGAACGAATGAAACAAACACGTCATCGAAAGCAGGGAGACGGAATAAACAAAAAGAAGAAAACAAAGAGCGGTAATTCGGGTCGCCAAAGAAAAGTGGCGAAAGTAGGCGATCAAGCGCAGATAAAGTAGCCCCGGCATGGAAGGAGGAAGCATAAACGCATTCAAAAGCGATATGCGATTAACGCGGGGAGAGGCCAGAGGAGCCCCAAGTGCGGTTACGTAACGGGATCACATGCACGCTTTGTGAGCAGAGCCCGCCGCCGCTCCGTCACCGCCAGGTGCGCCAGCTCTCTCGCAACTGCCCACGTGACCTCGATGCTGACGCAACGCTCCGAAGAACGCCGTACCGTTATATATCGGGTTTCTCTCGGTACTGATGATGAACTATGACGCTTCGCAACTCGCGTACCCGTGGAATTGCCGACAAACGACTAAGTCAATCAATCAATCAGTCAACCAATCAATCAATCAGTCAACCAATCAATCAGTTAACCAATAAATCAATCTATAACAAAGCAGGCGATAATTACCCAATTAATAAATCGGTTGATCGGCCAATAATGTAATCAACCAATGTATATATTAGTCAATCAATCACTACCTTAAGTTTGTCTGCCTGTAGTGCGGCATGAAACTTATTTCCGACGTTGTCTGCGCACCGTCTCAATATATCGGCGCGCATGTTTGATGCAATGCGATGACTGCACTCTTATATCAAATTAAACGTCCTTCATGTGATTACAAGCTGAAATTTACAGCGTTCTCCGTTCTCGACTTTAAAAGTTAGGTTAGGTTAAGTTATGTTAGGCGGGCGTGGTTAAATCTGGCCGCGAAATGAACGGGCGTCGATGCCCGAAATCTGTCCAGAACACGCTCGACGTTGCCTCGTCGCTGCCTCGTCGCTCGATTTGCACGCTTTACGCAATATCGATACTAATCAGCGGACGAAAAGATATTTTTACATCGCATGCATCCACCATATCTGAGCTATCTCGGATGCAATTGTGACTGTTTACGCATGATCTGAAAACGTTGGACTGGTTTCGCGCCCCCCTGGCCATGCAAACAACAGTTCGCGCAAGATGAGCTGCTTCGTAAACAACGCTGCTCCGGGCTATGGTCGCTCGCCAGCGTGGTGCCCGGGACAAACATTCAAACTACTGTTTGGAACCGAGAACCACTAGGGTTCTATTACGCAACAGACTGTTAAGGACTTTTTGGAAATGGTCTGTATATAGCCTTGTAAGTCTACAAGGAGACATCTACATAATGTATAAAATAAGACGTCCATAGAAACAAAGAGGCATATAGAAACATTCACCGACGATTACGATACTCCCTAATGCGAAATTTGAGCGCACCTCTATACGGGTTTTCATTTCGTGATATATTGGCTGGCGCGGACAATGTGTCTCATGCGGCACGTTCCGAACGGAGCGAAGTGTGGCGCGACTATACCTCGCCAATCGGGAGATCGCGAGAGCCAGCTCGTGGCTGACGCGTGGGCGCGATTTACAGCAGCCGCCGCAGACAGACCTTCGCTCATGCGGCGCTTTGGAGAACAGACGACGCGTAGGGTGCCTCAGTGCGCGCGCCCCCGCGAACGGAGCGGCGGCAAGCGAGCGCATTGAGGCACCCTAACGACGCGCGCTACTCTGGCGCCATCTCGTAGCCATCGTCGCCATAGTCCGTCTTGCGCGGCACTACGCTTTTCTTCTCACACTTTCGCCATACCCTCCCCCTCCACTTTCCGCTTCATGGGTACGCTGCACCCTCATCCTCCGCTTTCCTCAGCTTGCTCTCTCGCCGTCTTTCATCGCCCGCTGCGCTCCGCGCTCGCTCTCATCTTTCGCTGTGCTCATTTGCTCGGTTACCAGGTACGACACCGACGCTCACCGCATGAACGGGCGCCTAAGAGCTGCGCTCTAAAAGGAAGAAGTTTCTAAAAAGCAGCCTACACTGTCAATTAATTTACACCCTTAAAAGTGAATAAGGGTGTAAATCTGTCTTTAACGGACAGATTTACCCGTGTACCCAAAAAGGGCGTAAGGGCATGTTTTGCACCCATATTCACTCTTAAGGTGTAAATTTTCTTACTGTGTACTTGCGGTTTATGGACATTCTGGAGACACTCTAAACGTCGCGCGAGAGGTACGGGTATCGATATCCAGCACGTCCACCAAATGTGACGAAGAGGAAGCCCGATGCACAAACGTTTACATGGGGTAAAGTTAGCGGTTAACGCGCAGGCCGGTAAAAAGTCACAGCTCCAGTAAACAGTCTACCACTTCTTCGTCTCTCTCTTCTGCGCACGGTCCTGTTCGAATGAACCGTAACAATATTCTTAGACAGCCGAAACCATTGTTCAAGGAAGACTGCAGTCGACAATAAGTGTTAGGTTTCGAGTTCACGAGATCTCTATAGACATTTAATGGACTTGATAGCTAAACACACTATACTTTCGCTTTATACTTGCGATATAATTTTTTGTGAGGCGGAAGACGACTGTATCGCCCCAATTCGGCGCTCCCACAGGACACGCTATGTCTGCAGCAAAAAAAAAAAAAAAAAAAAAAAAAAAACAGCAGACGGAGCAGCCGAAGCGGAAGCGGCCGTCGTGGGACGGCGGTGCTCGTTCGCGCCCGCATGGTGGTCGGTCCCTGGCGAGAACATCTCGCGGCCACGCTGCCCTCAATTATTCAGCGGCCGCGCAAAGGAGATCGCGGTGTACGGCAGCACGATTCCCGTTCCGCCTTCCCCTCCCCCCGCCCTTCTCTCTTTTTATCTCTCGGGGCAGCGGCATCGTCACCGTCATCGCCGTCAAATCGACGGGGAGGCTGGCCACACGAGAGAGAGATATCTCCCGCCACGGCGCTGTTCTCATTTTCTAAAGTGATCATCATCTGGACTCGTTCGAGCTAATGCCCCCGCCTCGCCGATGCCGGCCCATCACGCCCCCCCCCCCCCCCCCCCCGCCAACCGCGCCGGTTTACTGCTGCCTCCGTCAAGGCCGCCGAGAAGTGAGACGAGACAGAACGCGACACCGCCCCGGCTCGCTTGCGTTGCGCTCCTTTAACAATGACACTCAACAGAAGGTAATGCGGGCAGGAAGAGAGCGGGGCAAGTGTGGTCATTCGTGCTGAGTAGCGCGCGCGACCGTGAAAGAGTTGTTCTTGCGACCCTGTTTTGAGTGGCGATGCGGCTGCTTAATCCCCGGGTCTCTAGCGAAACGCATTCGTGTAGTACACTGGCATCGTTGTGGTAGAGTTGTAAACCGGGAGAGTATTTTTTTTTTATGAGTTCGCATTAGGAGTGTCAAAGTGGACGAAAATTTTTTATGTATTGTGCATCAAGCGTGAGAAGTCGGTCATGCGATAGAGGTGGAGAGGCGATGGGAAAGCTTGCAGCTTAGCACAGCGTGTATATTTTATATATATATATGGTACGACGTAATTTCTACGCATTTAACTCGTATTTACCGCTACATCGCCGCTGATTTTTTTTTCCCTTTAGATTACTGTTATACTCTATCTGCTAGGGTTGCGTTTGAGGCTCGTGCTTTTAAAGTGATAACAGGTATATAAGATGCCTCAGGTTTAATTGCCACCTAGGGCCTTCGCGTTGCATCGCAAGGAGGAGTTTCAGCAATGAAAAGCTGCACCACACCCAGAACTCGTTACGCTTGCTTTGCCCTGGTCTGTCTGTGTGCTTGTGTGTGTGTCCTGCTGACTTCTGACTTTACACTTTTTTCTAAACCATTGTATACTTTCTCAACGCTTGAGTGCGCCTCGCCAACATGCGCATGTTTTGCAGCGAAGCTGTATATGACTAGAATCCCGGGATTTCTTCGTCTCCGCGTCGAAAGAAAACTCAACCAATCACAGCGGAAGGTGTAGACGAGCGCAAGGGTGCGTAGGCGAACCCAGCGCGCGTACGCACCCGGTAAAGATTACCGTTGCATAAGCTACAATTGCCGGGAAGTGGCAGTTGTAGCACACGAAGCAGGGAGTGACGTAACTACACCTTCATATGTAATAGAAGAATCCGCCTGGCAACTGATTTCATTTGTGTTGTGATAGCGCTATCGAAAGGCCACGCATAGTTAGGACTCCCGAAGAGCAGCATGAACACGATGAGCGGCAACGGGAACAACAACGTCAATATGCACAACAGCGTCGTGCTCAGCCTCGGCAGGATCAAGTTCAAGGCTTCATCACATTGCTCCATCGGATCAGGTGACACCACAACTTCGCTGAACAACCACCTTCAAAGCGTGGATTGGAGCCCACGTTTTTTTTTTTTTTATTGCGATAGCAATTATATGGACACTCCAAAGCAGATTTCTGCCGTCGGCGTCGCCGTCGCCGTTGCCGTCGCCGTCGCCGTCGCCGTGAGGTTCCGTATGACGTCAACGGCGATGAAATCGTCGCCGCGCTCCGGACGCTGTATGTGCGAGTGAAAGGGGGCGAGGGACGCGCGCTTTCACGGGGAGCGAACGCACGTCGGACAGCAAACGCGCGTTCTGCGCCGTGCTCCCTGAAGGGCTGCCGAAGTAGGCGTTTTATTGCGATAGCAATTATATGGACACTCCAAAGCAGATTTCTGCCGTCGGCGTCGCCGTCGCCGTTGCCGTCCCCGTCGCCGTCGCCGTCGCCATGAGGTTCCGTATGACGTCAATGAAGATGAAATCGTCGCCGCGCGCCGCCGAACGCTGTATGTGCAAGTGAAAGGGCGCGAGGGACGCGCGCTTTCACGGGGAGTGAACGCACGGCGGAGAACAAACGCGCGTTCTGTGCCGTGCTCCCTTAAGGGCTGCAGAAGTAGGCGTCTCTTTCCTCCTTTACAATCACCATATATGTAGAACAAACGCGCCTTCTTCCGACGCGCGAAAGGCCGTTGGAGGGGGGGGGGGAGGGGGGGGGGGGGAGGCGACGTTGAGCTGCGGCACCAAGTGCCTATTTATATCAGAGGCTCCGGCAACAGTCACCAACGCCGCACGCATTTTGTGCGAACGCGGGCAAAACGCCGACGGCGTCGACAACAGTGCTGTGTGTTGCCGGTGCTGCTGCATGTCCAAGTTTGAACAGCGGATAAGACTACTATCCTTACTCCGTATAGCTCTCTACTAAGTTGCTATCGCAATTGATGCTTCGCCTTTTGGGTGAAACTGCGACAACTTTTTTCTTTTTTTTACAGCGGAGCTGTATATGTCTACCCTCCCATTAATTTTTCAATGTCCGTGGCTCAAAACTCCCGCGCCCTCTATGAAGAAGGCAAAGCAAACTAGTAAGACAAGTACTGACATCTGGCGTAGCAAGAGGAAAGCTAGGAAACGGGCAGCGAGTAGCCCGAGAGCCTGCCCGTAAGTGGCGGGCTCGACAGGAACACGGGTGCCGCGAATCGCAGAAGGCGGCGAAGCGACGCAGGTCCCACGCCATTAAATTGGACGGGCGCAAGGGTGTGTATGTGAAATTCCAGAGGGACTTTCTGGGCAGACATTTCGGATTCAGTTGTGCGGTATGCGAAGACTGTGGTTCAAGAACGATTTGATGGTGATTGGTAACGTTCGCGATCTCGCGAAGCGTGAACGTGACGCCGTTTTACAGCTACACCAGCTCCTGACTTAACCAGCTGCTCGGTATGGCCGCGCCGAGAGAGTGCTAATGGCCGTAGCGCGTATCGATCATTTGGTGTGACATGTGGCTGCTGAGAAGCCGCCTGCTGCATTTCCGCGCCTGCACAAAGAACCGAATAGGCAGTTAGTATGTTGCGTGCTGCAATTAAGAGGGGGAAAATGGAGCTGGGCAGGCCATGTAATGCGTAGAACGGATAACCGGTAGACCATTAGAGTTACAGAATGGGATACCAAGAGAAGGGAAGCGCAGTCGAGGACGGCAGAAAACTAGCTGGGGTGATGAAGTTAGGAAATCTGCAGGCACAAGTTGGAATCAGCTAGCGCAAGACAGGGGTAATTGGAGATCGCAGGGAGAGGCCTTCGGCCTGCAGTGGACATAAATATAGGCTGATGATGTTGCGTGCGCTGGTATGGAGAAGCCGCGTGTAGTGCGTACTGCCGAAGAACAGATCCGCTGGTAGCCCACATTCACAGACTGGAATGGCTGCGATTTTTATGTATTTGATCAACAGATGCTGGCAATCAGATGCACTATATATAGTCGATGACAACCAAAAAATTAGAAGGTTATAATGTATGCTGTGCAACTTAAACAGAATTTGTATTGATGCGCTAACCAATTACGTTTGCTTATTTTCCTGACGTCAAGTGGTTTCGCGTGTTTGAAACAACTACCACGGCAGCTGGATAAAAAAAAAAGAGAAAAGGTCGCGCTCGGCATTTTCAGAGCCATAGCTTGGCAGTACATTTGTCGACCTGAGCAGGAGTGGTCGCGTTTCGGGGAGATCACTCAGGCATAGTAGGTAAAGTCCATGAAAGTTAGACTTTTTTTTATCCAGCAGCCGTGCAACTACTTTTTCTGTACGGATCGGCCTTTGTGTCAGTGGTTTCAGGATGAAATCCGAACATCTAGGCAAATTTTATGGGGGACCGTGATATCACTGCTCAGCCAAAGATAAAATTTTAGCTTGAAACAACTACCTTTTATTTTCTAGTTAGCCTAGCATATACATTAGCAGATCAATGCCATTAAGCTACGAGCGCACTCTAGCCGGCTCGGTTCTCTTTCAGAGGTGCATAGCAGGTGAACTGCATTTTTGCGGGTGGACCTTGTTCGTAACTCTTAGGTTGCCGCCCACTACAGGCTTGCCAGCCTGCAGGCTGATTGTACTGCTGTGTTGTCCAACTGCGACTATCTCTCGTTACTGCATCGACCAACTGCACTCTCTGGCATCGGTAAAAAGAGAGGCGTTTCTCGAAGCAATCGGCGTCGCACTCTGCTCATGACGCCCCATTCGCGAACGACATTGGCCAACCTTTCTTTTCGTTTACTTTCTTTCGTTTTCTCTCCTTTCTCTCCCCCTACACGGCCGTCTTTCTCGTGCACTTCTTTTCTTGCACTTCGCGTGCTCTCAACAGTATGACTTTCTTTCACTTCCTTCACTGTTCTTACTTTCTCTCCTTTCCCGGCTCTTCGCGCATTCTTTGTTTGTTTTTCGCTCCATTACACGCTCAATCCTTCATGTCTCATTGTTTACTTTCTCGTCTATGTATCGTACTTTATTTGGTGTACCTCTATTACACGCATTATGTCGGCATTCCTTATCTGTCCTTTGTTCATCTCCCCTCTGTGGACGCGACAAAAGACGAAGATAGATGACGGGCCTGAGCCAACACGCCGGCCACTTCGTCGAGCTTGGCCGAACCCACGGGCTAAGGCCCCGGCGCGTGCCCCGTAGTAATTGATGACACACAGACCAGTGTGTTCCGGCTAAATGGAGAGAAAATACCTCACGGATTTGCGCTCGACGCCTTCGTGCCGGTCCTTCCGCGTGAGCCTATGGCAAACAAACATGACGGTGCGGGCAGATAGCAGGGCGCTGGTGCAGCGTGCGGTGCAGAGTAAAGCGAGGCTATACTTTCGTTCGCGAGAACGTGTGGACTCTTCATCGATGATATCGTAAAGCGTAGTGATTGGGAGCTTCCGGCACGACGTGCCAAATACCGATATTTGTGGACGGCGGTGTCTTCAACATTGCCGACGCATTGCGAACTGTGAAATATCCGCATATGGTGAGCGAAGACTCGAACCTTGCCGGTGGTGGCTTGATCGACGAAGTGAGTTCGAGGTACGTACTGCTAAACTAACATTTCTTGACTACCTTAGTTACCGCGCACCGGCACAGGACATTTTAGTCAGCCTCGTTTGAAACTCTTATTGCATTTGTACGGTTCTTTCTCATCAGAGATACTGAATGGTTTGCTGTGTCTTGAATGCCATCCATTGGAAGGCTTTTGAACGCGACAACATTATACATAGTGAAACTTAGCTGTCAGCGTTTGTAGGCGGCCCAATCTAAGAGGCAATGTAATCATAGGCCTGTCTGGGCCGATTCTGACACCAGTGTATCGTAATGCTTTCTCGCAAGGATTTTACTGTTACGGCATACAGGTAAAAACTTGACCATCGGCGATGTAGGGAGGTATGTCCTTGTCCGGATCATCTGGGGGTGTCAGCTCGTCGGAGCGGCGGAGGAAGAGCAGCGGAGTGGTGTGACGTAAGGGGCACGTGAACGGAGGAGCGGCGACAGTTGCGCAGGTGCGCGGCGGGCCCTTAAGATTGCCCAATACTCTTCCCCACACTATTCTATACTCGTAGGGGTGATAGCAATAAAGCAATAGCTGTGGTTCTTGCAGGCATATGTGTGCGGTTATCGGTATATAGGGATAGGTGTCACTAGCGTGCTGCGATAGCTGCATCACATAACATATCAATAGTCTAATGTGCATGTATCACTTTTAAGAGCAATGAACAAAACGCAGTCATTGTGCTGTTTTACTTCGGCTGACTACATGCGACTTTGTAAGTTTATGGAGAGCAGCATTAAACCATAATGTCACAATAACTCCCTTATACATGGATATAGCAGAATAAATTATACTGATTTCGATAGAGAGTCAATGAATCATAGAATATCATAATGCTATTGCGTTACAGGCGCAATGAACAGATATATAAATACAGATACATATTGATAGATAGATTGATAAATTGATTGATTGATTGATTGATTGATTGATTGATTGATTGGTATTTTATGTTGACAAATAAAAGAGATTACATCCCCTCCATCTAATCCGTCAACTAATCGTGGATACCTGGTTATCGCTGAGGTTAGACAATCGGGATATAGGTTCCAGGTTAATTATGAATCGACCTTTAATGTCTAATTCCCCTTGTTGGCGTGAGCGTAACGACGTTGATCCACTACAGCAGCTAGACCAACCAACGCGAGTGTTGGTTGTTCAAACAACGTCGCAGTACCCGCATAAATCCGCCCACAGTGTAAACATTCCCCGCCCCTTCCCCCTCAAACATCATGTATTCTTGACATCCCGCGGTAGCGTAAGCCTCCGGTTCAACTTCAGGTCGCCTCCGTCTTTCAACACGGAAGAGGATGAAGTAAACACGGCACGGCCGATCGCGTCCTAAAGTGCGCGCACTACGTCATATCCGAGTAAACAAGGAATCACTTCACCGCACCGACCAGCGGCCACCCCTCGTGCCTCCACATCGCCTATGCGCAGTCTGGTCCGTCACTCTGGCTGTAAGGTCAGCGGTTAATCCGTGCGCTTGAGGACCTCCAAGCTGAGCTCGAATAACGGCACTTCTACTCACCTCCCTCGAGGCGTCGCCCAATTATCTACGCATAGCGCGCGCGCGCGATGTCTGCTTATAGACTAGAGCACGAGGCACGCCCCCACCCACTCTCTGAAGGAACGCGCAAATTGAAATCACAAAATGCGGTAGGAACCTCTTCTTGCGAGCCGCTGCCGGAAAGTTAATCTAGTTTATATATATTACTCATAATCCAGACTCGCTCTCACACTTCGCGATTCATGCCTGTCGGCTCTCACTTCCGGAAAATTACGGCCACTTTGTCGTGCGGGCCTCTCCTCTCTCTTGCGCAGGCTTCTTCTCAAATTGAGTTAAGTGCTCTGCGAGTTTGGACATTACGCGGTCGCACCACCAGGGCAGCGCTGTACACCTCGAGCCAGTATAGGGTGCCAGGCTTGGTATAGGGAGGCATCCTACGAGCCAGTGGAGCGTGTGTAGTGTGCGTGTCAGCGAGAACCCGGGCGCCACTCCAGGGAAAAATACATTAGCGGCTTAAGCGGAGCCCGGGAAACTTTAGTGGCCTCTACCGCTGACTGCCTATTACGTTGCGGACAAGGGGATCCTCTTAAACTGACCACCTTTTTTTTTTTTTTTTTTTGTGCGCTGATATGATTATACCCGCTCCTTGGTGAAGAGATAGGGGAACTCTGCAAGATACCAAAAAGAAAAGAAAAGAAAAAACCTCGCATAGTGACGTCCCACGTCGCCCTTATCTCGAATTGGTATTAAAGTGATGGGGGTATAATAGCCTTAGCTGTGGAGTTGCAGCTCTTCGTGGTATCTCGTTGTTTACGGTGACAGAGGCGGCTTTAAAACAACAAAATATATTTTAAAAAGGAATGAAGACGCTAATAAATTCACACCGATGAATTGGTTAACACACAACTTCAGTTGAAGCACTAAGGTCGACGGAAACCAAGAGCACTAGCTTGGTCAGTGATATTCACACTGGTGTTCCGAAGTAAGAACAATGACGACTAATTCGTGACCGGTGCTTGCTGTGTCGCCGGCCCTGCCACCTTTAACGTCGACATCGATTTATCCTGCTCCTATAGTGTCAATCGTCACTGCTTTCTTGCTTTGGACAAGTCAAGTAGCTGCGGGAACTAGCACTAATACGGTTCATAACCGCTGAAGATTCCAGCGGGAAGACGATATTGAAGTGAAAAGAGGGCTGCGATCTTGTGATGGGAGACCCGAAATCTAGCGAATACTTGTCGTTGAGTTAGGAATCGCACTCGGTCGAGATGTCAGACAAAACCCGTCGTGACTTCGCATAAACTAGACCGTTAGGGGCTACGCTATGCTGCTAGGCTTTTAGCGCACGTTGACCAAGGTTTTCTTTCCCTTTAGGCTGAAGGCTTATTTGGCAGGCGGGTCAAGATATGTGACGTAACTTACACCTCCATTTACACACAGTCGAATTAGTGAGGAATGTTTAAAAAATCAGGAATATCTTTATTTAAAAAAGGTCTATGTTCCCTGTACCACAATCCAGGTGTTTAAAGGGCATGTGGGTTATAAGTGCTTAAATGTCAACATACGATTTTTCTTACGAACTCCCACATGATATGTAGGATTTTGGATTACCAACGTCTCAATTGGGAGGTGCAACTGATCAGCAAACATGAAGCAGTGAGCATAGTTAACTTCGTTCAGAGAAATAAGGAAGTCAACCTAATTCATGGTCACATGCTACTTTAACACAAACAATGACATCCCTTGCATGGCATCAACATAGCGTCTACGTGAGGTAAAAAAAAAATGTCATCTACGTAACGTCACATAGCATCTAAATTAATGTAACATCCCAAAACGTCAACACACTTAGCAATAACAAGAGCAAACAAGCTTAGCGTTCACCGATTACCACAATACATGATAACTTTTGCTTTTAAGGCGAATCTCTCCTTGCCTCCCTCCCGGATATGACGTGACTGCTAGGTCGGTCAGTATCTCGCAGGAAATATATATATATATATATATATATATATATATATATATATATATATATATATATATATATACGACAATTATAAAGTATGTTGGCCAAATGCAAGTACCAGCGCTAGAGGCTTTAGTAACCCCTGTATGTTGACAAACGAACTAGAGCCAGTAAGCTTGCCCTTGTCGTCCGTCATCACAATTTTTTTTCATTCCTACACAAAACCTGAACATATGATGGTGGCCCGTGGGTATCTGTAAATCGCACCCAACTCTCAATGGAAAAGCGTGTTATATTCAACGGATTCTTCGATTTATTTGATTTTGTTTTATTTAGCCGTTCGGTATGTGCCACTTGGCAAGTGCCCGTTCGTGGCCGATCCTCCCGTAAAGATATGTGCTGCTGTGACGCCAGACGTACGGAATCATTAAATGTAGCCACGCATGTGTTGCACTACTCTGTGCTTACACCTTTCATCGCCATTCTTCCCTCGACAAGAAAGAGAGAGAGAAACCAGAGGCGAGTTTCCCGTTTGCTGCCCTGCATTGGTGTGGAGGATATAGCAGTTGGAAAGAGGATAAAGAGGGTGAGAAACAAAAATCGCCAGCCCTTCCCCTGTTGAGAAAATGGGGGTAAGCGAAGCTTGTCGTGTCGAAAATCACCACCTTCGTGGTGATTTTCTTTCTTTCTCCTCTCTCTCTTTCTCTCTATCTTTCTTTCTCTTCCCCTTTCTCTCTGTCTTTTTGTCCCTGGTATGTGCCATTGAGCATGGGCCCTTTCTGCCCTATCACCAGGATCGACCCACTTTTCAGCGTGTCACCACCACCAGCACCGCCGCCGACACTTGTGAGCCTATAAAGCTTCGCTTAAAGAGAACAGGGACAGGTAACTGAAAAAGCGTTCCAATTGCAGGCGCTCACACAGGCCGGTCGATCTCAAGAAGCGCAGTAGCGCTTGCACGGGCTTCTGGTGCTATGTTAAGCCGCCTCGATGTTGCAAAATTCTTCATTCCAACAGAGGCAAGCATCATCGATTACCTATGTCTTGGTAATATCGCTGCGTGTACGTCTCGCACGGTACATCTGCTTGATTCGGTGTTTGCATTTTGACATAACTTGTGAGCGGTGTGGTGGGGCACTAACATAAAACATTGCGTGAGATTAGAGTTGTGACTTTCGTGGTAGATGTACATTGGAGGAGATTACATGTTGCCACAGGATAAAAGTAAACACACGTGTATAGATTGCCGTTCGTTGTGTAGCGCTCAATGAACGGCTTCATTGAAACTTCGCTTAGCATAGACTTCAACACGTGCATCGTAATCTGCATTTTCTTTTTCTGCTTGCTGCTAACCTTCCCTCCGTTGTTCTTTCTCTTTTTCTTTGTTTTTGATAGCCCAGTCTTGCACTGTTTAATTACCGCAGAATGATAAATTGCGTGAATTTCACGCTAAACTCTTCTCAAAATCTGTGTCCTCACAGCACTAGAGCACATTTTAAATCATCACATTTCTTTTAAAATGGAACTCTGGAATTACCCCGAAGTGCCCTAAGCATGCTCATTAATCGCGGAGCTGCTGAATGCCGCTACTTTTATACTGAAATGAAACAGTGTCGTACGTTCTTTTTCCTTCTAGATTTTTGTTGCGATACCAACACATCCCTCCTTTTTCCCTTGAAGCTCTTAATGTAAGGTCGTACCTCTTTATTTTTTAACAAACTCTCTTACAGAAAGACGCTCAATCAGGACGTTCTCTTTTAGAAAAAAAAAACCGGAGCGCTGACCACCACGTTCGCCCCAGAAGAAATCGAGCGGGCCGCGTTGCACCAGTATTCGTCGTATCGCGCGGCCCTTTTTAAGCAGCCACATACACTACCGCAGCACTTTATTACATTTTCTCTTTGCCGGTGAGCGGGCTTAGCGAGCTTCTTGGCTCCGTTTAGCGCCTTCGCCCCCAGCTTCTTGCGTAACACCGCGCGCGCGAGAGCCAGAAACTAAATAAAAGCCGGACTCGTAGTAAAAGCCAGACGAAGCCAGGTGACATTAGGAAAGACCCTTTGAAGACGACCGTCGGAACACCGAAGCCGGTGGAGAGGAGGAAGCAACAGCGAGTTGACAGGAGGTCGTCTGCTGCTCGTGTCGCATCGGGGTGCTTGGCCTCGCGCGTGGCTACCGGTCGTCTGTAGGCTTGGCTAGCGGCTTCCAGCCTGCTAAAGGTCAGCTACCCGAGCAGACGCACGTCTATAAACGAGAGTTTGCGCTGTCGTGGCCTACGCGAAGCCGTTGAAGGTTCAATCCATTCGTCTGTAGCGGATACACGCTCAAGTTTCAAAAGAGCCAACTGCAACTGCGAGAAAGAAAGAGAAATTGTGCCATTCGACTACGTCGAAGTTGAATTTTACATCGAGGTGCCTTTCGCGAAAGAAAAAAAATAATAAGTACCGCAATTGTTGCAGTTGGACAGCTTTAGTAGAAACTCATTCACGTGGTGCTTCTGGAGCGACCGCAGAACAGGAATATATATCTGACCGCGAATGACCGAAGCCGCAAGAAAGACGGAACGCGTGTTGGGCAATCCGTGTACGTGAGGGGCTGGGTGGGCTGAGCATGTAGGCCGTTGACACGAAAGGATCCGATTAAAGCACGCAGGTATAGCGGCTTCCTCGAAAGGAGATTTATCTTCACCATGATAACTTCTTACTGGTTGCGTATTTGGGTCGGCGTGCTCTAGTTTGCCAGCAAGGGTAGAGGGCCACATTTTTAGAGCCCGACGTCTGCACGAATAAAATCAGTGTCGTCTTTGCGCTTGACGAGTTCTCAAAATACTGACGATCCGCCACCCCCCCCCCCTTTTTTTTTCTTACACGGCGGATTCTAAAAACGCATTGATAAAGCTGTCGGTTTTTGTTTAATACGTTCATTATTGTTCGCTGGAACCTTTTTACACAGAATATAACTAGCCACACTAATTTTATAATAACATTACGTTAGTATATTGTACAACACGAATAACCTTACTTGCTGAAATTGTTAACCTTAGTGTAGCATGTTTCATGGCCTGTAAGGGCATTGTCACTTTTTTGCTCCTAACTACGATTTTACTTGAACTATTTACGTGTACTATACGATCTCCTATCAAAAGCCTTGAATGAGTTTGGTGATCCTGCCGGGATATGCCTTAATGTAACCACAATATTGATGAGATTAATTGCTTTATGGCTTGGAAAAGAAAAAGAAAAAAAGCAAACTTGTCTACGCATCACAAAAGAACGGCTGGACCAACAATACTTCGCGTATCACATCATCACATTACATACATCTCATTGTGTGGGAATGCGAAGAACTCAAAGGCATTCTGGTACAAGTACCTACCTAATGCGATGACCTCATTTCTGGACTGGGTTTGGTCACGTGTTAACGTTAGAGGCACTTCTCACTATGGACCTTCGAATGCGAAGCTTCCATCCAGTCCCATCGTTTAAATATATTGTTGTCTGTCTCTCTCTTTCTTTGGACTGCATGACGAGAAACTTGTCAGTGTTTGGTGTTGGCGTAACCTAACGCAATGTCTTTGTTAGTAATCTATGCGTTAAGCAGTAGAAAAGACAATGTGTAAGGAATATGACGGGTATGTTTTTTTTGCGTAATAATAATTTAGAAAGACTCGCATGTGGCTGATAACGCAATGATAGTGCTTGAGCTAGATTACACGGTGAGGCGGGCATTACTTGTACGAGAAATCCAAATGCATATTCGAGAACTAATTAACAAAATTTGACTAATTTTGTTAACTAATTACCATACGGCATGTGCAGCCATTTGCGAATTCTAACCGGTGAGTTCGCAAGCCGGTTCTCAGGATGGCACCGGTTTAGCACCATTCATTCACAAATTGAACAACAATATGCATTTGCGTTCCGTTTATTTTTATGCTACAATGCATACAATTGCATTTTGTTCAAAAGCTCAAATCAGCAGCGAATTTTTCACCGCAACTGGGACGGCGCATGTCTAAAAAACAACACAAACTTCAGAATTCGTTCAAAGTTCACATGCTTTGCAATCTCACAGGCTACAAATCTCATATTGCAACATTTGCCATACAGTGGTCAAATAAATATCTAACTAGTGAAATCTTGTTTATTAGACAGTTATGCATTTCGTTTTATTGTGCAAGTAGTATGTCCGCCCCTTCGAGGAATCAGTTTCAAGATATAGAATCATGCTATCTGCTACTGGCAAATTTTCAAATTTTTGTAACTCTTGCATAATAAAAAAACACCTAGTATATGAGGCAATAGCGAAGGTTGAGGGGCTAGTGAGGAAGCAGACGGGGGAAGTAGGTAGTCTGTTGTCGTCTGTATCTCGTCTGTCTAATCCTTACCGCTGCCTTGTACATACCACCAGCCACATATAGATGGCCTGCAATTGCCGCCATTTTCATCTTCCATGCAAACAATCAGAAATTCATTCTACCGCTTGAAATGCGTCCGTATGCCAAAAAAAAACGTCGCTGAAATTACGCTAACCGCGTCAAGAACGGGCAATTTCCATAGACTGACGACTTCCTTACGCACATGGTCAATTTCTTTTGAGGCGTCAGCCGTTAACTCCTGCATTAATGCTAATCCTGCAGCACCAGATATTCGCTTCTTGTGAAGGCTGTGTTGGATCAAAACACACACAAAAAAAGAAAGAATGCGTACCCCAAATTAATGTTCTTTTCACGAAGGGGTAGTTCTCGAGGTAAAAACTGGATCAAAACGCAGAAAAGAATGCGTACCCCAAATTGATTTCTCGTGATGAATGTGCTAGTTGTCGAGGTAAGATTTCGCTCACTGATACAGTTCCCGTGCTTGAAACTTAAAACTATCTGAAAGTTACGAAAGCACGCTTACCGCCGAAAGATTGCCGATCCGTGTTTAGAAAGCGCAATGTCTATTTCAACAAAAATACACAAGACGACGCCGGAGCCCCACGCGTCTTAGCGAAATTGTATCAAGTTTCTCGCTTTTTTGGAGGCTAGAGGCAACATCACCGCTAACGCTGAGAATGCGCCTCCAACACCAAAGAAAAACCAATCCGCGCTGCGACACAGCATGCAGTGACTTCTGAAGGGAATGAAAGGTCGAGGAATGCAACGCATTCAGAGTGTCGGCGAAGAACCTTTTTGGCATTCCTGGCCGACGAAAGGATGCCTTGAAGTGACGACCTCGCAACGAGCTGCTGACACTCTCTCGTGTTTCCTATTATTTTAGCGCATTTGGTCTTGGCACTCGTAAGATCGCCAAGTGTACGGTATATTGCTCTAGTGGAATGCCGGAAGCGAAGTACAGCTGTAAGGGAGCGACGTTCCACGTGCAAATCAATATGAGAATTCTGCGCGCGTTAGGAGCTGGAAAAATTAAAGCCGTATAGGAGTGAATGCGTTGAGGCGAAAGCATGGCGTACAGCGTAACTGTTTGGCTCCAGGCATGGCATCTGAACTATTCCCCTGCGGAACTCGAGCCATACGCGCTCGTTGTTTCCAGGACTGATATGTTCACTTCTGCTTAGCTTCGATAACCTGACGATAGGTGGCGTATTCGTGCATGGCGTGACCGATGCATTAAATAGGGAGTCTTAGAAAAAAAATTACAGTCCCTTTAGCATACGCTAAAGAGGATGAAGGCAAAAGCGCCTGCGCGCTCAGGAGACATTCATTAAATTACTTGATACTCTCATTCGCATACGTTGTTACTTCCTATTACTTGTTTTCTCCCCCAAAGGTTGTGGCTTCGAGTGCCTTAATTAACTCTACCTAATAAAGT
This sequence comes from Dermacentor silvarum, assembly GCF_013339745.2. Classification (NCBI taxonomy): domain Eukaryota; kingdom Metazoa; phylum Arthropoda; class Arachnida; order Ixodida; family Ixodidae; genus Dermacentor; species Dermacentor silvarum. The sequence continues at coordinate 148,710,011 of NC_051163.1, read as the reverse complement.
GTCTTAAATAACTTCGCCCTAACTATATATAACAATAAAGGTCATGGGTTCGAGTGCCTTAATTAACTGTATCTTAATTAACTGTGTCTTAATTAAGCTCGCCTTAATTAACCCCAAAGGTCGTGTGGTCGACCATCAATGGTGGCACAATCAATTTTGGTGCCATTGAATTTTCCGGACGGTCAAATTTCGACCCATGAGCCATCTAAGGCTTTCGCCTTAATAGCGAATAACAAACTAGCGCTTGTCTTCACATCCAGCGTACGAATAGGACTTAAGCAAAGTACGCATTCTGCGCATGAATCATATCTCTGTCTCCGTTTGCTGGGTTGGCACTGAGGCGCTCGAGTGCGGTGTTTCTGAAGCTGTGTAATAAATGACAGGCTCAGGTGCCTGCCACCACCACAAAATAAGCAGCTGCAGCGCCTTCCGCCGTTCACTATCGCAACTTAATCCACAAGACTTACAGTTTTCTTACCCAGCCCTCACCTTACTATTTCGTACTCCATTAAGTTTCTTGCTCTTCCTAGAGAGCAAGTTGTATAAACGCTGCCAAGTAAAGCATTTGTATCCGTAGGAGGAAGCTTTGGCTCGGGAGCTCCTGCCTGTAAATGCATTGGAGCGAACAAATAGCTTTTCTCTTCACCCACTGCACCAATTTTGATGATGGTTGTTGCATTTAAAGAAAGTTCAAATCTAGTGACTGTAGGAAGGGAATTTTCAATCAGTGCCATCAATATCGTAGAAAAAAATTAGATATTGCTAAAACGGAAACAAAAACTATAGTATCAAAAATTAATTAAATTATGAGGTTTTACTTGCCAAAACCACGATCTGTTTATGAGGCACGCCGTAGTGGGGGACTCCGGAAATTTCGACCACCTGGGGTTCTTTAACGTGCACCTAAATCTAAGTACACGGCTGTTTTCGCATTTCGCCCCCATCAAAATGCGGCCGCCGTGGCCGGGATTCGATCCCGCGACCTCGTGCAAAAACTATAGTATCAAGGTAATAACTGTAACTCAGTAAAAGAAAAGACATCAAGATTCTGTACAGTACACTTAATTTTACATCTAAAGCAGACAAAACAGATCTATTATACACCGCTCTGAAATCTACTGCTAATGTTTAATATAGAACCTTTGCAAAATCCTCGTACGTATTGTAAAAACTTTCTCGTAAGCTGTTTGTTCCTTAACCACGTTTGCCTGCTTGAGATTCTTTAAGATACGCAGTGTACAGAGCAGCGATATCTATTCGTGGCACAATGTTGCAGATTCGCATACTTCGTGCTTATAATTTTTTAAGCTTGCCACAATTCGGCAATATTGGTAACAAAACAATTACAGATTCTAAATCGAAATTATCTTTCATACAGTGGCTAGAATTGAACTTTCCCTCTCAATTTCAGCGAATGTCATCCCAATCGGTCGAGGGGTTCTCTTATGAGAGCACTTCTACAGTTTTACATTTACTTGAATAGGGAAATCGAAGTTCGAGCTCCGATTCAAGGCTCCGTCTCAGGAAGGCAAAACTTTCGCTTCAGGCTTAAGCATTCCCCACTGTTCACCCACGCACTGTTGATCAATACAGCGGTAGTTTCAGGTATTTGGTTCACCGCATTCTACGAGAGATTGAAAAAAAAAATACGTTAGTGTACCCGGCGAGCTGACGGAAGCACACTTAAATTACGGAGCGGTCCCCTCAACTTCTCGTTTCACGATCATTAAACTGCAGTCCGAACCAAAGCGCAGTTGCCTATATAATATTCTCATAGAATCGTGTCCGACAAAACCATGAAAGCGCGTCTTAGGCAAAGGCGCGAAAAGCGTCGTCTTTTCTCCACTCTCCGCGCGCGCACGTAATCGATTAATCAATCAATCTTTATTTGCGAACGGAAAGCTGAAATTTTGAAACAAAGAGGAACTGAAAGTGGCCCACTCGGCCGGCAGGTAGATCGATACGTGTTCTCTCAGCGCGCGACAGTGAGTCAAGCACCGTCGCTCGATCCCATGCAAATCTTCTTTTTTTTTTCTTAGACGCTAGACGCGAACACGTGTCTCAAGCACTCGGTTGCTTATGCGATTGTACAAAGCAGAGATAGAGAAAAACTGTGCATGTTTGTGTGTGCCCAGCAGTTTCGCCGAAACCTGGCTAGGCTACGCAGTCCTTTACGAAGTCCTTGCCTGCCGTATTGGAATGGCCGACAATGCGGCGTGGTGACTTCTGTGGCTGCGAGGAGACCCTTAAGCACGTCGTGCGCGACTTTCTACGATACAGTGTGCAGAGTGCAAGCTCGCGAGTGCGCTTAACCCGCAGTTGATCACAGACCATTGCCAGAACACGTCACTTCGGAATGGCCGTTTCATCTCTCAGTGATAGTGTACGAAGTCACTACACTATCAGAAAGTCACGAAGAGCTGTGACATCGTGTCTTTGTTTGTCTGGACCAAACCAGGAGGGCAAGAAGCTTCTCCACAGATAAAGGACGCCTATATCCGGCCGGTTCAAGGAGACTACGCAGGCCCTCTCGCTCGCGATCGTATTGCGGACACGTTCTAAAAATGCATCCGATGAGATCGGTGAGCCGACGTTCCAAAGATGCATCCTGAGTTGTTAAAGTGGGTGCAAGCAGTAGACGACCTCTTCTTGATTCTATGTAGAGGTCAAGGTGTGTAGGCCAGCTCCAAGTGTAGTCGATGTAATAACGTGTATCAAAGGTGTGATCAATGTGTTTGATATGTCGTGAAGCGCAAAAACGTGTCATTCCTGCATAGGAGAGATGACTTTGCCTAGTCGTCAAATTACGTGGCTTCTCTAATTTCAGTGTCGGAGTCTAGATAAAAAAAACTGTGCTAGGCATTTGATAGTCAGTATTCAATCTGGACCAAGGTATTCAAATTATGTGCCGCAGTCTCCAATCTGTCTGACACCTTAATATGTTGTGGCCACTGTGACCATGCTTTGGCTTTATTCTGTCTTGGCTTCGTATGCAGAGCTATTACCAGCAAAGAAAATCAAGCCGTTAGTTCCTCCTATTCTTCTAGCTGTGCTGCAGATGTGTTTTCCTGACTTGTGTTCCACTCGTTTAGGCTGTGACGTCAGCGACGTGATGCATTAGCGCGAAATGGAAGCGCGGACGCCCAAAATACGCAGGAAATACGCTCCATGTGGTTACCACTTAGGGCTGTCCCGTCATCCAGGCAGGCCTCTATCTTTCTGAGAGCACAGGCTAAATAGGGAAAGCGTCTCCTGTCGCGATGGGGGCGAAATGCAGAAACGCTTGTTTATTTGTATGTTGACGTTAAGTAACCCCGGGTGGTCTTAACTAATCCGAAGTCTCCAACGATGGCGTGACTCATAAACATATGGTTGTTTGGGCACGTAATTAAAAGTGCAGAATATATATATATATATATATATATATATATATATATATATATATATATTGCCGCATTTGAGCTCGCGGTGCCCGGTGACGTAGTTGTTAGGTGCGGCCTGGGAGGGAATTCACAAATGGGCTCTTAGTATAGATGAATTGCCGAGAGCTGCCAAAAAATGGCAGAACCGGCGGTTGCTCGCACACAGAGAGGGCCACTCAACGAAACGTCTCTCCGCGCCAGCAACTCTCCGAGGCGCCAACGAAGCGGCCTGCTACGCAACGAGCGCAAATAGAAAGAAAAAAAAGGAAAGAAAAAGGAGGGAAGGCGAGAGCAACACCCTCTCTACTTCCCTCACTGGCCAAAAGAGGGAAAAAAAGGCGTAAAAGGAACAAGAAAAAAGGCCGCGACACCGCAAGAATGAGAAGGAGCGGTGTGTATATGGAGGTTCGGTTGAGAAAGGGGGTTGGGGGAGGGGTGGAGAGGGTCTCTAGGTGAGGGTTTGCGAGGAACCGATGAAAAGCAGCGACCACTGTGTGACTGAGCTCGGGTTCTCCCGCGGGCCCCCCGGCTGAAGCCGCGGCTGGAGCGTCGGCACCAAACCCGGCCTCCCCCGATCAATACCTGGCCATTCCACCCTAGATGCCGCCGCCGTCCACCGCAGCGTGCGCCGGGAATAGCGCGCAGCCAACGTGGCGCACGGCCTACCTGTTGAGCGCCAAGAGGGGAGGGGGGGGGGGTTCGGCGTTCCTTCGTCGACGCATGCGCCGTAGGCGCCGAGCAGCAGAGGCGCGCCAGCGCAGTTCGCGGGGCGGCGCGCCTATGCATTACACCTTCACGGGGGAAATAAAAAAAAAGCGACACGTGACCACCTTAACGCCTTGTCACAAAAAAAAAAGGGGGAAGGAAAATGCTCACGGGAAATAGGCCCATACGTAAGCGGTAGTATCTAGATGCCGAGCGCGCGAGATTATTAGGGAGAGTAGAGCAGAGTGCGGGTGTCGAGAGTATATATAGATCGTGACGAAGGTGTCACTACAAGCTACCACGAACCAAACAATGTCTTTCAAAGCTCTGGTATATACCATGGGGGACCTCTACTTCCCAAGAGTCAACGCGCCCAGGAGAGGAGGAGTGACGTCAGAGGAGATTGGTTTGCCGAGACTAGATGGCTGATGCCGTGCTCCCTCCGAGTTTCTTTTTTTTTTTTTCCTTCGTCCTTGGTAACATTGCCCATAGAGTTTCCTACAAAAATTACTAGAAACTCTGGCCTCAATGTCTATACGAGCTGCAGGCAAGGCGCTTGATCCAGCATGAGAAGGGTGTTTATTACATGGATTTCCCTAAACTTCTAGCTTGAAACGACTTCGTGACTGCCAAGTTAATCCTCATCGTCATCATCATCCTATCTTTATGTCCTCTGCAAGGAGACAGCCTCTGCCAGCAAATCTTCAGTTACCGCTGTCTTGCGCTAGCTGATTTCAAGTTGTGCCTGCAACATTTCAGTGCCGTATTGCGTAACAGGTTCCACGATTCGCAGTGATTACGCAAATATCGCAGGTACTAATTGCCGTGACTGGGTTTGAGAAACAACGAGCGCTTCGATATTTGGAAAGACGAAGCGCAATAAATAACGTCACACGAACTTCTGAAGGGACACAACGCGAAGACTAAAAAAGATCCGCGTGCTAAGCACTATTCCCATTGTAGTTGAGGGATCGCAGCGCTAGAATTTGCCCTAGTGACTTTCATAGAAAACTCTGCGACTACTCCTTAATTATGATCGTACGGTGCTATAGCGGTTTGTCTCTACCCTCGTTTCTTATCGGATGGCAGAGCCACGCAACGATGCACTGAGAGAGACGCAAACCTTGCCGAAAAAAAAAAGAAATCGACGAAAACATCGCGCGGCTACGCTCCAAACTTCACTGCCGTTGTGTGGACCTCGCTCTACTGTGAAGTCATTTGTGGCTCCCAGTGGATTCAAATGACTTCCTGCTACGTCATGGAACTCCTATCCCACGCCGCTGGGCGGCGTTTGTCTGGGTAATCTAACCATGTCAGCGCCAGCCTCTGTTGTAGCTGTGTGCTTTTAAAGAAGGAAAGAAGGAAAGAAAGAAAGAAGGAAGGAAAGAAGGAAACAAAGAAAGATCTCTTGAATTTACACGTCAAGCTCTCCACGTTACCCTTTAATCTTTCCACTTCCTCCTTCGGGAGTAATTTTACACCGCCTTGGAAGTCGACATTTCGGAAGGGTGCATTTCCGGACTACACCCGCGCAGGAGTGCGACCCGGCGAGAGCGGCGGACTGGAGTCAATTGTTTTGTAATCCGGTGACAGCGCATGGCGACCATCTCAGCCGTACCAATTAAGAAGGACGACGAGGCGTGGGCGGTGTGCGAGTGACGTCATAGAATGACGTCACTCTGAGCTTCATTGAGGCTCTTTGAGTTTCATTTTATGACCTTTCGCAGTCAAGATTCGTGGGAGCAACTTTACAAGACGCTTACGCCTTACCGCGCGGCGCCCAATAGAATGTTTAGCCAGTATATTCTGGCATTGTTCTAATTTTGCCAATTAAATATCGATTGATTGTGATTGCCGCTGGATTATCTAAAGAGGAACAAAACCTAGATGGTGGTTGTTTTATTTATTATGAATCGGAAATGTTGACAATAAGCGCAATACGTCACTGGCTTCACCACACAACCGCAAATTGTTTATTGAATAAAGGGTGATGATTGGTGAAGTGAAACGTTTTAGCTATATGGCCGTTCGCAGCCAAACGCAGATCGGTCCGGTGCAGTTAGGGATTAAAAATAAATCATTCATATATATCACATTCCTCATAGTGTGACACGTGGACAGTAAAAAGCCGTCTTCTAGTGTTCACAGACTCTTGAGATAGTCACTTTGGACAAAAGAATAAACCTCTTCATGCTAATTACAGGAAATAGATTTGAGGCCACATATGAATGCATATATCCTCATATCTCCTAGCCTGCGCATCATTCCAGTCTTGTGCAGTTAAAAAAAGGAGTAAGGTGCACAAAAAGATGTAATCGCGGGCAATCATCAGAATGACAACGACGCAGTTCAGGCAAATTGTGCAAACATAGAGGCATTCCGTAGGCAACTAGATGCACAATTTTTTTTTTCCGTGTGCATTGTTTGTTTCGTTTCATGCCTTATACTGTAAACAAACGATTTACCGTGTTGAGTAAACAAAATTGCAACCAAACTTTAGAAGTTTGGTTGCAATTTGTTTGGTGCGTTGTATTACATAAATGAAGTACCCGCCACGGTGGCTTAGCGGCTATGTTGTTGCGCTGATAAGCGTGAGGTCGCGAGATCGAATTCCGGCCTCGGCGGCCACATTTTGATGGGGGCGACATGCAAAAACGCCCATGTCCCGTGTAATGGGGGCACGTTAAAGATCCCCTGGTGGTCAAAATTAAGCCGGAGTCCCCCACTCCGGCGTGCCTCATAATCAAGTCGTGGTTTTGGCACGTAAAACCCCAGAATTCAATTACATAAATGGAGTATAAAACTTCAAAATTAGAAAATATAACAATGTGACATGGCACAGATTGCCTTTAGTGTGATGGATGAGAAGCAAAAGGCACACCAGGGGCACGGCCTAGACGGATTTAATTTTGAGCTTGGTGGCACAAGTTAACGTATAAGGACAAGTACAAAAATACGAGAAATGCAGCAAAAAAAAAAAGAAATGAAAATAAATAAGAAAACATATTATGCTTTCTTCCACGTGTTCGGTATCATATCACGCTGCAAGTTCCACGACGAACAAAAATATGACGCTCACATCGGCTGCTGTCAGTGATACATTTTCTCATTAAATCTTATCAGGGCGACGTTCGGTGTTTCTGAAGTGTATTCTGGCGTGTCTTTTCTTGCGTATGGCTTCGCATATCATCGCATGTTTCTTAGGCAAGCGGTTGGAGAATTGAGGACGTGAAGACAGAACAGATTAGTCAAACGCGGGCTTTTCATTTTTTTTTCTCTATACACTCACGGACACAGATTAAAGCACACGTTTAACAACATTTTTCGTTGTAGCAATTTTGTCCAGTGATAAAAAAAATTACTAAGAAAGGTGATAAAGAGAAACGGCTCAGGAATAAAATAGAAGGACGAAAATGTGTGACGGACTGGAAATTTGAGTACTGCAGCGGACCACTGGCGAAATTTATTTAGGGCATGAAGCGGGTCATCGCTAATTTAAATTTCGTTTCGAGTGAGTATACATTACCGCCTTGTACGGAGTCCTGCTCTAATATGCGCAGTTGAGCTTCTGTCTCGTACCACAATTGTGTGTGTGTGTGTGTGTGTGTGTGTGTGCGTGTGCGTGTGCGTGTGCGTGTGCGTGTGTGCGTGTGCGTGTGTGTGTGTGTGTGTGGTGTGTGTGTGTGTGTGTGTGTGTGTGTGTGTGTGTGTGTGTGTGTGGTGTGTGTGTGGTGTGTGTGTGTGTGTGTGTGTGTGTGTGTGTGTGTGTGTGTGTGTGTGTGTGTGGTGTGTGTGTGTGTGTGTGTGTGTGTGTGTGTGTGTGTGTGTGTGTGTGTGTGTGTGTGTGTGTGTGTGTGTCGGGGCATTCATATTCCGCTTTCCGTACTCATCGTTGTCTATCATGTTTCCCTCTCCCAATGTAGGGTACTAAACCTGGTCATTCATTAACATCAGGGTTCCCTCTTTGCCCAGCTACTCGGAAATTGCGGATGTGAGCGAGCATTTCGAAATAATCCAAGTCTGTCTGTCGGTACATGAATCTATGTGAACCACTGGCGTTGTTAAAACTTGTCCCTCTCTTGAGTTTCGGCAGGCGGAACAAGTTGAGAACCTTCCTTAAACACTACGAGTAGATCTGTGCACGAGACTGAGAATAATATATATATATATATATATATATATATAGGTTGAGTTACTGACAGCTGCTCCTTGATAAATTAAATTTGACTTCTTTTACTTGAAACCAGGCAAGGGTTTCCGTGAACACATGCCAAGGATGCTTTGCTGTCACCGCTCGTTCCCGCTCACAAGCACGGAGAACCACTTACACCGCGAAATACAGCTTCGTCGAACTTTACTAAGACGAACTTTTCAGTAGAACGAACTACAATATACCCGCGCAGACAGCAACCCATCTGCTTAAGCATCCCTTGAACCAAACTTTACCTTAAGCTATCAGTTTCGCAAAATCCGTGAACCTTTACCGTGTTTATAAGTTAGCACGAAGTGAGCTTCGCATTCCAGTCCACGCACTTCACCCGAACCAGCGCTACTACACTTCTCAATGCCCAAGAACGGAAATGAAAGACCCGCGTCAGCGGTTGGGTCGCTGTCTTAGGTGGGAAGTGCAAAGCTTTGGGGATTTCCGCACCGACCCAATAAACACTTAACCGGGCTAGCAGCGACGATGACGTCACGACGGACGAGCGTCGCCCGTGCGAGCCCCGCTGGGAAATCAGAGCATCTTCGTGCTCGTCGTAAGCACGGGACGCAGCGAAGAGCCCCCTGTCACTTCCTCGCACCTTTTCTGAACCTCTCGGGAACGCGCGGTTCTTAAGTCTGTAGCTTTTTTTGGCCCTCCGGAGCTAAGGCCCGGCGTGCGAAAGAGGCACACGTGATCACGGGACGAGGCCGTAAACGGTTTGCTATAGCGGAAATGAAATCGCAGTCGCCGGACTCCCGTCCGGGAATGGAAACGACGTTTCGAAACTCCTTAGGTGCACGCTGACTTGTTTGAGGTGACCAACCCCCGTGCAAATGCCGAAAGACATTCACCTGAACGCGGCAGAGCAAATTCGAAGGGACGTAATAATAAAACGAGATAATACGCACGCATTGAAAAAAAAAGAAAAAAAGAAAAAGAAGAAAAAATTTCTTAATTTGGTATGGTGCCAAGGATACATCCGAGTGTCGTGCACGGGAAAACCAAATACAACCAACAAGAACATCTCCTAAATGTCGTCCTTATTCAGCTCGACGCGAGGCTCACAAAGCGTTACTGGAATTTCAACCACTCGACTTGACCGTCGTTTTTAGTGCCCATACTCTTCGTGAGGTGTGATGTGTTGCGGTGTGTACTCCTCTATTTACAACGAATATGTTATAGTATGAATACGCTACGAGACACGTCAATGGGGGCTAACGATGTTTTGTTAGCAGTCGGCTCGCGCACACTGGTGCATTCTTTCTGTTGTCATTGCGTTAGCTAATTAGTCAAAATTAATTGCCTAAATTTGTAATTGTATAATTGCGTAAGCTCAAATGCCTAATCGTGAATCGCATTGGAAAACATGATGTTCAACAGTTACCCAGCTTGCTACATCTATTGCCCAGTTTTATTTTCTGAGTGTCAAAGTTGTGGCGCAAAAGCGCGAAGAAAGAATTCGATATGAATGCGGGGCCGCGTGTTTCGCGCGTGCTACAGCAGCGTCCTCAAATGGGGTTTCAAGGAATCGACACTATATCCAATGGCTCAAATAAATAAATAAATAAATAAATAAGTAAATAAATAAATAAATAAATAAATAAATAAATAAATAAATAAATAAATAAATAAATAAATAAATAAATAAATAAATAAATATTACAGTACCGATGATCATATAATTTGCTACAATAATTACTAGAGGGAATTTAGCGCTGCAATCGTTCAGCCACCATGGGAATGAAGGGTAGTACCATGAATTTGTCTGATCATTGTCTTTGTGGATTCAGACGTTCTTGGGGCTTTGTTACGCTTTATCTGCCTTCATTGTCCAAAATATCGGAGCAATCTACACATTTCTAAGTGCAGAATACTCTGCGAACGCGCACAATTGCTACTAATTGCATCGGTTCAGCCAGTCGAGGTGGCCAAATCAAAACGCGCCAAGCGTCTCAACGCGCTCGCTTGCCCGCGAGAAATTCAAGCGGTCGTTCTTTGCCGCTTGTCGATGCGTGCGTCCGTGGCGTGATTGTCTCGTTATCGGGTGTCTCTGCTAGAGCTCCTGTGTTCGAATCCTATGCCGTCGGACAATATCTAAATTGTTTGTTTAATTATTTATTGCACAGAATTTTGGTGACAATGACCAATTGACAAAGTCCCGAAGCCGTTTGAAGCCAGACGGACGAAGTTTAGACAAATTCATGTACTAGTCATCATTCCATTGCTGGCTGAATGATGGCGCCTGAGTTCCCTCTAGTGATTATTGTATGAAGCTCTATGCCAACGCTTCTGCGTTTTGAACCCGGGCTTCCCAGCAACGCATGTCTAAAAAGGAACAAACCGCGCTTGCGAATTACCCTCGTGGCAAGTCAACGCGTTCAGACGCTTGGCACGTTAATGGCGTCGCGCAGCAAACTTGCAAATAGTGCGCGTGCACATAGTTTAGCGGACGATGAAGATGGAAGTTACGGAACGCGTTCGTCGTCGAAATTCGCTACGCGTCTTTTACGTACTGTGGCGCAGGAAACCTGCAATTTGCAAATGGATAAACCTGCACGTAGGGAGCCCGCATGCAAGCGCTTGCATGTAGGCACCAGTGTTGCGGAGTTATCACTCCGGAATTGGAATGGCTCCGAAGCCGTTCCACATTTTCACGACGCCAGAATGGAATGGGAATGGAATTGTCTTTTTCCGAAATAGAGCGCTTTTTCGTCTACGCGCTGTTTTTTGTCAAAATATGCCGAAGAACCAACCAGCCCACGTTCAAACACTAGTAAGTCAGAGCCTCCAATTTAGCAATAAAGCAGTATTTTTAAAATGGCTTGGCTGATGACAAGCACGGTACATGTATAAGCAACGCGCCTCCTACAATTCTGTCCTTATAGACTGACTAGCTCCGAAGTTTGTCATGCCGTTGGTGTCTGTCGAGCGGAACTACGGCGACAGCATACTGCCGAATTTAGGCCGTCGCCGTCGTCGTGGCCGTGAGGTTCCGTGTAAAGTCCAACGGCGATAAAATGGTCGCCGCGCGCCATACGCTGTGTGTGCGAGTGAAAGCGTACGAGGGTGAGCCGGCAATCGTGGCTCAATGTAGCGCACGCGAGGGAGAAAAGCCGGAAGCGTGCGTTCTATCGCGCGCGAGGCGACGGAGAGGGAGAGGGAGAGAGAGGGTGTGCGTTCTACTCCGTCAGCTGCTGTTAACAGCGCGGCCGTGCGGGTGCCATATCTTGAAAGCGATCTGTGATGGGGACAAAGTGCATGCGTCGACTGCCGGTTGCTTCGTATGCGCTGTGCTTTCGACGTTTAGTTCGCGTTGAAGCGAGACGAGAGACAGCGCGAAGGTCAATTTGCCCGCTGTTGCTGGCGCGCTTTCTCCGGCGTTCTCACAGCGAGTTTCCGCGGTCATCGAGCGAGATGTGTTCATGTTTACCTGTGCGAGCGTGACACCGTGCTTGTCTGTTTAGTTAGTTAGCGATCGTGTGTCCACTTTCACTGTGTCCTTGTCTATTGTGCGCGATAAATATTTCATTATGAATTCGTACCAACTCGCCCAAATATCAGTTCTGCTGTGGAAGCGAGTGTTTGCTGCTTTATACGGCCCATTAAACTACTATCCTTATTTCGTATAGCTCTCCACTAATTTGCTATCGCAATCGATGCTTCGCCTTTTGGGCGAAACTGCGACTTTGCTTGCTTCTGTCGCCGTCGGCGACTCGGACGCAGAGGGGGGAGTTCCGGCTGGCGCCTGTTGGCGGCTAGAGAAGCCCGACGGTTCATTTAGTAGTTCGCTCGTACTGTGAATGCTAGATAATGCTTCGAAGCATCCCCCTCGGCTTTCTTTACTACCACCCCCGCCCTCCTTTCCACCCTTCTATGGCAGATAAAAAAATGCTTCCATAACGCACTGCCGCACTGGCTCCTGCGCCCAGCGGCTCACGCACGCAGTAAGTCCGCCAACGTGGCACATTGGAATCATTTTTTTTAATTACCCGTGAAGAAAACAAACAAGCTGCACGGTGCAAGCTTTTGGCTCCGAAACTATACATGCTGTAGTCGCAGTTTCATCTAATTCGATTCGGCACCTAAAAAGAAAGCACGAACGTGTGTACACCCAACAAGAGAAAGGACTGGCAAGCTAGCGGAAGATAACGTCGGCCTTCATCGCTGGATGCAGCTCTGTGCCTGTTAATTGAAAGGCTGCTCTTGACGACGCCATAATATAAGGTCTTCTTGAACACTACTTTTATCAGCATGAAAATACGCTACGTTGTCATTTTACCGTTAACACATTTAAGCTTAAGCAATATATAAAACATGCTGACCATGCAAATACTATAGGTAGCGGGAGAATTGCCCCTATGGGAATTTGTAGGGTGGTCGTACTGTGCGAGATATGTCACCAAGTTATTTTCCCTCGACCTTGAGAACGTTTTCTGCGTATTTTTTGCCGTTCTTAACGCATCTGATGACATCAGCTTTATGGTGTGTTCATCGTTAACTCGATGAAACTATCAAGATGCCTTTCCTACGTTGAGGAATGACAGGAATGGAATTGAACTGACTGGCCATTCCCGGAGTGGGAATGGCGCTAAGTTTTTTCATTCCGAGCAATTGAAAGGAATGGAATTGTGGCAGGTTCTAATTCTCCGGAATGGAATTGGAACGGAATGGGCGCCCATTCGTAGGCTCCCTACCTGCACGCTGCGCGCACCATGTGTGGTGTTTCAATGCACCTTCGTGAAATCAAAAGGAAGTTTGCTTACCATTAACACACATTGGGGATGTGTTCCGCTTATGTCTTTGTCGACAACTTGCGCTGTTGCACAGGTTCATTTTGCACTTTTTTTCCGAAATCATACCTCTAATAGCACAGACTAGCACACAATACGGGAAGCGCTGAAAGTGTTATCGTCGTCGTCGTTTGCCTTTTAACCAATTTTTGTAACACGAGATGACAGGAGCTTAAATTTGGTTCTCATTCTCTGTCTCTTTTTTTTTTTTGTTACTCAAAGTGAAAATATGGCCCATAATTTCTCGACAAAACTGGCCTGGCCGGGGCAGCCACCAGGTGCGCCGTAAATTACGGTTAAACGTTCGTACAAGCCATTATGCAGGTTCAACCTACGTGTTTGGAATCTGCGAAGCGAATCTTTCGTGGAGCGGTTAAAGGAATGCCACGCAACTGATTATATTCTGCAGGGGGTTTTACCCCATAGCGATTACCCAGCTACCAATCAAGACAGCAAGGCGCGGGGACCCCCCACCATGTGACTCACGTGATTGCACATAATGCTGCCTTCGGGATTGGCCCCTTTTGCTATGACATTGTATCCTATGGTCGCACGTAAACTAGAGCGGGCCGATCCTCAAGATAGTGCAATAGCAAACTACACTTTACTCGGTGAAACACCCACCAGGCAGATGCGTCAAACACCAAAGCTTAGAAAAGTAGGCATAGAAAAGTATGTTTTCTTAAAGGAATTGTGAGTTTGACGTCGTGTATTTGCTGCAACGCCAATATTTAGGTATCATTTGATTTTATCAATGCGTGATTCCATAGGAAACGAGGCCAGTAGCCAGGACACCTGTAAGGGTAGCAAAGATGGTAGTGTTCGGCGTTTGAGCAATTCGGCAAGACAGCACCACCCAGTCGCGGTCAGAAAAAAAAATTGGAGGACGCTTCGGCTTCTAGGAGTGGAACGGCGATATCATTCAAAGAGCCGTGGCTGCTTATCAGGCTTCCCGGTAACTGCAGCTTTCTTTTATTGCGATAGCAATTATTCTGGGACATCCAAAGCCGATTTCTGCCGTCGGCGTCGCCGTCGCCGTTCGCGTGAGGTTCCGTAGACGTCAAATGGAGATGAATCGTCGCCGCGCGCCGCCGAACGCTGTATGTGAGGGTGAAAAGGGGAGAGGGACGCGCGTTTTCATCGGGGAGTGAACGCACGGCGGAGAACAAACGCGCGTTCTGTGCCGTGCTCCCTTAAGGCTGCCAGAAGTAGGCGTCTCTTTCCTCCTTTACAATCACCATATATGTAGAGCAAACGTGCCTTCTTCCGACGCACGAAAGGCCGTGGGGGGGAGGGGGAGGGAAGGGAGGCGACGTTTAGCTGCGGCACCAAGTGCTTATTTATATCAGAGGCTCCGGCAACAGTCACCAACGCCGCACGCATTTTGTGCGAACGCGGGCAAAACGCCGACGGCGTCGACAACAGTGCTGTGTGTTGCCGGTGCTGCTGCATGTCCAAGTTTGTACAGAGGATAAAACTACTATCCTTACTCCGTATAGCTCTCTACTAAGTTGCTATCGCAATTGATGCTTCGCCTTTCGGGTGAAACTGCGACAACTTTTTTCTCGAACTTCGCCTCCGCATGCGGCTGCCAAGGAGGCAAGCGCCATCTGGATGGCGTTGTGTAGCGTGAGCTACACTGGTCGAGGTTGAGCAGTTTCGCGTGGCTCATGGAGAGCCGTGCTGCGCTTGCGCGAGGAGTAGTGACGTCACACGGCGCACAGCTGGCGCGCCAGGCGTTTGCCCGGCGTTTGCGCTAGGCGTTTGATCGTTTGCGCTGGACTTTGAAGAACACGTTTAACCTGGACTTAGCCAGTGTTCCAACTGTACAGACAACCCAATGGGGAACCACCACTGATCTTGTGCATCACAGACAGACAATCAATTCAATATACTGCGTTGGGGCCATAGAGACGGCAGCGTGTTACTACACTGACGACCGAGCCGTCTTTGTCTCAATAGAGAAGCAACCAGACGTTGAGCGAAAAAATATATATACATGTGCCACCTAATGCGTATACCATGTGTGTGTCATTCAAGCAACAGTAAGCATGGTAATCGAGCTAATCCTAGACATCCAGGAAAGCTACGAATAACCAGCTGAACCTTCGCTCACGCTACGTATATCCTGGCATAGCCAAGCTAAGCCACTGCAATCTTTTTTTTTCTTTTTTCTTTTTTTTTTTTTTTTGCAAGGAAGCCAACGCGGTGCGCCGCTGTATGCATTGTAGAAATGCTGGAAAAGTGGTTTGTGTTTGAGTTTCGGCGTAAGAGAATCGTGTTTTCTCGTATATTCATATTAAATTCCGACGCTATCACGTCTGCAGGTTGTGGTTAAGTTGTACTTTACGATTTTCCTGGCGGATTTTACTTGGAGAAATTCAGTTTTGTTCACTAACGCCTCGCGCCACGCGAAGGGCCTGCGCGGTCGGGGTGATTAGGGATGATTATATACGCTAACGACGCCGGCGCGCCCGCGCCGACGCCGATGCAGGATTTTCTGTTACATGGAGCCCTTAACGCTGTCGCGTTAAAACGCAGAAGCGTTCTCAAAGGTAGCTTCGCCTGGTTTGGCCCGCGTTTGGAGGGGATCAATAAAAGGATCATCAGTCAATCAGCATGGGTATACTGTTGAAGAGGCAGTATGCTTGCAGGAAGAGCGGCATGTACGACCGGTGACGTATAGCCCCGTTTCTTTGGTGACAGTCAAGAGACAGAAAGAAAAAAGAAATTACAGATAAATGCGAATTTCAACAACTGATACGTCAAATACGGTGGTGTTGTAAACGCGAGTTCTCTAACCCTTCGGAAGTACTATATATAGGGGTTTGTTTTTCTGGGTCGCAGCCTCGCTCGAGAACTCTTTAGCAGGTGCCGGTACGTTCGGCCGCAGTAGGGGCTGGCTGTTCATAGCAGTGGCTCTCACGTATAGGCTGTGTCGCAGCCCCACGCAGTCAGCGTTCGTCGCCGAAGCCGTACAAAGTGGTATAGCCGACTTCCAACGCGTAGGCGCTGATATTGCAGAAAATAGCGTCTCTTCCTCTTCACAATCACTCGCTCTCTCTCTCTCTCTCTCTCTCTCTCTCTCTATCCAACGTGGAGTCAGTATAACACGTCATGAGAAACAAAAAGAACTAGGGGTGCGCGAATATTCGAAATTTCGAATGCAGATAAGATAGCCCTCGCTATTCGATTCGTAACCGATTCGACTATTCGCTCTGCTAGGTTAGCTAATATTCTTTCCACGTGAATATTACAACGGACAACGTCTGTTGAAGCCATAACGGAGAAATACTGATGCACGTGGACACATATTTCAAATCATTCTACTTCAGGAATTGTAGCGGAGGCGATCCCATCTGCACAAATTGGTCACTGTCATTAGGTGAGCACTTCACACCTTTGGCAGCTTACGAGTTTCTGGTCTCGAGTTTCTGGCATGGCAATTTATTATTCGGCCGTGCTTGGAAATTCCTTGGGTGCGGCGTGCTGTGCTGGACTATTTCCCTTGGTTCCTTCAACGAGCACTGCGCTCAATTAAGTGCATCTGATGACGTGCTGTTCGTTTTTTTTCATTATGCTCCATTGTCATGGAGCGCCATTCCCTCTGGTTAGTTTCTCACGTGCAAAGATTCTCAGTTGACTCGAAATGTAGTCTTTAATAGCATTACATGTACCCTACAACCTAAAAACGTGTTTTATTGTGAAACAGGCTCCTCAGAACCGAATATTTCACAGTGTTTAAAAATTTTACATATTTGGCATTCGATTCGATATTTTAAGGTCGTCTTTTATCGAATATTTCTGCTCGATTCGATTCTAATACGTCGATATTCGACCACCCCTAAAATATTGCTGGTTAAAAATAACCACGCGTCTAGGTTGCTGTCTATTCGAATGAGACATACGCGAGCTAACGTTTATTATATATTTGTTGATCGTTATGTTTCAAAGCAGATTCGGGGCTCCGACCCACGTTTGGTATCGACCCCGACGTTGCAACGCCGGCCTTCGCCGTCACCCTGAAACTGTCGTGTAAATGATCTTAAAAATGTTCGCTGTAAAATAAAACAGCTAAAAACAACAACGGCGCAGATAAGCTTGTTGCCGAAACGACCAAGGTGCGCGTTCAAATCTAAGCGCGACAATCGGACACCGCCAGAAAAAAACTGAAACAGGCTTAATCTCTTCGGCATCCTGTTCAGAAGCATCAGCCGATTGATGACTCTAAAGCTAACAAATGAAAAACAGATGATCCGGCTTATCCTAGCTGCCAGCAAAAAACAATTTACAGGTAGGAAACAGATTTTACACGACCGCCTTAAGCTGTTCTCGTCCGACTTTAGATAAGTGGCTTTTCCGCAATGCTTTCTCGACACCATCCGCTACTTTATTTCTCATTTCTTTTTTCTTTTTTTTTTTTTGTAAAGCCTTAACCTCTTAGAGCTAAAAGATCGTTTGGTTTAACGCGATTCAGGTGAGCAAAGCCGAATCGAGTTTGAAAGCGCAGCCGGGTAAGGCTGTGCAGAGGCGTCTTGTTAGACAAGCCGACGGGTTGACCCGCGAAATATTGCGCGCGTTGTCTAACTGTAGACCGGACTCGTCATCAACCGTCATCAGTCTTATTTTATGACCACTGCAAGACGAGTGACCTTCTCGCAGCGATTTTCAATTATCCATGGTCTGATACTGCAGCTGCGAGGCTCGCAACGACGACACCGTTGTTGGAGTTCCTGCACGACACGTGACCAAACGATCATCTTCAGCAGGGTCGATATGTAGCGTATACGCACGGATCCTGCTCTCCTTCCGTTATCATCAACATCATCATCAACATCGTCATCCTCATCATCATCACAATCCAACCCAATTCTTTCACTTCCTTTCCTTCTTCTATAGTGTAGAGTATAGCGTACTAGAGCACACCAGCTGAGGTCGACTTCCCTTCCTTCCCTGTAAATTAAACTTCTCTCTCGCTCTCTTTTCATTTCATCACATCACCCAAGCATATCGTGTCTTCGCCGGCACTTCCCTTACCGTGGCACCCGTTCTGTGGCTCTGATAGACCAGTGGCTATCTACCCTACGCATTACATGGCCGACCCGACTCCTGTTGTTCCCTATTAGTCTCAACTAGAATATCGGATAGCCCCCCCCCCCCCCCCCCATTTCCTCCTTCACCCTCTAAACCACACCGCTCTCGTCCTGTCTCGTGACGTCACGCCTATCATTTTTCGTTTCATCGCTCTTTGCGCCGTTCTTAACTTCTCAAACTCCTTTGCAAACCTCCAAGTTTCTAGCCCACATGCTAGCACCGCAAGAATGCGATGATTCTACATTTTTTCCTCGTGACTTGGTAATGGCTGCCGCATGTGCTGCAGCACAACTTTGTTCTTCTTTAGATTTTCTTCTCATGATCCCGATTAGACCAAAAAAGAAAACAGTTTTGCCCCCGCTGGAAAAAAAATGTAGCCGCTTTTACATGACGGTCTCATAATTATATTCGCTCTCGCGATTAGCGCTAAGTGGGCCTTTAGACTGCGTTCCACCATGGTTGAAACAAATGTAGTGAGGCTAAAACACACGCGTTTCGTACGTCACACTGAATTGCGTTTATCCAAGCCGTCGCCATGAGGCAAGCACGGCGGGTTAGTACTAACACAATGTTTGCGCATGTAGGGCCCGTCGTTGAATGGTAGGCGAAACACTGTTGTCGGCCAAATTTATTCAAATGAAAAACAATATTGAAATCCACTAACGGGCCGCCAAGACATATTGTCCCCGCTGCTAGTTAGGTGCCGAGCACAGTTTTTAGTTTGAACGATCAGGGTTTCAAGTTAACCCGGTTCAAACCTTCCAATTTATTCAGCTGTTATTAGACGAGCCATGCTGCCGAATTGTGTCTGTATTGGAGTGTAATATATGATTTTACACTGGTTTTCTCTTGTCATGGTTTGGTCTTTGGGCGAATAAGATTTGCTTAATCGGGAACTGCGTGACGGGGGAAATGGGTGGACAGGAACACAAGACTAGACCGCCCCGATGTTGGACAGCGCTGACTTGCATCGCTTTTGTGTTCACTGCATTGAAAAAAACGAAAGCGTAGACGGCCTTTTTTATATTTGCCTTCTTTTTCTGTTATGATTTCTTTCTCAGTTCATTTTGTTCACCCTGATGTCGACGGCGATACCTCTCCTTGCTCATGGCCTTGCATTGAAGAATTCTGTGTTCAACAGACCAGAGGGCTTAACCGCGCCGACTGGGTTATTCGCAGGAAGTAGAATTCATTTCGAACTGACAAAGGTGCTGTTTCCCGTGCTATATTATGCTGGAAAAGGATATTGACAAAAGTGTTTCGCCACATATATATTGATGCAAGGGAAGAAAACGTTTTCTTTACCTGAGTGTACTTGCTGAAGTGCGAGTACTTTGTTATAAAGGATGCTTGGCCACACGTAACTTTCTTTTGCTAAAGTTTATTAGCGAAATTTGCAAAACATCACTATTATACTTTCTAGCCTTCCTAGCTAAATAATTTAAGGTACATATTGCTGTTTACCAATAGAAGCCGGTGATTTCACAAGACCGAACCACTTGGAACAAATTTTGAAACTACTGCCAGTTTTTAGATAAGTGCTGGTATACTTGCGGTAAAAATGTGCTGCTGTTCCATTTGCTTTGTTAACCACAGGCCTTTGTATGAACTGAAGCTGAAAAATGCCTGGAACACCAATGCATTTCATCGTATATTTTGAGAACGCATAATCTGAAACTGTTTCTGATATTCATAATTTATTCCAAGTAGAAATTACTTGCAAACTGACCGACTGCAATTCTTAACTTGAAATATGTTGCTCAAAATAATTAATTTACTAGTTAATTAGGGAAATTATGATAGTCAGTCAATTATATACATTCGAATTTTTCACGCGAAATATGTCTGCAATTTAGAGTAGTCTAGCATAAGGATTAGAATTGTGCAATGTGCCGCGGGGCAATTTTTTAAAAGATTTTGTCAGCTAAAAAAAAATGAGCACCTTCTGTATTTTGTTCTCATGAAATCACTGCGTCCCCGTCTGCGTCGCTTGAATTACTCTTCACATTTCCCCATAAACTATGAACGACAGGGTGCGTAAACATCTGCATTATGTGAGGCGTTAATGTTTCGACCTGTGTGACACAACACCATAACGTGTCTTTTTTGTTTTTGTTTTTTTTTTATGCCGGCGTACAAAAAAAAAAAAAGATTTCGTCATGCCCTCACGATCATAATATTGTCGTCATTCTTTTGATGATGACGTCACACACAGGACTGGTTGGACACAGAATTGCTCGCCTTGCAGCAACATGTTCGTCTGTCTGGGAACGCTTTCGAGAACTGCAAACGTTGCCGGATCGCCCGGTACCGGTAAAAATGCTTCGCATAACAGGGATTCCTAGAGTGTGTGGAATCTGCATAATATTTGTCTACGTCTACTTTATTATTCACCTTTTTTTTTATGAGATGTAGACTAAGAGAGCATTTTCTTAGCCCATGTTCTCCTACTGTGCATGCAGGCAGAAATGTTGGCTGTAAAGGGGCGCAAATATATGCCCCGAAACATCCGTTCTATATGTACGTATATTACCTCCTCTTGATAATCGACCGACGCGGATAAACAGCCTAAAAACACCGATTCTAGCGATCACGAGAAGTGGTGGGGAAAAAAAAGAAGGTTCCCGCCAGGCTGTCTCCTGCCAAGTCTTTTTTTTTTTTTTCGTTGTTTGCTCGGGTTTTGTTTCTGCGACGAGAACCGGCAAGCTGTACACGACAAGCTGGGAATATGACCAGACGCCCGAGGTGCCGATTTATTGTCGAGAATCCGCGAGAATCCGCGAGGGGAAGCTTCGCCACGCTTTGGAAGACTCGAACGGTTCCGGGAGACTTGCCAAGATTCTCGATACAGACTTTGCCAGGGCACGGTCGAGATAACGCGGTGCTGAATCGCGTCTTGCGCGCACTTGGGTCTTCCTTGTTGCAGACCTCACGGGATGTGTAGTTTAGAAGCTTCGAATACAGGCGGGAGATGTACCTGTTTCCTCACCAACGGGCGCCGGACAGGGTCTGTGTTAACACGAGAAGGTATTGTTTAGCTGCCCTAAGAAAATTCGTCAGAGGCGGAGCACTGATGTCGTGCCGGTAGGACTAGATGACTCTCTTAAAAACGTTACGTAACGGGTTGCGAACGTGATGCGTGGTACACTTCAGCCAATAGCGAGATGCAATTATACGCACGAGACAATCCTTCCACATGACGCGCGCAATATCTGGTGGTCACGTGCTGCTTATAGTAGCCAAAGTAGGGTTGTCCTTGCAACGTTTTCAAAGCAGTATTATTTATTTATTTATTTATTTATTTATTTATTTATTTATTTATTTATTTATTTATTTATTTATTTATTTATTTATTTATTTATAAGTACCTTACAGAGCTCTCGTGGGACATTGTGTAAGGGGGGCAGTGCTGTAAATACATACATCAAGATGAAAATACAGTGACACCTTAGCAAAGTAAAACATCGATTAGTGCAGAAATATCCGAATGAACCAAAGAACATAACAGGATACACTATAAAAGCAATGGAGTAACAATAGCATTTGATGAGACCTGCGGCGGTAAACTATACTAAAAGGCAGGTGGTATAATTTAAATTTACCCGGAGTTCCCCACTGTGGTGTGCCTCATAATCAGATCGTGGTTTTGGTTTCGTATTTAAAACACCAGAATTTCATTTTTGATTTAATATTTAAATACGAAAAGGCGAAGTGGCCTACCAACCTCCCAACGCACACAGCGACTGTAAGCACAATGCCCAATCTCGATTATTCCTGCTACGCGACATTCATCCATAAAACAAAGATTTGCCAGGAAGATCTGGGACGGAATTGTGTGATTCGCACACATTAAATTTTTACCAGTGGGTGGAATACTCTCAGGCATATCGAAACATAACTCAGTGGTGCTATGACGACGATGGGTGCATTCGTGAAATTTCACGAGAAACCAAGCGAAGGAAATGGCCGCGATCCTTCCTTCCATCGTTATTGTACAGACGCACACGGGCCGGTGTAACCTGACCTTCGTTCATTTCGGGAGATGCACCTAAAAATTTAACAATGGTTTGTTCAAAATTGAAGCCTTTCCGCCGGCGTCTAAATTCGAGAACGAGAATACTTAATCACTGCAACGAGTCTGCCGGCTATAACGACTCAGCAATAATGAAAAATTAACGATTATGCAGACGAAAACGCAAGCACGTGTTGCACCTGCATACGTTTTTTCACACAAAAACTCTCAGAACTATGACGTCGCTGGCTCTGCAGTTTAGGAAAACAATTAGCCGTAGTAAAGTGTCCAGTTACAGCCAGGCGGTAATGTGACGACAATAAACTCGGAAAACAGGGCGACGCGTCGCGTAAACAAGCTCTCTTCGATGATAAGTGGTTCTTGAGGGAAAGGGAAAGGTTGGCGCTATCTTCTGCAGCCCTTGAGGGAGCACGGCTCAGCGCCGCCCCAAATTACCGTAGCCTCCCCCCTCCTCTCCCTCATTCTTTTTTTTTTTCGAAACACGCTGACATTTGAAGTGATGGCGTTACAAGAGCGTTCTAAATTAAGGAAACAGCGGCGGACGCTATATGCCACGTGGTAGTCGCAACACCTACACGCCCGGCTGAACACTCAGAGCTACCGCGATGAAGAAAAAAAGAAGTGATAAACAGTGAATCGCGAAGCAAAAGCGGACGCAACGCGCGGATAACGGCCCAAAGTCAGGAAGCGCGCGCCTTATGAAGCTCGCGTCCTGATTAATGAAGTGCCCCGGGAAAGAACGCCAGGGAGTCTTACGCTAGCATTCCCCGCTAGGCAGGGGAAATAGACGACAGGGTCAGGGGCATGCCTCCAGCTTCTCTCCGTGGCAGTGAGTGAGCCCCCCCTCCACTTCTTTCACCCTCTCCTTCCTGGACACTCGCGACCCACTCAAGGGCTACGCGCGTTCATATTGTGGTTGCCATAGCGCTATGCGCCAGGCGGTGTAAGCGCAAATGAGGCGAGAAAAAACGCGGCCGAGCAATAGATGGTTCGCTCCTTCCTCCTTGCCAGACTAAGTAAATGGGAGGCTACAAAGTCCTGCGAACACCCCCTCCCCCCGCCATTCCATACCCTCTCCTGGCCCCTACCCCTCCGCTACACTCGCTCCTACACCGTTGCCTATCCGGACAGCATTCTCCTGGACCGTGTTGTCCGAGTCATGTCGCCAGAGGTGAGAAATCACCCCATGGATACAGCGGGGAGAAGAATAATAGAAGAGGCTCGACTTTTCTTTTTTTCGTGTTCACGCCCACATGAAGAGAAGAACCAAGAGAGAGGGAAATTTTATTTACAGCAAGGCAGAGAGGTTGGCCTGTGCTATAGCATGCTATAGTCTGCTACTCTACACTGGGGAAACGCGACGGCGAGGAAAAGGAAGGATAAATGATGATGTTGATGATGGTAGAAGAAGCCGGAGAAAGCATCGAACTTAAAAGCTGCTACGTTTAATAGACATGTAGAAATAGCAAAGAAAAGATATAATTAAAGTGGGTGAAAAGGCAACGTACCGCAGGTGGAAGCCCAAACCGCATCTCCCTCATTACGTGTGCGTTGCTGGATGTTCTAGATCACCGCCATGACTGTGAGTGACGCTGGCTTACACCCCTAGTCACACGGGGTACTTTCGATCGGGATCGAGCCTGATCGGGATCGAATTTTTAGATCACGATTGGCTCCATTGTGCAAGCTGCGGAAGGAAGCTAAATGCGATAGAGAAATTCAGTCCCGGTGGCCGCGCTCAATCGCGATCGAAAGGGCTCCGTGCGACTGGTCTATTAGACTGTCATGACTAATCTTGAACACAATCACAAATACATGGGAGAAAGGATGGTACATGGGAGGATGGCCGCAGCCATGATTAAATTGGTAAAGCTATCTTTTCATTAATTTTTATTTATATGTGTATGTTTTAAATAAATGTAGAACTTAATTTCTATTACATGTTATCTGGCTTCATTGACTGTTTTGCTTCTGGACGTTGTATTCATACAACCATAAATAGCTGGGCAATGGTTCAAAAAGTGTATGTCGTAAATCTCCCAAAAGTACAGTCAAGGTCAAAGTTTGCAAACCACAAGATATGACAAAAAAATTTTCTTTTTTCAGATTTTCTGGCGCGTAGCCATCTTACTTCCAGCGAGTACTGGCATATGCGAACAACATAGTGCTGTGCGGTTTCACTGGTTACGGTCGCAAACTTCTTAAATTCGACGTTTTAACAGATCCCAGGGTGCACATAGTTTTGAGACCGACCGTACAAAACAACAAAACATGTTCACCCTAGACCTCTTCCCCCCCCCCCCCCCCCTGTCTACCCACCCTTTACTATTCACGCGAGGCTTTCAAGATGCCAGATTTGTTGTTTTAGAGCGGAACTCGTAGGCACCCGTTCCGGAGGCGTGCGTCGGCGCGCTTCGTAACCGAGCGATATAGCTTCGTCATCGAGTGAATGACCACAGCAGCGAATGAAGCGGAGAGAGCGCGATGAGAAAAGCGGAGGAGAATGGCATGGCGAAAGCGTGAGAAGAAACCCGTAGTGCCGGGTAAGATGGGTTCTGCGGTGGCGATGGCTATGAGATGGCGCCATAGTAGCGTGCGTCGTCTGTTCACCGATGACGCCATCGATACCATATTTGGATACAAAGCGCTGCATGAGAGGAGGTCTGTCTGCGGCGGCTGCTGTGAATCGTGCCTACGCGTCACCCACGCGCTGCCTCTCGCGATCTTCCGATTAGCGAGGCAGTCGCGCCACACTTCACTCCGTTTGCAACGTGCCGCACGAGACAAATTGTCCGCGCCAGCCAATATGTCGCGTAATGAAAACACGTATAGAGCTGCTCTCAAACTTCGCATTAGGCAATATTGTAATCGTCGGTGAATTGTTTTTTTTTGTTCCAGTGCAGGTGCAGTAGTAGTAAACAAAATAAAAAAGAAGGGATAATTGTGGTGTTGAACGTCTCAAAACTATCCACAGTGGGTCATGAGGGACGGCGTATTGGAGAGTTCCGGATAAATTGTGCGGCCGCCGCGGTTGGGATCGCACACGCCAGTCCGCGCTCAACTGCGCAAGGCGATGACCTCTCAGCTACAGCGGCGGGTGTAGCAAGAATGTGATTGACATGTTTTTTTTTCTTCGTTTTTTTAATGGTTACCACAACCACGGCTGGATGTCTGGGCTAGGAACTAACGTAGATAAAAAAATGAAGAAAATACCTGTCAGTTGAAATGACCATGCCTAATTGAGCAAAGCTTTCGTGCTAACGAAAGCACGTTTTAGTAGTTTGCTCAGGTCGTTTCTGGCTCGTTGTTAAGGCACGTCCTCTCGTTTGCTTTAGTGGGCATTGCAATCACTCTGAAGTTTGCAGTCACCCCGAGACAGACTTCGCGGGAAGCTTTAGAAGGCAAGCGGCACGTCCTCCAGTAGTGATTAAAAAAGAAAGAGGACCGGCTGCAAACGAGCGCTAAAGACCCACGGGACAAAGTTAGAGAAGGGGCGCAGACACGAATGCGCGAGGTTTAAAAAAAAGAATTAAAGGAGAAGAACCGAATTTTTATTTTCTGTTTGCCAGAGCAACGGACTATTCTATGATATAACGCATAAGGTACGCTAGATAACCAGGCATCTGTTTTTACAATCTACCCTGGGAGCCTCATTGCAGTGTGAACGAAAATAAGCGACAAATTTTAGGAGTGTTTGATTTCTGTGCCAAACTAGGTCACCGTAGAAGCTGCGGCCAGCGAGTGTCGTAGGAACAGTGAAATTGGTCACAAATAGGTTGACAAGTATATCAAATGTGTATAACCCATGAAATAAGCGCATGCATTTCGATGCATCTCGAGAAAACACACACAGCCGAGTTCGCCGAAAAAAATGCGCGTCGCAACCGTCTGCCCTGGCGGCGGAAAAACTCGACACGGCGCCATCACCGGCCACAGCATCAGCCAAGTCGGCGAAGCTGATTGGCTGGCGCACATGTGCTAATTGTAGTCGTGTTCGTCAGCGTACGCGTATAACCTTGTAATTCTTGGGTCGTCACCGACCATAGTTGGTGTTCGGCGGCGAATGCGCCTTGCAGGGAAGTTACTCCGAGTACAAAAACGTGCGAGAGAGCCAAACGAAACTATTCGCTTTGGAACGGGAGAAAGAGTCGAAGAAATGAAATTGGTTTGTTAAAGGAATGATTCCATTGACTGCGTCTATTTGATGCAATGCGGATATTTAGGCAGTGCTTGTAGCTTCGTTGCTTCGTATTCCGTAGCGAATACAACCGGTGACCGGCGCATCTGTACCAGTATATTGTAGCGGGCTATACGCACACTTCGACTCATTATGTGTGTGCTGCCCTTTGTTGAGTAACGTCGGATGATGACTTAACTTTCTTCAAACGGGAAACCCCGAGAAGTCTGCGAGAAACCCCGAGAAAAACCGCTTCTGAGGTAAAAACCCTAATCAGTCTTTTTCTTTCTTTTTTTTTTTCTTTTGTCGATACAAAGAACGTTGGTCCGAAGCCTCTTCTGCTAGGTAGTACTTGCTGATCTGGCATGGAGCAGGAAACCGCCAAAAGGCTTCTCGTGTGCTCAAGCCGGTAGAAAAAAAAAATAGCGCAACTGGTTGTATGAGTTATTTCGCTGATATTTGTCGATATTTCTCGAATCTTACGAACCATATATTGGCCTCTGGGACCACCAGCTACACAAATTTAACGCATTATTACTTGTAAACGCAACAGACATTGTTTATATCATTTGAGGTAAGTGCCTGTAGAAAGCATTTTGCTGTTTTCACGTATTGCAATAAAAAAAACAAATGGGTGTTTTGGTTCAAGCTGAAGTCTTCGCTTGGAAGCGGCAACTACGCACAATAAGCACCTAACGACACCGCCAACTTCACCAAAACATTTTGTTTTCTTTATTTTTCCCCAAGTAGCCGAGCGCTTGCGCTACAAACGTTACGGCCATATGTGACGTCAGAGGAAGGCGACCAATGAGGCGGTTAGGTTCCAGTGACGCGAAATAACGCGTGCTTTGCCTTCAGTTCGTGGGGATAATCCGCGAAGCCAAGCAATGTGGCGCAATAATATCTGACTTGGTTATCACGAGCAAGCTCCCAAACAAGTGCGCAAGCATCGCGCGTATACTCCAAATGTCGAAACGTGCCTGTAGCGCGTTTTTCGTGTTTCCTGAAACACCGAACTCTTATCCCCTTCCGACGCAGATTGGCGTCACCACGCTCATCTCACGCCGCAAAGACGGGAAAGGACCCAGCGCCGAGTTTGTTGAATGTTGTGATTCATGCGAAATGCGCCGGAACGCGCATGTGCCCGTATACAGATGCGCACACACAAAAAAAGACGAACAGTTAGTTCTCAGTGAGTTGCGTGTTCTCCTTCGCTTTTTTCCCCCCTAACCACGCGAATTCGAGCGAAGCCATTGACATGACGAGAGAATGAGGAAATCGCGTTTGCGTAATCGAAACACGCATGCTCGTTTTTTTTTTGTTTGTTTGTTTTTTTGTTTGTTTGTTTTTCATCGGTGCGGCGCTGACGCTGACGCGATGGGCCCGAGCGCGGCGTATATATGCGTGAGTAGTCGTTATCGTAGAACACGTTTTGCCTCTTTCTCCTGCCTCGTTTACATACATTTATTATTTTTTAGATGCTTGTAACTCAAGGAAGTTCTTCAGAAGCTGCAACGCGGGAGAACAGCACCCCCTGTGGAGAGGGATGCGGCTGCGCGAGACACCGACGGAGGCAAAACGCCACGCGATGACGCAAGTTTACGTAACGCGAAATGACCATGAGCGGGCGAAGTGTTTCGCTGGAATTATTCGCAACTTGTTTGCGCGTAGTCCGCACTGCATAAAATCGTCGCGAAACGTTTCCTTTTCTCTTTCCTTTCGAGATGCGGTGACGACAGAACTCGATGAAGCAGTGGAGCATCTCTGCTAGCGCGTTCGTTCATTGTCGCGTTGATCCGTTGAGAATCAGTGAAATTGAAGTGAAAAAAAATATATATAAGAAAATTGCGTCACGCCGTCGTTGCGCAAAGCCCAGTGGCCCGGTTAAATATATTCCCGCATGGAGCTAGTTTTCAATTTTGATGTTGCGCTTAAAAGTGAGCGCGCACGAGGTCGCGGGGTGGAATCCCGGCCGCGGCGGCCGCATTTCGATGGGGGGCGAAATGTTAAAACGCCCGCGTCCCGTTCATTGAGGGTTAAAGATCCCCTGGTAGTCAAAATTAAGTCGGAGTCCCCCACCATGGCGTGCCTCATGATCACATCGCGGTTATGGCACGTCCCCCCCCCCTCAAAAAAATTCGATTCGATTTGATTCAAAGTTAAAACAATTCTAGGACGATATAGTTGAAGCTGGTAGGTAGGTAGGTAGGTAGGTATGTAGGTAGGTAGGTAGGTAGGTAGGTAGGTAGGTAGGTAGGTAGGTAGGTAGGTAGGTAGGTAGGTAGGTAGGTAGGTAGGTAGGTAGGTAGGTAGGTAGGTAGGTAGGTAGGTAGGTAGGTAGGTAGTAAACTTTATTGAGGTCCTGAAGTAGTCACCCCCCGTTTTCATGTAGGAGGACCGCGGGCCGGTCCCACGTCGGGACGGGAAGGCCAAGTTGAAGCTGAAGGAGCAAAAAATATAGCGGCGGGCGGGGCACGTGGAAGTGAAGGGATAAAAAAAAAAGAAAGTAGAAGAAATAAGCAGTACTGCACTCTCTTAGGGTGGAATTGTTCGTAAAAGCGGATTCCATCTAATGCATATGCTGGACTTATTATTAGTGAAGACGAATGGCAAGGCGCACTTACAAAAGAAATTAAGAAAAAAAAACCTTTGTGAATGGGGCCTCAAATGAAGTTGGATTAGAGGAGATAATCCAGCTTACTGATGCAAGAAGTCGAGCGCTCGAATTCCGACAGAGACGAAAATGCTACAAATGTCGGGACCGATCTCCGGGCGCGAGTTGATGAAACCACTAGTGGCAAAACTTGTTTCAGAGTTTTCATAAAAACGCGCTGAAGACGAAGGCGAAAGGAACAC
Source organism: Dermacentor silvarum (assembly GCF_013339745.2). NCBI lineage: Eukaryota > Metazoa > Arthropoda > Arachnida > Ixodida > Ixodidae > Dermacentor > Dermacentor silvarum. Next base: position 148,680,730 of record NC_051163.1, on the reverse strand, counting down.
GTAGGAGAGGACGGCTGCTTTCTTGTGATCCTTTTGTCTTCGTCTTTAGCGCGGTTTTAGCGGCGAATCTTGACAGTTTAGCGCGTTTTTATGAAAACGCGCTAAACTGTCAAGATGCGCCAACTCGTCCAAACCAAGGTGTAGCTGATTCAGAGCATTCAACTAGGGTGCGTCCTTTAGCTCGCGTGTTGCTATGGTACGCTAAAACGCCACCGGTCACTCAGGAACGAGAAGGAAAACTCTCGCGTAATCGGATTAGCATGCACCGCCGACAAACTACAGAAAGACGCGTGATATTGAAATGACACGTGCTGTGAGTTTTTTTTTTTTTTTTTTTTTGCTTGCTTCGAGTTTCCGCGAGGCGAATTGTGAAAACAAGAGGCGCGCGCCATCGCAGGCTGGTACCACCAGCAGCAGCAACAGCAGCATCCAGCATGCGAGCAGCTCGCCACCGATCGAAGTGCGCAAAACGCGAGAGGCGCCAAACGAACCACGACGCCCGCAGACTCCCACTGCCACGTCGCGGCTTCTTCGTCCGTCGACGTGGCAGCCGACGACGCTCTTCGCAAACCCGTCCTTTTAGGAGAATCCCGAGCACTCCTTTGTTCCAAACTACATACGTTCGCCTGCGTCGGCTTTGGCCTTCGCACGGTCGCACACTAGCACTCCCGCACCAACCCCCCCCCCTCTCCCTTCCCTCTCTTTCCCTCATCCAACGCCTTCTCTCTGCTTCCGCACACCCCTTCACTGTACTCCCATGTTTCCCGTTTGGTCGTTCGCGGAAGAGCCCCTTCTGCTTTATTTGGAGCGCGCGTTTTGGCATCTTTCGCGCCCACAAACAACGGCGCAATTTGCATCGTCTTTTTTTTTTCTTCCACATTCATTTTTTTTCCCTTTTTTTTACTTTTGTGAACTGTTTCCCTTCCTCCATCATTCACCAATTCTTTCTATGATTTCTTCCTCGCTCAATATTCCTTTTTTTTTCTTTTCGAGGTTATTTTGGTGCTTCGTCTCTTCTTTATTTTCTGGCGTTCTTTTTCTAGCCCTGTTTAGTTACTTTCTTGCACTCATCATTTCCCTCTCTCATCTGTTCTATTCTTTATTTCTTCCTGCCGTCAATTCCATTGTTCTTCCATCAAATCCTTTCTTCCTTGCATTTATTCCTTCGTTCCATAAATTCCTTCCTTCGTTCTTACAAACCTTTGCACTGTCCTTCATTTCTGATTTCGTTCAATTCTTCTACCATTTCTTAGTTTCCCTTCCCTCTTTTAGTCATCCATTCTTCCCAGCGCTCTTCCTTTCCTTCCTACGTTCAGTTCCTGTTTTCGTTATCTCCATGTTCTCGCGTTTTGAGTTACTTTCTTTTTCAAAGCTGCTTTTCTTGCTTTTTCGTTTCCCTTTCCATCGGTCCTTCATTTATCCTTCTTCCCTAAAATGTATTCTTTCCTCGTGCCGTCCCTCTATGCCTTCCCGTCTTTGTATCTCCTCCTCTCTCGATTGCACTCTCGAATAGAAGGGAAAGAGAGAGAGAGAAAAAAAAGAAACCCCGTCACGTTTGTCTTTCTAGCGGCACTCAAATAACAAGAAGAAATAACATTTTATCCCGTACGTCGGTTTCTTCTCCGCTCTCTGCGTCTACGTTGTCTTTGTTGTTGCTTTTTTTTTTTCCTCGACCGTGCTCATTTCTCGTAGCCAGCGCTCGGTTTCGCAGGCTCCTTGCCCGTTTGCGTAATCCGCGGGAAAAAAAGAAAGCAAGGAAAAAAAAGAACGACCTCGGTATCCTCTTGTTCCGCTGCGCTTCGTATTCGTGTTCGGAGCCGTGCTCTCGCGTCGTCGTCGTTGAGATGCGCACTAACGTCAGCCGACGTCTTCGTCGTCGCCAAAGCCGACTCTCTATCTCCCCTTTGATTTTCCTTCGAAAGCTTCTAGTATTATTTCTTTCTTTCTTTCTTTCTTTTTTCTTTTTTGCACTCTCGGATTTTGTCGAATGGCACGGCGCCCTGTTCCTTTCTGCCTTTGTTGCACGGAACACGTGTCAAACTCAATCGACTGACCCCGAAAAGAAAAAAAAAAGTGAAGAGAGACTAAAATTTAATTCGTCACGAGGACAGCGACGGCACTAAGGCAGCGCGTCCCGTTCTTTCCTTAGAAGGCGAGTACGCGACATTAGGCGCGTGGGTTGTCGAGGCAGAAGAGCGACAGAGAGAGAGAGAGAGAGAGATGAAGCTGCAGGAGCCGTCGCCGCTGCTTTAGTTCGGGATAAAAAAAAAACAGAGACAATAAAACCTCACGAGAACAAGTGCAGCACCAGTTGGGCCTGTCTATCCCCAATTGACGTCGCTGTTCCTCTGCTGTATATAGAAATGCTCGACATGGGAGGCGCTCGATTTTCTTTTTCTTTTTTTTTCCGCCTCGGCAGCGCAGCGTGAGATCACGGTGATCTGTTTCCTCCCACACAGATAGACAGAGACACGCCGGCGCCGCCTACTTAGTTGGACAATCTGATTCCATTTTGGGGAAGCAAAAGAAGGCTCGTCGAAAACCTACAGTAAAGAGGAAGACGAACGGGGCGATACGCGATGACACCGAGAAAAGCGAAACACCAATCTCTGTCGTATTTATATTCCGTCTCGTTTAAGGAGCTGTTCCGCGTTTTGTGGGATGACCGAGAAACCAGCCACTCTCGGGCCGATGGGGAAAGAACTGTCGACCAAAATAGTCGACCTTGAACCATCAGGAATGCGAGTGTATTCGCGCGTCCGTCCTCCTACTTCGCCCGTTGTGGTAGTTAGTTTGTTAACTGTAAGTTAACTCTGCAAATGTGTTCTGAACACTGCAGTAAGTTGTTAACGTACTAAATATATTTGACAACAAATGTTATGCATATCTAACGCGCATGTTGGAAGCAATGGGAAGCGAAGTTTTCGTGAAGCGGGTAAATAATTGCTATACAACTAATGGTAACGCATACAATTTTGTGCACTAAATTTCATTAACAAATGCCGCGCTACAACACTAAGAAATCTTCTCTTTAATAACACAGAGGTGGTCATGGTTTGGCAACAATTTGCGTGGTGAACATGCACATCGTTGCCGATTCGAGAAAGGTTTCACTCTCAGCATTACATCGGTCTTCACAATTTACATATCTCTGCGCAGGGTAGTTCTGGTTGATCGGCTTGTGGCGAAATGAACTTTAGATGTCGCATTGCAAAGCGTCGGAGCGTTACAACCGATCAATTTTGAGTTAACCTACGCGAAAACAGTTTGAGTATTGGAGCTCAGCGCTCTCCTGCTATTTATTATCATTTTCCTTGCCCCTGTTCTGCGCCACAGTGACATGAATTTTATTGCGCTGAATGTCCCGTGCAATGAACGTTCACGTGTAATGCGATTCCTGCGAAGGAGATTAAATTCCTAGAGGCACCCATTCGGTTATTTGCATGAATTACCTTGCTCCAGCTTCTTGTGTTACAACATTGCATTCAGCAAAAAAAAAAATAAAGTAGGAAAGGTAACAGTAAATAACCAACGGCGGTGATAAAACACATTATTGAAATATTACCTTGCGCGCATGGCTTATGTGATACCAAACATTTATCGATGGTGTGAATAATTGTTTCCTGGGTGCTCAAAATGTTCATTTTGCAATGCAAATACCGGACCAAGCCCCATTACGAGTAATTTTGATCCATGATACTCTCACAGCCTAATTGCACCGGTGGTGTTTGTCACTTTAGAGGGGTGCCAATTCAACGTGCTATTTTTGGACGAGCCAGTGAAAGAGCCTTGTTATGATTCGTTCGCGTTCGCTTAAGCATCCTATCTACGACTCGTTAAACTAGAGGGGCGTCACAGATACTTCTCCGAACGGGGATCAGAGGGTTACGAATGACTCATTGCTTCTGCTGCAACGCTTCCGGGGCGACCCCTATACGTTGTATTCTGCAAAATTACTGTCTTTGTTTGTAGTAATTCGAAGAAGAGAGAGATGATAAACTAATATAAATCTTAGAAGGATCGCGTAATTTATAAGTGGAGCCAATAACAGGTCTACGCGATGGCGACCTAAATGTCCCTTTCATCCAACACAGTCAGCCGAACAGCTAACATCAAAATCAAGAGAAGGGAAAAGCGCTGTCTTCTTTTTTCTAAAACGAAGAGTTTTCGCAGCGAGACACTTTCCAAAAGACGATCCATGCTGCACGTGTGCGTGCGCGCGTGTGTGTACACGTGTGTGTGTGTGCGCCTGTGTGTGTGCGCGTGCCTCTGTGTGTGTGTGTGCGCGCGTGCCTCTGTGTGTGTGTGTGTGTGCGCGCGTGCCTCTGTGTGTGTGTGCGCGCGCGTGCCTCTGTGTGTGCCTCTGTGTGTGCCTCTGTGTGTGCCTCCGTGTGGGCCAGTGCGTGCGTGCGTGCGTGCGTCCATATAGAGCGGCAACACAAAAGGAGCGTGGGAGACTATGACACAACAGACGTCTCGCCCGCGACCCGACGGCAACGTGATCATCCGGAATCGCCACGCGATGCAACCGCTTTCTGCGCAAAGAGCGGTTACGACAAAGGAACACGTCGTGGGCGGCAGACAGCCACTTAGCGTGGGAACACGAGGCCGTTCCTCCGGTAGCGGCGAGAAAGGCTTCTCCATAAATAGCGGAAGAAAGCAAGGAGCGGGCGACTAGGAAATTGGGCAAGGTACGGCGTTTCGGAGATCTGGAAAATCGGTACGGTCGCCGCTATGAGGTCGACCGCTGAGCCATTTCCAAGTCTCGTTCGCTCGTCGCGTCTGCCTGGGGAATGTATCGGGAATGTGTGCGAAACGGAAGCATTATATAAAGCCCGGAGGGCGCACTCGGGGCGTGGTTTTGAATGGGCAGAGGGCTCCTTCTCCGTTGAACACGTCGCTTTGTATCGGCCGTTTACCGCTTCCACACCGCACATAACTCACGATTGTTACGAACGCGCCCCCGACGACTCATTGAGAACCTTCAAGCTGAAACCGATGGATCTGTGTCGCCAATGGCCAGTTTTGATGCGATCAGCATTCTTTGGGAAGATCGCGCACGTTTCGGTGTGTCTGTGAAATACGTAACTTATTTCGCACCAACTTGAGTCACTGGGTTTTGCCCGAATAGAAAACTTGGGAAGAGACAACTTGGGAAGAGACAACTTGGGAAGAGACAACTTGGGAAGAGACAACTTGGGAAGAGACAACTTGGGAAGAGACAACTTGGGAAGAGACAACTTGGGAAGAGACAACTTGGGAAGAGACAACTTGGGAAGAGACAACTTGGGAAGAGACAACTTGGGAAGAGACAACCTGGGAAGAGACAACTTCCCAACCATATAAAGAGACAACCATATAAACCACGAAACGGTTTAGAACAAGACGATGCATCGTTCTAAAGCCTAATAGCAAACTAACATCTAATTGACTCTTGTATGACGTCTTCATTATCATCGTCATCGTCAAATAGACGTGATGATGCGCCATACAAGAGAGAGACAACTATATTTTAGTGGAACTGTGTGGGATAGAGCAAAAGTTTAAAAAATACATTATGGGGTTTTACGCGCCAAAACCACCATCTGATTATGAGGCACGCCGTAGTGGGGGACTCCGGAATAATTTGGACCACCTGGGGTTCTTTAACGTGCACCTAAATCTAAGCACACGGGTGTTTTTTGCATTTCGCTCCTATCGAAATGCGGCTGCCGTGGCCAGGAGCAGAAGTCGGTTGCAAATCTTTATAAATAAGCTTCTTCGTTCATATAAAAGAAGCAAACCAAATACTTTGTTTCTGTTTGTTTGTCAGTCGTGGGACTGCATGACTATTAGGCTGGACCCTTTGCAAAACTACTACTTGCTTTCTTTTTTTCATTTTTTTTTCTTTTCTTCATTTTCATTCCAACTGAAATATTTGCGTTCATACCGCCATCACTACGACCAAACGAGACAAGAATGTCGAATATCGTGTGTTGAAGCCACTTCTTTTCCTTATTCCAAACGAGAGATACGTACAAGAAGAGAGCGATCTGCATGTCCCATCACGCCGAACGAACAAATAAAAACGTCGCCATTGCTGGTCATTTGCGGCAACAAAATGAGACGTGAGGAATGAGCATCGATTAGACACAGAAAAGTACGAGCACACCTTAACAAAGGGAACTGCACGAAGCGAAGCCGGCAAGGAGGCCCTCGAGTTGGAGTCTAAAGAAACAAAAGGCCCGTCGGGAGCAACCGCTGCGAGCGAATAAAAATGAGTACCCGTAATTGCGTAGAGACAGAAAAAATAAAAAAATAAGCGTAGGTTAAGACCGGAGTGGTGTTTTGAAAGGGAGACCAGGGCAGAGGGAGACACGGGGGGAAATAAAAATAAAGACGCCAGCAATGGGGGGTCCGCAGACATTTGCCGAGTACGCCGAACGGCGAATAATAATTAAAGAAAAATTAGATGGCAAAAATGGGAGACACAGACAGTGGCGAAGTGAAAGGAAGAGCTTCGGAACATAATGAGTCTGGTGAAACAGAAGAGAAATTGTGGGGGCCGGTCGGGGAAAAAAAAAACGCTTTTCTTTCCCAAACGAGACGGGGGCACAAAAAGAAATGGTGCTAAGAGCGGAGAAAGAGGGGGAAGGGGGGGGGGGGGTAGATGAAAGGGGGATGGATGAAGGTGTGCGTTGGTTGAGGGCGAGAAATTTGGAAGTGCTTTTGCCAGACGTGGAAACGAACAAAAAAAAAAACAAAGGACAAAGATGTACCGGACGAGGAGTGGAGATAGCATCACGGCAGCGCAAGTGAGTGTATAAGGAATGGGGAAATAAAGGGTGGGGGGCTTGTAAGTGCCGCTGAAAATAAATCGTTCTCACGAAGCATGTAGGTACGCTATACAGTACGTGTGTCTTCGCGTCGGCTCGCTTTTTACGTCTTTGTAGCCTCGCAGGTGTTTGTGTCTAAGTGTGCGTACGTGCGTGTGTCTGTATGTGTGTGTCTTCACGCCCGCTCGCTCTTTAGGTCTGTGCGTTCTTGCACGTGTGCGTGTGTGTGTTTATTGCGTCGTGTGTGCTTAGCGCATGTGCGTATGTGTGTGCATTTGTGTGTGCAGCGCGTGAGAGCGTTCTTCAGTGGGAACATCGCTCGTATTTCTCGGCGCGTTTGTGCTTGGGTGCTAAGCGTAGCGTCTGTGGGCTTTTGTGCCTGCGTGCGTATGCAGCATTTTGTCAGCTGACGCACAGGAGAGAGAGAGAGAGAGAGAGAGAGAGAGAGCTCGACCTTGAGGCATGGAGCCGCCCAGTTGAGAGGAGAACGATACGCGTTTCCTTATCTCCCGAGTGAACGGTGCGCACAGCACATTAGCGTTTGGTCGACGTTCTTCAGCGCTCTTTAGATCGCGGCAACCCGCAATTTCGCCTTATCGCCTAACAAAGTTTCACCGCTCTTCATTCTCTTAGGCAGCAGGCGCATCGTTCTGTAATACGGGGAGAACCTTGAAAGGCGAAGAACAAAGAAATAAGTAAAGCGGAACGGCAGGTATAGCTTGCCGCGAAAAAAAAAAAGTTGAGATAGAACACGTCTGAGTAGCATCTTGCGTGGAAGAGCGGCATAACTCTTTCAACATACAACCAAAAAAAGAAGCGTCCACAATATTTTTTGTTTTGTTTTTACAAAGGTGTGGGCGAATCTCAAATCATAATGTGTCCAGGTGAAGCGTTTTTTTTTTTTTTTTGAGGAAGTTAAACTTGTTTCAGTGTGTAATCGAGTTACGCGTGTAGCCACCGCTCGAAAGTGACGGATCTGCTCAGCACCAGCGTGGTGTTGGGCGAAGCAGGGGTGAAACACTCATGAGGAATGCTATCGCACGGAGAGCTAGATATTATCCCATGTATGTTTAAAAAAAAACGACCCCACTCCTGCTTGTTCGAATTTGCATGGCGCAAGTCGGAAACTGTATTTATAGACAAGAGAAAAAAACTATTTCTTTATGAAAAATTGGCCACTGCGCAACACGAATGATAATGACCTGATAGGTTCATGCCCTCGCGAAGTGACATGATAGCTCCTGCTGAGCAAGTCCTGTTACAAATGTAATGCAGCCTATATGTCCTCCACGAGACGATAATAAGTAACACGCTACAGTGGAAGGAATGTGTCGGAGCTTGAAGTTAAAGAGAATGCACGATCGCTGAATGGCTCGTAACAAAATTTGGCCGGAGCCGTGATTCTAGCAGTGTCTTTATCTCCGAAGCATACTTGCACGAATACTTAACGGGTTTCAAAATCGCAGAGGGTCAGCGGGGGTTTTTAGAGGTGCTCTGGTGGATGTTTTTCGGATTGTTCTTGATTGGCTGGGGCTTCCTGATTCAATATTGTTTTGCATTCGGCCCTGGTTTGAATGTTTCTAGTGTGGCCGAGAACCAAACTCTCGACCTCGGCATTAGAATGACATAGACGCCGAATCACCGCGTTGTGGGTCTGAAGAAAGCTCTTCGCTAAAGTCTTGGGTTCGTTGATAAGGTGGGTTCTGACAACTGAGGAGATGACGTGGAACAGTTTCGCTGGCTCGAAGCAATGAAAAAACTTCGAACATAACAGATATCATCGTCAGGCGGTTAAAAAAGAAAAAAGAAACCCGATTCAATCAATATGGTGATTTCATCCCCGTCCACGGCATGGCGAATGCTACGCGAGCTTGGACTCGGATCAGCTTCTGCTTCAGGCACCTTCCAGGGACTAAACTCATCTCGCATAGGATGCATTAAACGCGTAATCAAAGCGATATCTACAAACGTTCGAGCCCATTAGGGCAATAGCTGTAGTTTTTACTGTAGTGCGGAGTGGCCACTTGTGGAGGAGTTATTTTTAGAGAGCAGCTGCTCGCGCCTTCGTAGTCGTCTTCTTCCACAGTTGGCTCCGATGCCGCTCATCATGCCAGCTTTCCCATACTGCCCCTTCCACTGCGAAAGCGCAGTGGTCCACTGGCCCACTGCCAGTCGGTGCGGTGATTTGGGCCTCACATTCTTCGACTCAATATATCGCGAAAAGCTGTGCTCAAATTTCGCATTAGGGAGCATTGTAATCGTCCGGACATTTTTTTTAAAGCATTAATGGTCCACGTGTGCAACTCGGGCAGTTAGAAGGGAAAGACAAATATGAAGAAACTATAGGTAAAAGCGCAACTACCTAATTGTTTTACAGCGAAGGTATTTGCATAATTGTTGCACAGCTACAGAAAAGCTGCAGGGTTGCGAAATTGTAACAAAAGACTTGAATTAAATGAAAACGTTGTCTGCGCAGAAGAAATGACCGCGTAAAGCGAAACGACGAGGCAATGATTCGGTATGTGCAATACACTCGACATATTCAAGGTCTGCGCAATATCAGGTCGAGACGCTGAATGGCCTACAGTGAACGGGAGCGTGGGACCCATCGTGAAATATGCATCCAATTTTCACCGCTTAGGGTTTTCTGCAACACCCTCAGTCGCGAAGGCCTCACGGTAAGGCATTACAAAAAAACCTGTCTTCTGTGGGCTAGATGTTCGCATTGCATGCACTTTTGAGTAGATTCTGTCGTCTAACATGTCCACGCTGAGCCAATGAGAGGCTGTAGCGAAGTTCATGTATTCATTCGCATGTGAGCCGAGTGGAAGCGTTCACGAACGGTATTGTACGGGAATGGGCTTTACGTGTTCTAAGCGGAGTTGGTTGTTGGACGCCGATTCTTAAATGGACTCTATAAAGAGGAACACGGTCCCCCTGGACTGGTACATTTGCTCTTTTGGTAATGAATGCTGCCTTTCGTCGGATAAAAAGAAGTGATATCACTCTCACAAGAAGCGGAGTCCAAGCTGTTTTTATTTTGTCTTATTTTTATTTTTTTATTTGTTGTTGCATAACACGGCGCTGGTCGCGGTATTATGATGTCTTGAATGATCGGCCTTTCCAGCCCATTAATGTCCGCAGTGCACAGTAAGACTGGGTAAAATTGCCAGATGAAGTGGAAGTTTTAACCTTGGAACCAGCTCTAATCAAAATTAGATCAATTCAATTCTGTGGATTTACGTGCAAGAACTACGGTCTGATTATTAGGCGCACCGTATTGGGGGACTCCGGAATAATTTTGACCACCTGGGAATCTTTAACGTGCACCCAATGCTCTGCGGAGCCAACTCTAATCTTTCTATTCAAATACATGTAAAACTAAATGAAATGCTGTAATTAGAGGAACGGTTGAACTGACTTGAATTTACCGTGTTGCATTTAGAAGGGAAAAGTTATTTCTACAGAGTTTAGAAACGAATATTGTGATTTCTGGCCTCGAATTTTTTACCAGAATTGCCAGCAATCAGCAACTTAAGCAGCACTAAAATTGAAAGTTTAATTGGCGCTCATTGGCCATACTTGACCCTTGCGCCAGTAAACAATATACATCATCATCAAAGTTTAATAATTTCTAACTGCAAAAAAAAAGATATATGAAAGAGCTGTACACTGCATCTGTTAGAGAATATCAAGCGGGCAGATTTGATATATGAATTTACAGCGTTCGTGAAACGGTTCAAATGCTCATGACAGTTTTGATAATGTCCTAGTCCTAAATTATTTATTTATTCATATCACACACTTTCAAGGCCCCAAGGCGTTACAGAAGTGATCGAATGTCAAAAACAAAACAAGTAAGAATATTACGAAAGGGCATTCTCTGCAGCAGTTTTTAAGTTATTTGTGTAGGTGATGAGTGTGACTGATGCGCAATGACAAATATTAGTGTTACATTCCAGAGTTGTGTGTATCGCATAAACTTTCTGCGCTTTAGATGCCTGCATAGGTTCAGTTAACAGATCTGCGACGTCGTTTTTTTTTTCTTTTCTTTTTTTAATCTGAGTTCTTAGACCGAGTTCCTCAGTATTTGACGCTTGGCGATTTTCAAGAATTATCAGGGTGAAAGTATTGTGATACGAGGGACCCAGTTTCTGTTTTAATGCTCGTTAGGGTTTCTTTTAAAGTAGGTACGCTTAGCAGCTTTTTTTCCGGGCTCAGTTGTAATTGCTTGAGATGCCGTAGGGGGAGGGGGATGGCTTTTTTGCTTCTTCACAATTTATTTATTTCTGTTGCTTTATTTATTTATTTTTTCTTACTTTCACGAGCCGACGAGCGACCCTTCATTTCTTTTACGGCTGATGCGTCCGCAGTGGACACGAGGCAGTGACCTAGATTTTATTTTTTTCCCCGTCGATTCCACGAGAGTTTCACTTTCGGCTCGAGTTCTTCCATTCCGGGCACATGCTTGTCACGAAATGTAAAAAAAAAAGAAAAAAGAAAATAATAAAAAAACATTATTCCGCTCTCCTGGGAGCGCCTGCCTCGTGTTTTGGTCGACCGTTCGCCGCGTCGTTCGCCCCGTCCGTACCAGTTTGCTGCGCCGTGCGTTGTGTGTACTTTTTCTTCTTAAATTCTTTGTTTCATCGCAGCGAATGGGTGCCCGGCGTAAGGTCTGGCTGGAACGCAGTGGCTGTTCTTTTAAAGTGAAGCTCTATTTACCCACTTCACCGGCTTTCGCGTGTCGTGTTTGTGTCCGCACACGGTTTGTACAACACTCGAATGTTGACCGACGAAATTGCGCCAGTGAGAGGGTTATTTTAACGCGACAGCGTCAAGGGCCCCGTGTCGCAGAAAATCCGGTGTCGGCATCGGCGGAGTTGTCCGTGAGCGAAAATTATAACTTACAGATAATTTCACCTATGCTTCCCCTAGGCTTCATTATCTGTTGTTTTTATATGGTTGTGACTAACTAACATCGGATCTCTGGGTTCCCCTTCTTCTCATTAAAGGGATGTAAAAGTCTCAAATGAATTTACGTACCTTTGATACTTCTCTGTCCGTTGGCCGTATTTATTTATTTATTTATTTATTTATTTATTTATTTATTTATTTATTTATTTATTTATTTATTTATTTATTTATTTATTTATTTATTTATTTATTTATTTATTTGCATGCTCTCAAGGTCCAAGGGTATTACAGAGAGCAGTGGTGAGTACAAATGAGGTCGTTGGCGACCTTCTTGAAATCAGTGGTGTCACAGATAAGCCAGATAAGTCATCAAATTCTGCCCTCGACAAGCGTAGTAGATTTATCTTTATCCTCGGGACATACCTGCGTCGATCGTCTGCCGTTGAGCATCCGCCCGACTCGGTGGTTGAATTCCGGCATAAATTGTGAACGCTGTGTCGCACTAACATACACATTCCATGACATTACAAAGCTGTGACGTGTGGTGCGCAAACAGGAAAATTGCGCGACATTACACGTTGCGTAACTGCTTACTTACTGTCGTTGCATACGACACAAATAAACACATTTGTACGCATCGCATTCAGTTGCGGATCATTTAATTAACCGCTTCACGCGTGTTTCAGTATCCGAGTCCAATTTTAGGCCTTTTTTTTCTTTTACTGCGACATCCAGTTGATTTCTGGAAATAGAATTTGCCTTGTCCGTCCATCACGCCCGTTCTTCCGTTTCCCAATCTGTTACGCTGAAGACGAGAATTTTTTTTTTGTGAGTTTGGTTTTCCCACCACTATCATTTCCGTCTTTCATTTCCATTTACCCTTCTCCCTGTGCAGGGTAGCAAACCAGAACCTTTTCGGTTTAACCTCTCTGCTTTTCCCACCCCGTTTTTCAATCTCTCTCTCTCTCTCTCTGACGACGATCTTTGCCGCATCAACATGTCTTTTTCTCGTCGTCAGGCCCCACGTCGTTCTCAAGTGCACCGTTTCTTCTACCGGATTTCAATTTTTTTTCTCTCTCTTTCGTTTTACTTTTCACGTCTTTTAGTAGCATGTCTTCTTATTTCCTGTTTTGCGGGAAAATGGGTCCGCAGTATAACTGTCACCGCCAGCTTGCATGTTTGAATACGTTTCCCTTTTTGTCAGCCCTGCTTCTAAATCAGCAGCACCCACCTAGCGGAATTCCGCAGAATTAATTTCCCGTATGCAGGGTCCCGTGCCTGTTGCCTCTCTACAACAAGTGAGGTAGCATTCCCTCGCCCGCACCCCCGTCTTCTTTTCTTTCCCCTCCCATTTCCTTTAACAACTTGACTCGCATTTACTCGACGCACAGCCGTATTTGCTCCTTCCTTCTTTCCCCATTGAGGTGGAGGGAAAGCGAGCCGCTCGTATATAAACGCTGCTAAGGAAAGCAGTCACTGTCACGACAAGGGACGAGTCCTCTCGTCGAAACGCTGGCTTCAGCGACATTCCTTCTTCCACCACTGCTAATCACTTCAAACATATATCTTCCAGTGAACCTTTCTCTTGAGCTGAGCGTGTTTTCGTGTTTTGTGTATTACATTCTTTGCTTAGTTTTTTTTTTCAGCTATGTTGTGACTACAACGTCGATGTTTGTTTTTTTAATTTTAGGATAAGAACCCCTCTAATATTTTTCTTGGCGTGCTGAATGTGTCGACTTCTTTATATTATGTGTGTGTATTATTTACGAGCTTGATTTATTAATTTATTTCTCATTGTCCGGTGAAAGGGAGGCGTTGTACTTCGTGGCGAGGACCGATACGCGGACTTATGTACTTGTCAATTGCAGCCAGAGGCTAGCAATACCGTCCGCGAAACTCTCTTGGTAACCCTACTCGTTTCTCAGTAACGCTTACTGGTCGATTTGCAATGGAGGCGCCCGGTGCCTTGTAGCTCGATAAAGCACTTTGTTTGATAGTCCTAAACGTTTTTTTTTTAAGGTTTTATTTTCCGAAGTGTTATTTTTCGCACGTCTAGTGCCTCGTGTCGCTTCGCTTCTAGGCAAATATTTTCCTCCCTCAAAACACGCCGGTTCCTTGCCTAATCCAGTTAAAGCCCGAACAGACGCTCTAGCCCGTCTGCAGCAAACACTTGCCAAGAAAAAAAAATCCTTTGGTGTTCACTTTTTTGTCGTTTCCTCGAGTCCAAAGCGCCGTCGCAGTAGCTTACAGCTGGCCCCCTGCAATGCGGCGGCGCAATCTGAGCGTCGGCACGCGGAAACATTAAAGAAAAAGAAAAAAAAAATATTACTAACTGAATGAACAAGCGTGGTGTGAGCGCGCACAAACAAACATGAAGAGATCACACTGAATGACTGCAGACGACTGTCAAAACGCTGGCAGCAAGCATACGCCGCTGCGGGCGAAGGTACATGCGGTCTATCGCTTCAACAGGAACTGAGCCGCGAATGCACGGCTCATAAAGGTCAGAGCCGTGTGGAGATAAGAGACGGTGCGGCGAGCGACGAGCGCGGTTGTTGGCAGAAGTGCCCCCCCCCCCCCCCCCCCCCCCCCCCCGCTTCCTCCGGCGCTGGCTTCCTGCTTCCTCGCTTGCGCGCGGGAGAGATAAGAGACCGTGCGGCCGAGCGACGAGCGCGGTTGTTGGCACAGTAGAAGTGCCCCCCCCCCCCCCCCCCCCCGCTCCCTCCGGCGCTGGCTTCCCGCTTCGTTGCTTGCGCGTGGGGGATTGAGTGCGTTCGCTCTCCGTGATAGCGTGCGTCGCAGCAGGCTTGCGCTCGGGCATACGGCGCGCGGTGAAGATTTTATCTATACGGAACCTCACGGCGACGGCGACGACGACGGCGACGGCTACGGCTACGGCGACGGCGACGGCGACGGAAAGCGCGCAACTGTTTATAGATGGCGCTGTAAACACCTCGGAGTGCCGAACCTCTAGGAGCTGTGTAAATAAGGACAGACGACAGAGGTCTGGAACGAGGCTCGAAAGGTAGCGGTGGGAGCGTGTATGCGTGTGTGTGTGTTTGTGTGTTTCTGTGTGTGTTTGTGTGCGTGTGAGGGGAAGGCGTTAGGCTTATAGGAAGCACCACCAACGACGCGTCCGTCGCGTCGTAAAAAAAAGGGGGGGCCGACGCAGTATAGTGGTTTGGTGCGGGGGCCGTTCGAAAAGCTGTAGTGGTCGCGAAGGGAGAAATGCGAAAGACAACCGAGAGAGGTATTACGAAGAAGACGCTGCGCGGCCGTCCGCAAGCTCCCGGCCGGCGCATGCGCGGTGAGGTATATGAGGCTGGTTGCGAAGACGCGCGCTGCCAGCGCGGTTGGAAGCAACAGGGGTTGAAGAGGGGGGTCGGTGCTGGCCCGCGCTCTAGCGCGGAGACGACAGGGACAGCTGGCGAATCGATGCACCGAGCGACCTCGCCCACTGCACACGCTGCGAGCTGTCTCGAGCAGTGCCACTGAGTGCCTCCCGCTGAGAGAGAGAGAGAGAGAGAGAGAAATTGGAGACGCTGGTTCTCGAGTATAGAGAGGGGGGGGGGAGGAGGTTAGCACCGAACTCTCGCCTTCAACTGTCCCCTTTCTTCCCAAACTGTCTAGAAATAGGGAGATCTATTGGAGGGAAAAGGGAATGCGGTGTGGTAAGCGGAGATGAAGTTACGGAGCCTGGCATTCGTCTGTGCGACTATAAGGTTACGAGGGACAATGTCGGGGAAAAGAGGAACGCGAGAAAAGTGATTTCCCTTTTTAACCTGTTCTTTCTTTGTGTTCTTTTTTTTTATTTCCTTTTTCAACCTTAGCCGCCCAGAGCCCTACTTCACGTGTGCGCGCCGCGGCGGCAATAGTTTGCCTGCGGTGTTGCGCAATAGCGACTAGCTGTTGCGCCTTTCTATTGATAGAAGCGCGGGAAATGCACGGCCGACTCGAGAATTGTTTGGGGGGAGCGAAATAGGAAACCTAGGTCCTTCTGGGAATTGGTCATTTTTTTTTCTTTACTTTTTTGTTCACTCTCTCTGTAATTAGAGCCTCGAAGGAAAGAGCCAAATCTAGAGTTCCAAATCGAGGTCACGACAAAACGGGAATGCGCCAGAAACGACGCAGGCTGTATGTATAACGGCACGGAGGGAAGAGCGCAACGTGGAAGCGGCACTCAGTGAGAACAGCAGGGCCACTAAATAGAGCAAGTCCAAATCTGCCGATAGACAAACTAGAACTGCTATAAAATAGGAAAGCTCGGCAAAGTGTCTACGTACACGGGGGTTCAAATGATTGGGTGATTAAATGTCGATTATATCTGTCTATTCTATCTTTTTTCTGTCTTTCTCATGTTGATTATTCGCTGATTTTCTGTCTTATTCGTATCGTATTTCACGCTCATATACGTCGACCTTGTATTTACAATTACACTTGGTAGACCTTTTCTTTTTCTGAACAAGAGGCCAGGTCGATCCATCCCGGATATAGTGTAGTCTAAGGTACGATGCAATAATTCGACTATATTGGCGGTAGTTACACCCGTACTGTTAGTTTTAGCTATCCTGCGGCCGATTCTCTTCTTGTGGGCACTGCCGAAGCCGCCTTCTAGACACAATTGCCTCGCGCGAACCCTGCTTATTCCAAGCGAACTCGCTCGAGTTCCCAGAAAGTGTGCCGTACGGCGGCTTTGCCTCAACAAGTCTATATCTGCGGCGAGTGCATCCTTCACAGGAGTAAGATGCATTGCTGATTTTTGACATTATGTGCGCTAATCACGCCCGTACGATTATTTTGCCGTGAGAGTACTGATTGCAACGACAGCATAGCATTATGTTCTTTTTCGGAGGCGTTGGAGCAGAGCTCCTCCGGTATCGGACTCGCTCAAGCGGCAAAGCTGCCTCAGCAGACTTTGGGAACATTGGAGTGACCAACCGCCTTTCGCGCTTTGCGCTACCATGGTAGCGACGGCCAGAACATAGATTTGCCCAATATTTGTTTTTGCGATATCAGACGTTCTTGAGTCGTTATTTTTGCGTTTTACCTTTCTAAACTTCCCAGAAATTATAGCTCTTAAACACTGACTCGGCAATAGATCTGTGCACAAATGCTTAATTATTGCGAATTGTTCAATCAATCAATCCAATCAATCAACGAAAGGAAACTTTATCACGTGATCAGTAACAATTCATGCAGACATACTTGGGCCGTAGCCTAAATAAAAACACCGTTGCATTTACAACGCGGTATTTTTTGTTGTAAACGATCACGTTAAAAAGTCGCAAAGCCATTTGTAGCCCGAAGTACGATGTTTAGGCAAATCCATGTAATTCACGTCATTCCCAAGCTGTCCGAACCGCCATAACTTGTAGCTCCGTACACATTAGCGCCAATGATCCTTCAAGCAATTGTGTGTAAGAAGTTCTACATTACATAAGATGAAAAAGAAGCCAAGTTGGCGCACAGCCCCGTTCTATCGGATCTGCTCGGCTGCTAAGAGCTACGGCAACATTTTGCCTTCCGCTGCCGGCATGAGTTTAGTGCGCATGCGCATTAACGTTCCTGCTGAACGCTTGCGTGCAAATTGCAGGGATACACTTAAGAGCTTACAGTGAAATCTAAACGCTTGCGTACACTTGGATTACACTTACGAATACGAGCTTATTGAAGCTTGCAAGTAGGAGACAAATTAAACTACGGAAACATCACAATCCGCTAATTCTTTCCTTGTCTGTAGTAAAAAAAATGTCTTTGCTAATACAGGGCCTTACTTCGTATATTTCTTTCGCTATTTCAGTTTTCAATAAAAAATATGGAAGATATTGGTAGAGGTAATATCATTGGATTAGAGGAATACCAAGAAGGTCACTTGTTATATAGGAAAGGTGTATGATACGTTATATATGAGACGTTGGCCTGAGCTAGTGTACTCTCACCTGCCGCTCTGCATAGAATACTCCAGTGTTCAAATTTTTTTTCTGCTTGCGTATTAGCTTGATTGCGTGGGCATGTGCGTGTGTGTACACACGATGCCTATAAAGATAACATAGTGTGATGAGGCTTCTGAGTTTTGGTGCTTTCATTTGAAGAAATAAAAAAAAGAACTGGCGTTCTTGGCGCTATGAGTTTACACATTTGTTGACATAAAAGCTCTCCCTTAATCTACGGCAATAACTCTCACAAACGTTAGTTGTATTGCTTTCTTTATTTTTTCCCCTCGAAATGTGCGAAATCTCAATTCCGAGTAGCGCAATGCGCTTGTTGTGGACCCAGCGCTTTTGCATAACGAGGACTTTGCGTTGGAAAAGCCGTAGAGCGAGTCTTTATTTACGAGTCATGTGTCGCCGTTCGCGCAAACAAAAATTTGCATATCGTCAAATGCAGACGCACACATCGTAAGGCTACTCGATGTTGTTCACTGCGTGGTTTTGATTGATCCCCATTTTGTTGCAGTGCTGTATCGCTCTCTCTTGTTCCTGTGGCATGCTTTTTGTGTGTGCGCTTGCATGCTGATTCAGTTGGGTCTCTCCCTCTTTTCCTCTTTCTATTCTCCTTTCCCTTACCCCCAATGTAGGGTAACAAACCGTCTGATTGACGTCCCTGTCTTTCCTCTCCTTGTTCTGTCTATTTCTTGTCAGTTTTTTTTTTTTTTTTTTTTGCTCATGATTCGAAAACTTTAGCCGGTAGCGTGCTACCTTTAGGTACATGTAAAATGCATCATTGGCTTTATTATGCAACCACTGAGTGGGCTCCAATGAATGAATTGAGTCTGTGGCTCAGATCTGCAAAGTATCTGAGTATTTCTGTGCATGCATCTATGGCAATGGTATATTTCGAAGGCCCCCACGGGCAGTACGTACGTTGACGCCACATCGATATAAGTGTTGCGCGATGCGGCACTACTTATACTAATCGTTCGCAGCGTTCCTATCCCAAATACAACTCTTCGGTGTCTTAGCTGTCAGATACAGAATTACAGGCGTGTCATCGTCTTCTTTTTCTTGTTGCGTGCTGTTAGCACTAGTTTGCGCGGGACCGTGAGGGTTCTTTTTTTTTTGCCAAGTTTGTGGGTGGTGGTTGAGGTAGCTGAGGAATTAACCGCTTTCGCAATCAATGAGTTCGGAGCTAGTATAATCACTCTGGTGTTTATTTCAGTTAAATTCGGCAAAAAGAGGGTGGGGCCTAATTTTTTAAAGATCGGTCGGAGCAGTCTGCGTAAATGAACTTTCTCTTCTAAATGCGCCACATTTTATTTAGGTTCGTTCATTGATTGCATAACGAGAACGCTTCTGCATTACGCGTATACTCGAAGATGAAGGGTATGAGCAAGTGTGCCCCAAATGAAACGTGCGCGCTCGATTTATTTATTTATTTATTTATTTATTTATTTATTTATTTATTTATTTATTTATTTATTTATTTATTTATTTATTTATTTATTTATTTATTTATTTATTTATTTATTTATTTTAGCCTCAAGACCCGGGGGCATTACAGAGGAGAGTGGTAAAACGGAAAGCGTTACAATGAAACACACAGACAAAAAAACACAGTGTAACATACTAGTAATTTCTAATTATACAACGTTAGCTGATGCCTTGCGAAATAGTTTGTTATCTACAATGGCGGCAATGTCACCGGGAAGTTTGTTTCATTGCTGTGATGATCTGGGAAAAGAAAGGCTGTCTAGAAGTGTTAGTGTAGCCTGTTTAAATTCTGACTTTGAGACGACGATCGATGCGGCTCGACAGCTAATGAGTCTGAAAAATGAAGTCACTGTGAAGGGCAGGATTGTAATAAAATTTGTGAAACAGAATCAAACGTTCCACTGTGCTTCGAGATGCAAGTGACGGAAGTGATACATTGTCTGTAATTGATGTTATGCTAGCGGTACGGTTATAATTTGAAAATATGAATCGGACTAAAATATTTTAACAAGCCCGAACAAAATCAAAACTATGGTTTTCCTGGTATGGGTCCCACACAGCTACGGTGTATTCTAACTTAGGACGCACTAATCACTTGCAAAGTAGTAATTTCGAAGATGATTGTGTCTCGGCAAAAATGTGACGTAAGTAACCAAGCATGCTGTTGGCTTTATTTTTTATGTACTGAGTGTGAGATAAAGAAATTGAGCTGGGCAGATCATGTAATGCGTACGGTAGACAACCGGGGGACCATTAGAGTCACAAAATGGGTGCCAAGAGAAGGGAAGCGCAGTCGAGGACGGCAGAAAACTAGGTGGGGTGATGAAATAAGAAATTTGCAGGCGGAAATTGGAATCAGCTAGCGCAAGACAGGGGTAATTGGAGATCGCAGGGAGAGGCCTTCATCCTGCAGTGGACATAAAAATAGGCAGATGATGATGATGAGTGTGAATTGTCCAGGGTAGATTAGCAGTTATATGAACACCTAAGTATTTGTCAGAGTTGACGGGTTCTAGAGGTGTTCTATTCAGATAATAAGTAGGAACAGTACTGGCGTTCCTGTGCACACGTACGTATACCTTACATTTATTAATATGGAGTTCCATTAGCCAAATGTTACACCAATCGATCACACAGTCCAAGTCAGATTGAAGAGCATTAGTGTCGTCGTTAATAATTATTTCACGATATATCACGCAATCATCGGCAAACAACTGTATGCTGAGACGTCAACTGAAGAATGTAGGTCGTTTTAATAAATCGGGAAAAGTAGGGGCTCTAGTACTGATCCCTGAGGCACACAAGAGCGAACGGTGAGTCGTCATTATTCGCGGTAACAAATTGATAACGGTTAGTAAGGGAACATTCAATACATTTGAGCATGTTACTGTCCAGGTTTAAAAAAACTCAGCTTGAAAAGCAGCAGCTTGTGGCAAATCTTGTCAAACGCCTTGATAAAATCCAAATAAACACAGTCAGCACAGGAAGCATGATCTAAAATACAGTCTAACTGTGGATAAACGATAATAATGGGCTTTCACCGGAGAATGTGTTGCGAAAGTCATGTTGAGGTGAGGTTAAAAGCGAGTTTGATTGATTGATTGATTGATTGATTGATTGATTGATTGATTGATTGATTGATTGAACAAGTCCAAATTATGGCAGACACTGTAGTTCACGGCCCCGGTAGTATAATTCTGACAGTCTGGTGTTCCTTGAGGGGAACCCAATGCTTGGAACACTGGCTCGACGCATACAGGAACCGAGAATTCCTTTTTTTTTTTTTTTGTCAGGACAACGCCCCGTGGCTCTAACAACGAATTCGCCGGACATCAAGATTCCATTCGCAGGAACTTGGATCATGATTTTACGTGGTCGCGCAAGTCTTCAAGGTGTAAAAAATTATTTTCGCATTTTCTAAAATAGTCCGTAAATTGCCAGAAAGAAACCGAAACTTATTGTTATACACCTCAGTATACTCAAAAAATAGCGCACCACACTTTCAAGTTACCAAAGCGGAAACGCCCAAAATGTAAAAAGGATTAAAGAATTAAACAAAATACGAGTAATCTTTTCTATGCCAAGCCGTCGCAGCAGCGCTGTCATGATATTTCCGCTCCCTCCGGACGTATCTTTATTCGTCATGATCGCGCGTCGTTTAAGGCATTCGCCTCAAGCGAGCTATAAACGCTCTTCGTTGGGCCGCTTTTCGATCGAACTCTCCAGGCCTGCGCCTCGTAGACGTCTACGTGGTTCTCGATCAAGCACCGGCAGCTCGTGTTGAAACCCCACCCCCCCCCCTTTTTTTTTTAACTCCTCGTCGGCCACGCTAACCCTAACCTGCTTCCCAATTTCATTTTCCCTTCAAAGCCCGAGGACGCTTTCCCTGCGGGGCAGGACTGTTTTCGGCTCGTGACTCTTTAATAAGGGTATCGATGAGAGCGACGGAACAAGAATAGCGGAGGCGAAGAGGGGCGGAGGATTCGCTCGTGTGTTTGGCGCGTTTTCGGCGCCGTGTTCTTGTTCTGTGTTTTGATCTCACGCGCTGCCTTTGGATAGAGAAGGCGGAAAACAACAAGGAAAACGTCGGCGAGCTTCAGTCGTCACGATGGTGCGGTTGCGTGACAGCTAATCGATCCGTAGCGTCAGTGATTAGCGGTAGAGTGACGGAATCTTCCGTGCGTAGTGCGATTGGAGTGAGACGTGTAAGCCAGACGCTATGCGGTGTGGTAATGCGTCGTCTTCGGTTAGCGGGCGCTTCTTCGATTCGCCGTGCTTCTCTGCGAACGAGAAAAACCAGGAAAAAAATGTTGAGGTGTTCAGGACCGACCGACCGACCGACCGACCGATTGGACTACCTTACTTACAAACTGGTTGAACTGGTGAACTGATTGAACTGAGTGACCGATTGAACTAACTGATTCAACTAACTGAATGAAATGAGTGACTGATTGAACTGACTTACTGGCTGAACTGACTGAACTGAGTGACTAACCGAGTGGTTGAACTGGATGACTGACCCAACCGACTGATTGAACTGACTAACTGACTGACCCGTAAAAGAGTAACAAGAACGTCAAAGCGACTGACAGATATTGTTGACGATCTGATTGATTGGTTTACTGACTGATTCAATGATAGATTTTCGTGTGTTAAGTACCAAGGCGGCGTACGTGATGTAGAGTCCCTCTGACAAATCTGCCTAAATACGTGGGAATAATGCCAATTTTCTCGTAGACCCTGGCTAGAACGATTCTTTGAAACCAGTGGATTAAGAGCATTTGTTCTCTCTCTCTCTCTCTCTTCTCTCTGCCTGTTTTTATGTGATTGTTGATGCTTGTGTTGTTCTTTTACACTTTCAACTTTTTTCTTCCACTCTGGTTGTCATCGCCATAAGTGAACTTGTTTCTAAAGTGGTTTCCTGCTTTGTTACCATTTTTTATCGTTTCTTTTCTAAGCTATGACTTTGGGATAGCAGGCCGTTTCAGTAGACAAACTTGCTTTCTTTAACAGCTCATAAAGAATAAAGGAGAATCATGCAGAAACCTATCGGAGGCCACTTGAAGCTACAGCAGCTGACTGCAAATATATCATGTTCCATACTAATCTTCACCTTAAGCTGCAGGTTGTCTGTTTGCGTTATGCGTCGTCTTCATACATGTCTACCTAAGGTTTCATGATTCGTGCACGCATCATTTCAGCTGCTTCAGGGCTGTTCGGTGTGTCGTTCAAAACGTCGGTGGCATCAGATCATAAGATTTCAAGATTCTCAGATGTTTTTTATTCACTTTATGCTTACGTTTTTAGTAATTTGATGCTAAAGAACTTTCAACACAAGACCTAGGAGCAAGTGTAATTAGTAGTAACGTGGATCTTCATGCGCTCGACGCAGACGGCACGCATAAAGCGTACCGCAATGTTTTTGCGCACCTACGGTCGTGTTTGACGGCAGCTGTTGCTAGCATATTTGTCATTCAATTGGATTTCTCAGCCTCGCTGAGGTGGCCACAGTGTTCTGTGACTGCGTAATGGCTTGCCTGAGGATATGTATTGCACGAGTGAAAGGTGGTCCTACGGACATGTCCTTTTATTAGGAATCGTAATACCTGGATCTCTTTCGAGACAACCATAAACAAAATGTGCTATACGAAATGCGTCAGCGTTTCACTCATTATGCCAGAAAAAAATTCTATTCTCGATCATTGCGTTAGAAGCCAAATGTTCCCCACCAAAAAGAAAAAAGAATTTGAAGAAAACGAAGGAAGTACGAGCCCGATGTTCTTTAACGAGGACTCACGCACAATTTTTTAACCCTTAACAGTTGCTGACTGTAACGCATTGGCACTTAAACTGTTTAAATATTACTATGTCATAATGCAAATACAAAGATGACTCGTTTAGGTGCTTCAACTGCCAGAAACCGTCGTGAAGTTGCCTAACGTCGACGAATCCCGCATCTATACTGAGAGCCTCGATTGTGTTAAGCAGCTCAAACATGTAACAAAAACGTTGCGTATTTGTGAGCAGATTCACAACATTCACAAGACTTCACATGCGAACACCACTGTCCACTGGGTGCAGGCACAGTGATCACGACCACAACAATGGCTTTGCGGAGCGCAATGCTCACCCTATCTCGACACCAGTAACTCCTCCTCTTCCCTATATTAACCCCGGTCAGTTCTGATTGCCCGAAAATCTATCCTCCGTCGTGTCTGCACCCTTCCTCACAATCTTTCTCGGGTCGGAGGAAGTCTCTATCTCCGGAGATTTCTGGCCGGCGTGGCCCTTACAGTAGCCATCACTAGCCATGTGAAGACGAAGTCAAGTGTCCGAAGCACTCCGCTCCTGCGTCGACAGCGGATTCTCGCCGCCTACTTCGGACGGGCACTGGGACAAAGACAGTCCGCGAAAGGTTGCTTAGAGGTGTGATGTTAACAACTCACCAACCAGAAGACTGTGAAAGATGGATCATGGACAAGGCGTTCCACAAGTGGTTTCTGTTATATCTGCATGAAACTGGCCATTATGCTTACATTTAATTTCATGTTAAAGTTATGCCACGTGGCAACCCAAACGAATAAAATTTTTAAGATATGTGCAGTTACCGTATCGTCGGTGTTATGGTATTGTTGCTTTGATATATTCAAGGGAGTTGCGGATCATTTAAAATAACGTATATGTTCGATTGATATATTTGCGTTATCCTTTAATAAAATGTACAAAAAAGAAGCCTTGCTTGGTCCAGGCGTCAAAACTTCAATGGTTACTCGCTTGGCGAAGCCTACGGCCTGCTATTTGTGAACAAATAAAGTAAATGAAATGTAAAAAACGAAAAAAAAAAGTCAGACGTTCTGTTCTAACAAGCAACTTTTATCCAACTCGGCGCGGCAGCTAAGCTACCATGTTGGAACGTTCTTTCAGCGCAAACAGAACTAGCTTTATCAAAATTCAGAGAAGCTTAGAGCGCAGGATGCTTCGTCCAGTAAGAAAAGCTCGTATGAGTAAGCCCTCAGTACGTATCCGAATACTCTCAAGCGCATACTCTCGATACTCGCATACAAAACGCGAAAGCGAGATGAACGATGGCTCTTGCTCGCACGGATCCGCAAGCACTTCAGAGACTCGTTCGGTCCTGCGCAAAACGCGTATCGAAAGCTTTGGTTCCTGCCTGTCACGCTGTCCGTGTGATAAAAGCGCAAGCTGCCACTGGAAGCTATCGTCGAAGAAGAAGGCGTTCGTCCTTGTAGCTTACTCGCATGGCCTCTGGCAAGAACCATACTTACGGGTAGCGACACCTGGCGCCCATCCGCGTTTACACGTCATTTGCAGCGAAGGTTGCGTAGATGAGACCCCTTCCCCCTTCCGGGCCCCCTCCCCCTTGTACTCCTCTTTTTTTTTTTTGTTATCGCCGTAGTTTGCTGCATTATTTATTGTTTTAACTACCCATTCTTGCCATCTTCACTGGAAGGAACAGCTCTTCACTTCCCGATATCGTGAGAACAACGCAAAAAAAAAGAGAGTCAAGCTCTCTTTACGTCAATCTACAGTAAACTTAAGTAACGTATTCCGCCATCTTTTTTCATCCCCGTGCTAACGGAAGGCATTACGGGGGGGATCTTTCGCTGACGAGGCATATAGAAAAAGAAGCCGCGGTGAGGCAGCCAGGCGTCACACTTTGCGCGTCACTGGATCATTACGCTCGAAAAATGTCTTTGGACCGGAGCCAAAGGCAAAGGCGCCCTGCCGGTTCTTACGCTTTTGTTCCCCCGCCTTCTAATAAAAGCATTGCCAAAATACGCGAACGCAGGCAGTCGCTGCGCGCCACCCCGGTTCAAAGGAAACCAGATCGAAGCGCCGTGACCAGCTTTCTGGCACCGTTTCAAGTCTTTCCGCGATGGCTGGAGGGGGGGGGGGGGGGGGGGAGATAAATTCACGGTTTCTGAAGAGGGTGCCGGGGGGCGTAGCTTAATTAACTTTCCTCAAAACGGAAGCCGTGCGTCGGACGTCAATGCGGAAACAGAAGGCCTTCTGCGGGAAAAAACCGGAAGCACCCAGTTAAATCTGGCCTCCGACCAAAAGCGCTTCGTGCGCCATATATAATCGAGCAATTTGTGCAGCTAGAAAGCTGCGTGGAAGGCGTCGGGGTCTCGATTAGACTTCAAATCTGTCCAAAGGAAATCAGCAAGTGTGGCAAGTAGGAAAATTTAGGAACATGGCACGCGTCGAGTTGTTCCCGTGAAGGTTTCCCTTGAACGATCAATGCGCGCTGCCATTTATCTGACATGCCGTCCATGTTCTAGGCACTTTTTTGACGCATAATTCTAACGACTCACCGTCGCATTTGAAACGAGAGCGATTGAAGTTTACATAGTTTACATGTCTTAGCTGTGATATGACGGAGATTATGTACCCATCCACACACTACTCCTACTACGATCGACTGGTATATACGCGAAAACGGTCACTTCGCTTTGAGTGTGCATGTTTTCAATTCGAAATTTCTTCCCTCCCAATTTTACTAGAATAACTGCTCACAGTTCAGACATAGGCAGCTTACTAAAATAAAAGCTGTATCCCCAATCTAAAACTGAATGTTGAAAAGAAACCTCAATCACTCACTGACCCACTCATTCACTTACTCACTCAATCTATCTCACTAAATCACTCACACTCACTGTTGAGAAAGTGATGAAGAAACTAAGGCAAAGGCTGATAGGGTTAACCACAATATAGCTACCGGTTTTCTTCCCTGTGTTTGAGGAGGGAGAAGCAAGGTTCAGAAAGGCAGGGCTACGTAAGCAGAACTAGACACAAGGACCGCAACGAGAAGGGTCTAAAACATTTCACCCGAGTCAGCTGTTCCAAGAATACGGCAAAAACTATTCAGAACGTCATAACGGCCAGGGCGCGCATCAAATTTCGTCTGTTACCATTTCCCCATTTCTGTACGCGCAAGTCTGATAGCGAAAACTGCGCGATGATCCTCTCCGCGCTGCTGGCTAAAGGTCACGAAACTCTTCTTCGAGAACGCTGACGCAGTGTAGAGAACCATTGGCTATATTTAGGCTTATGGGAGCGGCTCACAGTCCACTAACGCGCCGAGGAAAGTAAATGGCGGTAGGCGACGTTCGCTGGAGTAGTGGTGTGTTGACATTTTTCACGCACGGTGTTTTAAAATGCCGCCTCCTGGCGCTTCAAGCGAAGGCACACAGCCGCGATCCGGATAACGCGATAGATCCAGATAGCGTTGTGCGATTGTAGAAAAAGAAAAAGAAGGCTTAGCGTTTTTATAGTGAGCATGTTATCTGCCTACAAATGGCCCCTGTCTTCCGATAAAGCCGTTTAGTCTGCGACGGTTCCGCAGACATTAAGTACAACCTGCCTTCCACGAATCACATAGTTGGCTGGATGTAATCTTGTTTCGCAGCGCGGTAATCATACATGGCTTGGCTTCTGTTCCTGTGGCTGAAGCCCGCCACGGAGATTCCAAAAGAGAGTAGAACGCTCCTCGTTATTTAGTTAAAACTCGTTTTCTCGCCATTGCCATTGAGCCAAAAAACGAAAGTTTTTCCTGCCACATCTATTGGGATTAAGTTCATGCTACTCATTTCTTATTGGTATGCCAGACGCATATGTATGTGGCTCGTGCAACTCTGAAGAGACAATCAAAACACGTTTCTGTGTTTTCAGGTGATCGTTACAAGTAACCTTTATAATCGTTATAAGATCATAGGCCCTTTTCAGAGACAGAGGTTCGTGAACCACCGCCCCACGTGTCGCCATCTTACAAAGTGACGCGGGCACTACTACAGCAGGGGCGGTTCTAAATATAGGTAAAATGAGACGGCCGAGTCCCTCAATTTCTTTTCCGTTAAGGTACATTGACCCAACGCGACTCGCCAGCACTTATACCAGCGCCATCTACCCGACAAAGCTGGTAACACACGCGCTCTTGTCGGGTGAACACAACGGTCGCGTGGGCTATTCTGCGGGTGAAATGTGCCGAAGTCTGCTGCAGATAAACGTCATTCGTACACATGCGTTGCTTATACAGCAGGCAGAAGAAAAAAAAAGAAAGAAAGTAAAGAGGCTATTCATCGGTGCGTCTCACGTTACACTCGCAGCTCTCGCCTATTGTTCGACGCCACGCAGTGTGATGAACGGCGTTGTCACTTCCCGAGTTTCTTTCGGGCAAGACGCCAGAGCATCTGCATCTCTGGAAGTGCGCGGTCGTTTGAAACTGTGCGCGCGCGCGCTCGCCGGCGCGACAACCGGCGAATGCATCGCTGATCGCCGTTCCGAGATCGACCGGCGGGTGGAAATGGTAATTCGCGCAGCCGACGCAAGGCCTAGGAACGCTGTCGTTAGCGTTCCCGGTTCTTCGGCGATGCCGCCCCCCGCAGCGATCGCCGCTGTTTGCCACACTAATGAGCCGCTGACTTTCGGAAAAGCATTCACTCGCGCACCCTGTCCCAGATTGCCTTTCCCGCAGCGCGTGCGACAATGCGGAGAAGCCAAAACGCTCGGGTTGCAGCGAGAGCGTATGCCGGAATGACTCCTTCTGAATAGGTAATAGGCAGCTCGAACGAACGACATCGACGCGACGATCGGTGGACCGACTTTAGGCGCCACCCCACTTTTTTTTCTCGCAGAACGATGCCGGCAGTGATGTCACGAAGGGCGGACCGAGCCTAGTGTTTCCTAATTAGTATACATTGCTCCATCTCACCGCATCATTCATTACTGAATGCCTATGCTCCCTTTCTTATGTCATCGAGAGAGAGAGAGAGAGAAAAGAACGAAAGAGAAAAGGCACGTATGTTAACCAGAAAAGTGTCTGACTGGCTACCCTTTACTGGGGGAATAGAAAGGACGGGGAGAGATAAAGGTGATGAATGAGTGTGCGTACAATACAAAGGTGCGTACACATACAAAGGCGCTCGTATGGTTGACGACATTGGCCTGTTTATCTTTTATTGTATGCATCTTGTTTCTGCCTTTGCCAAACTTCTTTCTTACTGATTTTAGGCTTCTTCCTACTCATAATCTGATTGAGATCAAGACGAAGAAACGGAGCTGGGAAACTCATGTAATGCACACAGCAGATAACTAGCGGTACATTAGAGTAACAGGCCGAGTAACGAGGGAAAGTGACCGCAGTCGAAGACGGTCGAGGACTATGTGGTGAGCTGAAATTAGGAAATTTGCAGGCGTATGATAGGTGTCAGTCGACATAAGACACAGGTAATAGGTGATGTTTAAAACATGGCAGCTAAGGCGTGTTTCTGGCGCCGCAATCACTTCCAGCATATGCACTCTGCAAAACCATGGCCTTAGAGATCTGTTTCTGTTATTCAGAAGCCACCGTCGCTGGGGCGTGGATTTGTACACAAACCATCGTAGATGGCTAGTGGAGGCATTCGTCCTGCATGGCCATGAGCGATGATTGTGATAATGACGACGACGATCATAATGATGATGAATCTTACAACTCAGTGCGGTGGATCAAGACAACCGGGAAAAGGCTTTCTACATTATCCGCCTCCGATCACCCTTCGCGATATGGCGGCTGAACGGGAGATTCTCGGAAGAATTACTGCTCACTTCTGTAGAACATGCATTCAGCTCTTGTTACTGATTGCCCTACGTGAGCCCCAGCCTTCCCTACACTGCTCGGAGTTAGTGAAATGGATAATAGGGGAGAATTTGACGCTAGCATCCAGCTGCACTGCCGGTGTGGTGAGTCGGCAAGCGCAGTTGTGAATAATTTATATGAGTTTGGCTAAAGGTTGTCCTGGCTTCGAACGACCTTCTCGAAGCAACCTTGTCATGGTAAATTGTTCGTATGAGAGTGATGTCGAGACGCATTTACTCTTTCATCATCGCTCGGGAATTTTTAAAATATCGAGAAGGTTTGTTTGCAACACAGAAAATTGTTATCCATGATTAGCTTACTCTACTGAACATTAAGAAGTAAAATGAACTTGGCCAAGGCATTGGTTCCGGCTAGTTGGTCTGTCATACTGGGAAGCGCTATTGGGGTTCGAAGCAAACTCAAATATTTGTGGACGCTAAAGTGCTCGAAATAAATGTCGCTATGCTAGCACTAAGAGAGACAGGAAGAGAGCGGTGTGGATCAGAGAACAAACGGGGGTAGACGATATTCTAGTTGACATTAAGCGGAAGAAATGGAGCTGGGCAGGCCATGTAATGCGTAGGATGGATAACCGGTGGACCATTAGGGTTACAGAATGGATACCAAGAGAAGGGAAGCGCAGTCGAGGACGGCAGAAAGTCAGGTGGGATGATGAGGTTAGGAAATTCGCAGGCGTAAGTTGGAATACGCTAGCGCAAGACAGGGGTAATTGGAGATCGCAGGGAGAGGCCTTCGTCCTGCAGTGGACATAAATATAGGCTGATGATGATGATGATGATGCTAGCACTCAATACCATTTAACAGCAGCGAACCACCAAAGCAGCTGCAATGACCACAGCACCTCTTTTTGCGCGACTCATCTATCAACCGTCGCTGGGGTGTGGATTTGGGCACCAACTATCGGAGATTGCTGTGAGATAGATAGATAGATAGATAGATAGATAGATAGATAGATAGATAGATAGATAGATAGATAGATAGATAGATAGATAGATAGATAGATAGATAGATAGATAGATAGATAGATAGATAGATAGATAGATAGATAGATAGATAGATAGATAGATAGATAGATAGATAGATAGATAGATAGATCGATAGATAGATAGATAGATAGATAGATAGATAGATAGATAGATAGATAGATAGATAGATAGATAGATAGATAGATAGATAGATAGATAGATAGATGATAGATAGATAGATAGATAGATAGATAGATAGATAGATAGATAGATAGATAGATAGATAGATAGATAGATAGATAGATAGATGGATGGATAGATGGATGGATAGATGGATGGATAGATGGATGGATAGATGGATGGATAGATGGATGGATAGATGGATGGATAGATGGATGGATAGATGGATGGATAGGTGGATGGATAGATGGATGGATAGATGGATGGATAGATGGATGGATAGATGGATGGATAGATGGATGGATAGATGGATGGATAGATGATGGATAGATGGATGGATAGATGGATGGATAGATGGATGGATAGATGGATGGATAGATGGATGGATAGATGGATGGATAGATGGATGGATAGATGGATGGATAGATGGATGGATAGATGGATGGATAGATGGATGGATAGATAGATAGATAGATAGATAGATAGATAGAGATAGTAATCTGCCATCGCAAAAAGGCTCTAGTCTTCCGGGTGAACTTCTCTGCCTTTCTTTCTTTTTTTTCTTTTCCTCTTTGCGAAACCGCGAAGTGTTCTCACTGAAGTTTGTGTGAGCTTCCATTGTATTATCGGGCTACTTCAGGTGTACGTTAAGGTTTTATTTCATTGATCTTCCTTAACCTGGAGTATTTCTGCAGAAGTTGATCATTTGGTGTTAACGCATGATGAAAGAAGCAGCAGATTTCGAATCAGCGCGATAAGAGCTTCCTTTGCCTCGCAAGTTGAACAATAAGCGTAGCCTCGCAAAAGCTTTTATGACAGGAAGGAACCGCTTCATTAACTCTGAGCTAAAAACGGAACGCGGAAAAGTGATAAGAAGAGAAAACATTCATCGCGCACGAACGGACGCGTCCGGAGATTTAAGGAAAGAGTGAATGGGCGCGCTCCACTAATACGCTAGAAACACTTTGCCGGATCAATAAATAAACCCGGGAGCGGGGGAAAGTATGTGAAAGGAAAAGTGGCCGCGACATTTTTATCCGGAACGGCAACAAGAACAAAATGGGGAAAAAGATTCACGAACGCAGAGGAGAAGAGTCTTTCGTAAAGGGCAGGGCAGATCACGGCGGCTGCTCCGCCTAGCAGCAAGTCTGGTGATATAGCCCCGACGTCGCAGCGAGAGGGTGGGAAAAAAGAACAGAAAAGGGGAAAAAAGCGAGAGAGATTCATTGCGTGGTCAGCAGCGATTTCTGTCACGTCGACGTGTGTCGGACGTCCCTGGACAGCCGCTCCTCCCTGAATCTTCTTCAGTACATCAACCTCCCCCCCCCCCCCCATCCCCCCTAACTCACTGGGAATCCACCGTCGAGCTATCTCATTGGCATTCGAGCGCCCCACGTAGCCGTCACGCTCGATACGTCACCGCCGGTAGCTTCTGCAATCTGGTGCGCGCACTTGCGAGGGTTGCGCCAGAAGCCGGCGGAAAGTAGGAGGGAAAGGGGAAATGAGAGAAGAGGAGGAGAATGTTCGTAGCGATCTCAAAGGGGAGGAAATGCAGGGAAGGATTTTACCTACCGTGCAGGAAAAGCTGCGCGCTGTACCTAGCTTACTTAGACCTGACGCCCGAGAAGCGAGTTGTCGAGAAAATGGGTGCCTGGATATAATCGGCCACATTCCTTTCCCGCTCCACTCTGTAGCACGGCGAAGCCGAACGCCGAGGGAGCGCGTACCGACAAGGCAATCACTTTAGGCCGCCGTCGTAAACGGCGCTCAGAGTTGGAAAAAAAAAATGTGTCGGAAGCTTGGCTTCGGCGCGGCTCTAGACTGCCATTAGTGCTCGCTCGCGCACGCGTCCGCCGTCTAAACCTTCTTAGTAGCGTTCTAAAAAAATGGATAAAGGTGGCAAAGCTCTACCTCCAGATGCTGACTCGCCGCTATAGGAGTCACCGACAAATTAT
Source organism: Dermacentor silvarum (assembly GCF_013339745.2). Classification (NCBI taxonomy): domain Eukaryota; kingdom Metazoa; phylum Arthropoda; class Arachnida; order Ixodida; family Ixodidae; genus Dermacentor; species Dermacentor silvarum. Next base: position 148,648,312 of record NC_051163.1, on the reverse strand, counting down.
ATCATTACAGCGTGGCCTAATTTTTTTCCGCCCGCAGGTCTGCTCTGTTAATTTTTGTTTACTTATTTACCTGTTTCTTAATTAATTCTCGGCGCAAGCCAGGATATCGCGTTCTGGATTTTATGGAGCTGGTCATACTCCCGCTTGCTAAGGTTTAGTAAAGCAGGCGATAACGAAATTGCTTCAAGAAAACTTAATGACGTAATATGATACAGGCACGTGATGACGCAGTGTCTGCAAGTGCCACGTTAGCTTCTAATCGCGTGTAGGATATGTTTTCTTTTGCCTATCACAACATTCAATTAATTGCCTCGTGTGATTGTGTGATGTGATAAGACAATTTTCTACTGGTCTTTTGAATTTAACACCTGACACCTTATGATTCGATGTCAATAACCCCCCATTGTTCCTCGTCAGTGTATAGGGGGGTAGGGGATCTTCGATACTGATAATTGAACTATTTAATTATGTGCGGAAAACGCTACCATGACTCCTGCGGCTGTACCTTAAACCCTTTTTGTAGCCAGGTGGTCACGAATCTCTCAGCCCACGTGTTTGTTTGCTTGGATAACTCGATAGCAGCATAACATCTATATTTAAACTGAATGCTAAATGTTTTTATAAGCCTCTTGAGGCTATCATGGCCCTGCTACCTCCAACCACCTTAGGTGCAGTAAAGCAACTACTAAAAGTCGCAGGCCTGCGTGGCACACGCAACGCTGTCACAGCGTAACCTGTGGGATCTGCTCTATAGGAGCTCCATTTTCGGCAGCACGCTCTAGAGGGTCTTCGCGGCGGAATCTGTTTGCGTCGCTTTCACGACGCCGAGCTGCCGCTTGTATTGCTCTCTGCGCCGCGGTCTGCGGAGTCCGAGGTTTTCTGGTTGCAGCCGCGCGCTTAGCTCTACGATTCGCTTCTTCAGCAGTGGTTCGTACCTTGCGAGGAGGTGCCAAAACTTGCACCGAAGAGTTAAGCACAGGCATTGGTACTACGCTGCGCACACGTCACATCCCTTGACACGTGGCACGATACGATGCAACTGCTACGTGTCGTGACACCTGGTGGAATACGACGCAACTGCAATGCAAAGTTTCCACGTATTGACGCTACGCGGCGCGCATCTCACATCGCGTGACAAGTGGCACGATACGCTGGTGCTGCTGATGACGATGATTTATTGGCATACCCTTTGAAAGCGAGGCGGTGATAGCCCCTAGCCTGCTTGAGTTAATCAGGTATGCTGTTCATACAACTGCGTCATGGCGTGCCACCTGGAGCAAAATTATGCTGCTGCCAGTGTATGTATCGACGCTACACGGCGCGCATCTCACATAGCGTGGAAAACAGTGAATTAGGGTTTGATTTATACTACGTGCGTAATTGACAAATGGTGCAATACAAGGTGCACGCACTGATGTATGCGGACGACATAGTGCTCCTAACGGACAATGCAAGAAATGTACAGACACTTGCGAATATCTGTGGCGACGCAGCGACAAATCTAGGCCTTAAGTTTAGCACAGAGAAATCGGGGATTATGACCTTTAATGAAAAGATGAGTAATAATATGTGTCAATTCAACAGCCAGTCAAACCCATAGTCAATCAATATAAACACCTCGGCGTATACATCAACGAAGGAAAGACTTAATCAAGCACCCACTAAGATAATCTGAAAATAAGGGGGAAGCGGAAGCGGGATGCAGCAATAATGAAACATAGATCACTTTGGGGCCACAATAAATGTGAGGTGGTGCGTGGAATCTGGAAAGGAGTAATGATGCCAGCGCTAACGTTCGGTAATGCCATTCGATGCTTAAAATCGCATATCTTATCGGGGCCAGAAGCTAACCAAAGATCGGTTGGTCGGTTCGCTTTGGGAGCCTATGTAAAACCACAAATAAAGCCACAATGTGTGTGCATGTGCGTGCATGTGCGTGCGTGCGCGCTTGACGTGACCGAATCACACATGACAAACGTGTAGCATCTTAGTGAAGATTTGTTTGCAAATTTCATTCTATATATTTTTTTGTTCTTCGCTTATTGCTGCTTTCTGTAGCCTCTTTGTTCAGCATATCTGACACATCTTCATGCATGGAGTACTTCCCTTTCATTCGTTTTTTTTTTTTCGTTTCACGTAATTGTGACAAATCGTGCACGCGTTGTCCATCAAGTAAAGTAACTCACCTAAATTTGAATGCTCAAGGAACCTCATCTTGCAGTTCACAAAGACTTTATACGTCCGATGAAAAGGAACGTCAGAAGCTATAAAGTACCGGGTACCGTAAGCGCGCAATGTACACGGCTGGTCAATTTGTCATCATTTCAACGTTCCAAGCTACGTACTCAGTCTATGAACGCAGTTCGAAAAAAAAAAAGCAGCACACAACACTGACCCTAGGCCATCATTTATCCGGGCCTTACGCCCACAAATAGAACTCTACCCCCCCCCCCCCCCCCCGCCACCGCTGCGGCAACTGTAAAAAAATGGAACCCATTCTTTGCACATAAAGACGGTGGCTAATATCGATCCATTCTTACCGAACGCATGTACGGATATTGAGCAGACAAAAGAACAAGACTCGCAAGAAGCCTTCTGTACTTTATGGCTCTCCTGCGTTCAAACATACAGAGAAAAGTATTCTTCGCTTATATTTCACGAACGCCGCCATACCAAATGGACACGAGCTTTGTTAAAAAAAATCAATAAGGAACGACATGCGGTTATTTCGCGCGGCATGCCGTGTAGTTTTCTCTTGTTGGTGCTTTCCTGCAAGAAACGCGTTCTGTATTTGTGTTGTGGTGCAGAGCTTGGTAATCGGAATGGCATCGTACTTACAGCACCCTTCCTTTTGGGCTGAATAAATTCTAAGGTGTGATGCAAAAGTAAGCCCCTAACTGACCACCGACCTCGTCTCTTAAAGCAGATGGCAGCATGTTATTATGATAGGACTGTTGTCATCCAAGCAGGCAGAAATGCTCGCCCACGCCCAAGCCCGCGCGCACAGTCCTCTCTATCTTTCTATTTTTCTCTGCTTATCAGTCACTCTTCGGCGCTAGTATAAAAACGCATAATAAAAAATGACCTGTCCTATTTAACGTTGGAAAGGCAGTTACATGTCCTTTGCCAGAATAGACGCTGAATTTTTTGTGCTTGCCATGGAAAGTTCACTTCGCTGTACTTCGAAAAAAGCCGGCTTGTTTTCAGCAGACATTATCATCGCCCAGATACACACATCTGCACATTTTTATACCCACGAAGGTCGACGCAAACGCAAACGGCCTGCATGATAATGCCTACTAAAACCTCACTGAGGCACCGATATTACGAAGTAATGACAAAACAGCTGGTGCAACAAGTCTTGCGCCGTTTCATGTGGTATCAGTAGTTGTGAACGTTCGCAGGTGTATTCTGACCGTCTTCTTTCGAGCAGTGGAAAAAACAAAATTTTCTCCGGTCCTTGCCGTCTTCGTCCGTGGACTTGGCACTCCCTGGCGAAGAAGTCAAGTCGCGGCTTCTTCTTCGACCTCTGTGCAATTCTATCTTTCGCTCCTTTCTTCAGGGGTTGTTGAAGTTCTTTAATATCGTTGATGATTTAGGGGGATCTGCTTCGGAGCCTGGCTACGGTCAATCATAGCTCCCCAATCGCATTATGCCTTTGTGCTGTAGCATCGGCAGAGGCGCTACGTTATGCGCAATGAGTCTCGCGCTGTTTAGTGCGGAATCGTTGGGAGAAAACATTCGCACGAGCGCCCAGAGCAAACTCCTGTCGATAAGAAAACTTAATTCATTTTGGAGATGGCACTCGCAGCTTGTGATGTCGAGTGACACGTCTGTTTCTTACTCCACCTTTCTATGTTGCCAATCGCATTTTGCCGCTGGCTTTGTTTTGTATTATTTCGCCTCAATGCCACTTTATAAGAAAACCTCAAAGCGTCTAATCAGCTAATTGTAGCAGCTAGTGGTGCGATCGCACCTTTCCAGGTGCAATATTCTTCTCCAGTGTGACATCGGCGGAGTGGCTGAGATTACATTTTCAAACAGTCATCAAAAACCAAACACAAAAAATGAAAACATGTGCATTATAAGTGTGTTCGCCGCACTGTTTTCTTAGTGTGTCGATGATTAACAATAATAATTCAAAAAAGAGTGGCTCAAATGTAAGACCTCTTTCACTCGATGCGGCTGGAGTTCAAATCCGTATATTTTCTTTCATTTCTTTTTTGATTCTTTATTAACTTCTCGCAAAGCTCCCTGGGATGCCTCTGGTGGATGTCAACGCCAGCAGCGGCCATCTAAGCGACTAGAGAAGAAAGTCCAGAACAGCTATCGCAGTTGACGATGCTTACTTCTCCTAAGCTACACTATACGCGCAGTGAAGTATCCTTCACAGGACAGACAGACGTTCTTGTGGCTGCTTTGCTAAAGATATATACACCGCTTTATATATATAATTACACGGGATCCAATATTTATCTGTGGTAGCAAACATCATCATCCCTTGGAAACACGAGTTGCGGATGTGTCGTAGATATATGCATAGGCATGCAGACAAACTTCGGATTGACGTCTCGAAGAGCCAGGTCATGTTGAAGACAACTCTGGCGACCAATCTTCCTTCTGTAACAATCGTATTCAGATAAACAGCGCATAATATACTGTCTTTGCTATATGACTACATAATGTGTCACCAAAGCATAACCACTCACTCTGTGGTTTGCAGTTGATCAAATGGGAATAATGATACCAACGGCGGGTCACTAAAGTGGAGGAAACGTGAAAAGGTCCGTGCTATTTAGGCGCCGGTTTTAGTCGTATGAACGTGCGTGCGTGCGTGCGTGCGTGCGTGCGTGCGTGCGTGCGTGCGTGCGTGCGTGCGTGCGTGCGTGCGTGCGTGCGTGCGTGCGTGCGTGCGTGCGTGCGTGCGTGGGTAGCTACAATTAGGCTTTATCACACACGTGCGATACCAGCTGAACCTTCTGCGTCCCAGGATTTCATGGTCTGACAGCTCATTTAAGAAAGTTGCGTAAGCAGTGGCGCCCGATTTAAATATTGGGTGTACGTTGTGAAACTCTTCGTCCTGCACTACAGAGCTGCATACTCGTAACACTTACGGTACCAGAGTCTATATGCACTGTCACTATATTGTGTCAATAATCCTGGCAATGGTGGGTCGCACACGGATTTCTTTACACAAAGCCCTTCTAACTTTGGCTCACTTTCTGGTATGCTATAGTGAGCTCTTTGATGTTAACTTGTGATTAAAAATTTATCATTTAGCCTCAGTTCTATATATGTGAGCTGTTTAAAGAACGTTACAAACAAATAATAACTGTACAAGGTGTCTAAAACAAGCCCTCGACCTCCCCGGTTACACCAGCACTGACCTACTCCTTCAACTAGGCGTCCATAACACACTGGACGAGCTCATCGAGGCCCAACGCCACTCTCAGCTGGAGACACTCGCTCTCATAGCGACGGGCCGCCACATCCTCACCTCGCTCGGTATCACCTACCACCAATCAACACGGCCATAAACACCAGATCCCCTCCACCATACGAGCCTGAATTCACGCCGACCCTATCCCCAGAAACATGCACCCCGAATACAACCGCGCACGCCGCACAGCACGTGCCACGGCTCTCACCAAAGCCCTTGCTCGCCACGACGGTGCAAGTTCCGTCGACGCCACCGAATATCCTCACGGTACCCGCTTTGCAGCCGTCAACACGCGTGAAGGCTCCCTCCACCATGCTATCAGCCTAGTAACCCCAAACGCTGAGGAAGCTGAAGAAGTGGCCATCGCTCTAGCCACATTAGACCCAACATGCCATACCATCGTCTCTGACTCCCGCTCCGCCGTTATCAACTACATCAACGGCCGTATCTCCCACCAAGCCTTGCGCACCTTGCAACAAGCACCCCGCTCAACCGACCGTCTGGTTACACTCGTCTGGTTCCCAGCTCATGTAGGCACCGTCCATCCGCACCTCCCCAACCTCAACGAGGTTACCCACTCCCTAGCACGATGGCTCGTTAACCGCGCGGGAGGCGGGGAGGCTACCCCCACCGGTAGGGATCGCCTGACACGCTACAATGATCTTGTGAAATCCTTCTACTTAGAGCATACAACTTTCCCCGGCCCACACAAAAAACCATCCCGAGCGCAGGCTACAACTTTCCGCCGGCTACAAACCAACACCTACCCCTCGTTACACCGTTACAACAAGATCTACCCAGACATTTACCCCAATCCCACGTGTCATATCTGCAAGAAACAGCCAGCCACACTTCCACACATGCTTTGGGACTGTACACAACAATACGCCGACACTAACCCCACGACTCTCTCGTCGAGATGGCACGCTGCTCTGCGTAGCTCCAACCTCGACGACTAACTCTGGGCGACCCAGCAAGCCTGCGAGGCGGCGAGGAGGCAACACCTCGACGTCCCCGCGTGGGAGGCCTAAGCCCAGCCACCACCTCTTGCTGGTTTCAATAAAGTTTATTCAGTCAGTCAGTCACGTATCAACAATAACTTCCCGTAGTTGAGGGTTACTGCCCACTCAGCATCTATATTTAGCAAGACGCATGCCTAAACGTTGCCGAAAGAATTTGTACACTGGTAATCAGTCAGTAAAGTGAATTAGTCGTGAATTCAAAACACTTCACTGCTTCACCGAAGTATCGACAGCCTACCATACACCAAATCAGAACCACAAGCATCTAAAATAGAAGCCGACATGTATTTTCTCAACGAAGCCATGCCAAATCGTAGAGCCATCCGTACACTTCCCATCATTCCAACTGTGCTTGAAACGACCACGCAGGGCCAAGTTTGCCTTCCTCTAGTAATCCTAATATGAAACTATACGCGTCGCGCATGGCCTTTGAGACCTGGAGACACGCGCGCGGTACGCTGCGCGCCACCCAACCTCCGAATCCATGTGCTGCTTGCTCACTTTAGCTGCGTCATTGAAACACACAAACAAAAAACGGGGAAAAAGACAGGCGTCACAGTCATCTGACGCCTCCGCATAATTCCTTCGCCGTCTTTTTCTGTTTCTTTGTAATTCATTTTCTCCCCATTCAACTCGCTGCCTAATCCTGACTATTTGCGCGGGGAGAGTTAAGTTTGTGCGCGTGGGTTGACGAGGGCGTCGTGCCTGAGGCCACGAAGAAAATCGGCTCAGCACTCAAATCTTCTATTTGTTCAGCGTCGCAAAAAAAAAAGAAACTCTGCACGCGTCGCCGGAGCCCGGTGTGCTTTTCTTTTCTTTTCTTTTTTTTCTTTTTTTTTCTCTTTTTTTTAACCGACTGCAGAGTTACTCCATGTGGGTTTTAGATTTTGCCGTCATACTTTTTTTTCTTTTTAGAGAGAGAGAGAGATAGTGCCTCTCGTTGCGTGCTCTTATTAGTGCTTCCTTTTGACACATAGCTCAAGTGCTGCGCCTGATGCGCTGGAACGGAAATCTCGCCTAACGACCAGCTTGAGGTAACTCGAAGTGTCGCAGCAGAAAAAGTCAAGGTGCCGGATTTTTAATCGGGTGTTGCTGTCTTTTCAAAGGTCCTTCCAATTTACCTCCAGAATGTATTTTAAGAGAGTGCGGCTCGCTTTCCAGCAGCACTAAACTGGAAGGAATGTACAGTGGTCGCGTGCATATTCTCGCTACAAACATCGAAAATAAAAGACACCTGACCTTTTCTCAGTGTACGGAGAAACTAAACACAAAGCGGAGGGGCAATGTGAATGGAAAACGTTGATACGCGCGTCATGCAACATCATGTGGTTGTTTTAGCGACAGCAGTTATGTGGACACTCCAGGCGAATTTCATCAGTCGCCGTCGCCGTGATGTTCCGTATAAAGTCCAAGGGTGATAACATCATTCCCACGCGCCTTATGCTGCATGTGCGAGGGAAAGCGTGCGAGGGTGAGCCGACGATGGTGGCTCAATCTCGCGCGCCCAAGGGAAGAAAGCGGGAAGGAAGCGCACCGTCTTCCGTCGCGCGCAAGACTCCGGGAGGAGTGGGGGCGCGTTCTGCTCTGGCGGCTGTTGCGTAAGGCGCGGCCGTGCGCGGCCGCGCGGGCCGCCCTATTTTGAAAGCCATCGACGACGAGGACAAAGTCCACCGTGCGCTGTTTTCACGGCTTAGTTCGTGTTGATGCGAGAGGTAGCACGAAGATCAATTCGCTCGCTGCTGCTTCTGCGCGCGTGGCACCACGATCGTTAATTTAGTTCGTAAGCCTATGTATTTAGACTGTCCTTACTTCATATAGCTGTCGACTAATTTGCTGTCGCAATCGATGCTTCGCCTTTCGGGCGAAACCGCGACTTTTTGTTTGTTTGTTCGCATATTTATTTGTGTTATGCTCAATGTAAAGTAAGCGTTAGGATAACGTTTGGCTTGTCTCACTCGCGAGAGCAATTTTTAATTGAACTGAACGAGTCTCAACGGCATCTTTTTATAGCAGTTACGTCCATATTTAGTGGAAAATGTCGTAGGTTCCCCTGAAGGTGTTTTGCGGAGGAGGCGTCCGTCAGTACTTTTTTTTTTTGCAGTCCTCACTGAGGCAGAACTCGAGTATGTTCAAAACACGCGCAGGCTGAGATTGCAGGTTTCAATAATTAGCTGTTTTCCAATTTTAGATTCCCCTGCGTATGTGCGATAAGTTGTCAGATAATTTTATGGGGTCTAAAAATATACGTGGTGGTCTTTCCAATCAATATTGCTGGAAGCAGAGCACCGTCGTTTTCGGCTACGCATCTGTACCTGTGTGTTTAGCGCGAATGATTTTAGCAATATGGTGCAGAAAGAATCGCCGGAATCAACCAATCTTTTGTTCGCTAAGTTACATTTCAATATGGAGTTTAACGTCCCAAAACTGCACAGTGAATAACGAGGCACGCCGTAATGGGGAACTCCGGATTAGTTTTGGCCACTTAGTGTTTGTTTTTCTGGGTTTTTTTTTTACATGCACTCAATTCACGGTACACGAGCGGTGTTTTTTTTTTGCGTTTCGCCCCCCCCCCCCCCCCCCCGCTTCTCTTCCCCCATGGAAATTCGGCCACCGTGGAACAGAACCCGTTACCTGAAGCCCAACAGTGGAACACCATAGCGACCGACTCACCAAGACGGGTATAGGTACGTAACTTTCGAGAACCGCGTAGCCTTTAGTAATTGTGAGTTACTCAGGAGCACACTAAGCATCAAACAGCAAAAAGAGCCGCATCGCGGTGAAATTATGCCCGAATACAAACTAATACAAAAAGCGCACATTCGAAAATATGTAGACAAAGTAAAAGAAACATGCTTAAACCACCGACGTTGATCCTCAACGTTAGCAAATGGCCGAAATGATTCTATAGAAATCTATGCGCTTTATTTGAGAAATGATGCCCTTGGACGGCGTAATTTTTGTAGTAGGTTAGGATATTCAGGTAGCGTTCATTACTTAGTAGGGTGATTCCATAGAGAAGAGAGTCGTTAACCAGAACGGGTAGACAGCAAGCCCGTCTCAAAGAGTGACCGAGCACTCCCCACCAAGAACACAAGCTCTTTGCATTTTCGATGAAACGCAAGGATGCCATTCGCTTAAAAGAAAATGTAAAGCATAAAAAAAACAACTAAAAGAACATAGGCGATATAAACTTGGTCCAGTCAGTGCGTGTGGTCAAGTTCTAGTACTATACCGTCAGAGATCATCAGCTCCCTACGCCGCTGTTTCTCCCGGGCCTTCGAGAAACATTCTTGGTGGCGCGAAACGCACCACTCCGGCGGCGTCAGTGCGATGAAGTTTGCATGTAAACGAGAACGGCCGCTGCGTTTGCCAGTTTCCCCGCAAACTACAACGACGCAAACAGGGTTCAGCGGCAATATGTTGCTACCTCGTGACTGATGCAGCGATAGCTCTGCGGCTTTTCGCACGTCGCGGTTTCTCCAAACCTTATGTCGAGTTTCCGGTATACCGCAGAGTCAAAATGAGCTTCTTGACCAGATTGTTTTGTCAACCTTATAGCCGAGTTTGTCGCCTGCTACGTTTTATTTTTTATTTATCTTTAGCCCCTTGATGCATGCTGGTTAATATTAACCACAGATTCCAAACTTCGTTTATTTTTTACCTATGCAATACGGTTTGTTTTTTCTTCTGGCTTGACATCAATCCGCAATATTTCCTTGGATTGTCGTGTCGACGTCGTGTTGTAATTAATGGTATTATTTGAACCTTGTTTTGCCAAGGACGCATGCTGTAAGAACGTAATTAGAATGCGGCGATGCAGAGTAAAGACATTCCATCTTTTATGTATACATACTACACGTAGTTCCTTGCGCGTGGGCGTTTCTACTCATTATTTCCCTCGTCCTGGGTTCTTGTTTAATAAATCAGTGGATAGAAGCGCTTCACCTCCTGTGCTCACGTTCAAGTTTTGTGTCTTAACTCTGCAGTTAGCGCTGTATTCTAATTATGCTATTCCATCTATACCCAACGCAAACCTTAATCGTTGTAAGAACACTTCTTTACAGCTCGACAACAACAACACAGTTCCTCGTGAATGTGAATGCGAAATTGTTGTGAACATGCTTCAAAGAACAATAACCATCAAGAGAAACACGAGTTTAAAGAAATAATTGCTGCTCTCTGTTCGGAGAAGCATCACGACTGTTTTGCAGATTTCTCGTGTAAGATATACGTGTCAGAATATCCGAGTGCCAGTTCCTTGCTGTTTGAGTTTTAGTTCAGTGTTATGCATTACACTTAGCTTATGCGCTAGTTTTGACGTGACATTAAGCCAATGCGATGCCGTGACTGCACCAAATAACTAAGGACCGCTTCTGGCGCTGATAACCGTGACAACACCACTTACGCGCTTGCGACTTGTGTCACAGCGTCTGCAGTGTTTGTTTTATTATTTCGTTATCGGTTATTTTCATCTTGTTTCCTCCTTGTATATTTTTGTTCTGAGTGATTTTCGGGACATTTGGACAGCTGACCGTAAAGAGGCCTATCTTCGCGCTTTTCTTCACGTAATAATAAAGAAAATGTTTTGTAGATTTCAACGAGGAGCTGGGGTAATCAGGTGGGTACATGTGTCGAACACCTCGTGGCTCCCTATTTCCTGCGAAATATTCCTAGTCTTCTATTCAGCAGTGTTCTCTTAAACTCTCCTATTTTTTAATTTTTTTATCATTTTTCAAATTGAAACAAATTTGTGTGCTTGAAAGAACTAATCCACTTCAACTTCGTCTGTGGCAGGTTAAAAATCCGCAATAAAAATAAAAATTATCGCCAACTACCACTTTTGCTGTCAGCGTTATTTAATTGCTGCGTCGTTGATATTACAAATCCGCATGTTCGAAATAGGCGTCGATAGGAATTCCAGTAATTTTCAGCGTATAGCCTCTCAGTTCGTCGCCTCGCTGTACACTTAGTTACCGTTTCTTATGCACCGCATAAATGTAAACACAAAATCCGCAAGCAGTATTGTTTTCTTCATTAATTGCCATATCACACGGCCGTGTTCGGATCTCTCTGCGATCTACACGCAAGAAGAAAGAAAAAAAAAATATCTGCGTATTTCCCGCATGTAAAAAAAGATGTTGTTAAACGAAGTTCTACATCTTCTTTGATGCTCGTGCAAATATTAAAGCCACGGTTATGCGCTCGCAACTTTAACAAGCCAAATGTTTCTACAAATTGCCGCAAATGCAACACAGCGTTTTTCTTTTTTTTTACAACATACCCACTGGCCCATACCCAGCGACCCAAGTTGTTTTCTAGAGACGGCACATACCCAGCGAGCCAAGTTGTCTATCCGAGCGCATACCCAGCGCCAGTTCTTGTGTACCCAAAGTTGTTGTGTACTATATTCACAAGCACATAGTACGTGTCCAGTTGCCGATACTCAGCGGCTCATACTGAGTGGTACATAACTAATAGCTCAAGTTATCTACTCGGCAAAGACAGCATCAGCCAGCACTATAGCAATGTAGGGGAAAAGAAGCAAATGGAGCTTCGATTTAAGAAAGTAAGACGACTAAAGCCTCTCAAATCCCAGCCAGCAGTTCACTCGCGTCGCCGTCATATTTCCCGCTGCGCACGTCTCCTATATGCGAGACGAAGAAGCTTATATTCCTCGTGCGCGGCAGTATTACGGAAAAAGCCGGGCGGCAGCGCGAATCCGACTGCGCCGTCATTTATAATACACGCCGTATACTTCCAGACCGAGGGCTGCTCTACATCATCGCCGGCGGCGCCGCAGGAACTCAAGGAGGCCGCCTTTCGAGCCCGAGCCGTGTTTTTTTGCTGCTGTCGATTTCGCTGCGGGCTTCGCGGCGTTATACCGCTGAGTTCGCGTTTGCGCGGCCCAGGGCCACGATGCTTCCTTCGTTCGCGGTGAAGAAACAAACGAGTAAAAGCGGGGGCGACCTTGGAAACTTAAGCCAGCTTGCGCGCCGTCTTGCAGGTGGATGTTGGCGTTACGTCTGCGTTCCGATAGGATCTGCGCACATATTTTTTTGGCACAACATCGGCAACAAAGTTGTCTCGCGCATGAGAGTGACGGCGAACCACGATAGTTGATATGATGATAACGGCGTATAACGACACGATGGCAGAGTAAGGTTGCCAACTCTCGAGTGAACGAAATGGGGACTGGTGGGAAGGGGGAGGGGGGGAGGGAGGAAGGTCGCGATTTGCAGCTAGAAAGGTTAACACGGCTACCCCGTCTACCCCTACAGATAGCGGTGCTGTGAACGCTTGGAGTCTACAATACAAATACAACCGTGGCAGGAAAACAAAACCACTTTCATGTTTATGGCAATTCAGACGAAGACAATAAAGAACGTACAACCGAGCTGTCAGGCTTTATGAAAATGACATCTCGTTCATTGATTGTTATTCAGCAGGGGAAAAAAATGTCGGGACACTTGGCCATCCCGATTGGGTCAAATCGGGACTCGGGACTGTCTCGCTGAATTCGGGACGGTTGGCAACGGTACAGTTAAGGCGCCCGGTGGAACCAAATATCATCTTAATAAGATGTGCTTTCTGTATCCTACCCTCTCACAGCGTCGACAATAACATATTAAAGAAAAACATCATCTCCAGGGCATGAAAAGAGAAGGAGAATGTATGTGTATGTTAGTGTGCGCACGCATGCATGTATGAGTTTGAGCATTACACTCCTAATAGCGTCAAGCAACGTTTATCGACTGACGCCGCAAATTTTCGGTTCACGCCATAGAGTCCCGTTACTTCATTGTTCAGACCATTCTTGTGTCTAGGCAAAGTGTCATACCTTTAAAGAAGCAAAGGCTTCACAACGTTCCAACACGTGCGTTTGAATCTGCATAACGTTTTTCATGTCTTTCCTAATTCTAGTTTCCAGAAAATTAAAGCGACCACTTAGTACTACTACTTTCATCATTAACGCGCGGTTATTGCTTGCCATATACAGGTTCCATGCCTTGTGGGAATCGACGTTATGCGAAGCAGTGTGCGGAGAGCCTACCAAGTTAACGAAACGAACATCAGAGCACCAAGACGTAGGCGGCTGTTTCATGACCTACATTACACGCATGTCATGACATTCATGTCATGACCTGTCATTTATGTTCGTCATACACTCTTGTCATACTAGGCCAATTTTGGTACATACCAAGATAACGAAACGACCCTAAGAGCACCAGGACGTAGGCGGCTAGCTAGATAGATACTGACAAAGTGGCAAATGTTCGCCATAAAATGCTTCGCATTTAATACTGGGGCCATGGCCTCGACCGTGATCCGCGCTGCATGCCACAAGAGCACTGCGGCACTTTTTGGAAGGCGACTCATCTCAGCGGCCACCTGTGACTGAGCGATGAATGCTGTTACGTGTGTGCGCGTGGCATCACTTGTTCTTCCTTTCCTTTCTCCCTTTCCTTGTCTGCCCCCTTCCCCCTCCTCCAGTGTAGGGTAGCAAACCAAGTGCAATCTCGTTAACCTCACTGCCTTTTCTATTTTCTCTCTCTCATGTACACCTTTCGCTTTTATATATCGACTACACTCATTGGCGCCACCAGCCTTTGCAACCTCACGAATTACGGTAAACTCCCTAATTAGATATCACTCATCAGAAACGAGCACATCACCTAAGACGGTTCAATCATACTTTTCTTAAACGAAATATAAAAGAAAAAGGTTTAGTCATTCTCTAATGATTACATACTTGTAATAATAATACGAAAATGTTGTGAGATAACAAGAAACCTCGCAGGGTCGAAAAAAAGAAATCTATAACCATATCATCACAGATACACTGGGACATAAGTGAGACAAAAAGGCGAGTACAAGTTGCACCTCACGCTATACTTATTGAGTCCCGACATATACGAACATACTGAGTGCCAAACTCCTACACCAAACGATTCCTAGCCAAGGCTGCCGCACGAACCGACGAGTCAGTAATGTGTAAAGCATTCGTGCGGCCTACATTTAAGGGACAGCTAAGGACGTCAAGTACTCAAAAATACTCCAGAGCCCTCGCCTGGACGCTTCTCGCGTATCTCGTAATTGCGTCATTGGACTCGAACCTTTTATTGCTACGTCCGACTGTTCAGTGAAATATACACTGCGTACCAACCCTTCATCATGGGAGGGTAATAAAAAAACTCGAATAGGACCTTGGGCCTTGAGTTGCCATTACTGGCAACCCAAGGTCCAATACCAGTTGAAAAAGACAACGAGGGATCTTGCATTAAAGACAGAACATGGCCGCATTATGAAACCTAATGTTTTTGCCCATATCTACCGTAAGGCTTTTTTTTTTTCACTTATTCGGTGAAAGCATTAAATACATGGTTTCCAAAAGGTCGCACGACGTCACGGGTTACTTCCGACGCCCACATCTTCGTTTCACTGCCCTGATAACCTAATATTAATGGCATGTTTTCGAGTTTCCTCTCGGCCATCTTCATCTAGGTCGTCCTAATCAAATTGTCCCGTGGAAATCAGCTTTATCGGTTCATTCAAGCTAGTACACAGCTCGTCTTCCACTCAGTGTCTGAGGATAAGCGGTGACGTCTTCGTATACGCCGAAAGCTTTGCCTTTGATTTCGAGATCACGGGGATACCGTGTTGTTGCAATCCTACGACTTCGCAACCTCGGAGGCCACGCAAGAATATGACGCACGTTCAAGAACCTTGTCGCCGTATTACGAAGCCTTACTACGCTGAATAGTAATGAAACCTCCTGCAGTTACGGTGTACGTGTTTGTGCGCCCGCGACTTCCTTTTGCCAGTGCTGTCGAGAGGCGGCAAGGAAATAAACCTCTGACATTGGCGCGGCGGGTAAATTAAGCTCATTGCATATATATATATATATACTCAACGTTTCTTCACTTCGGTTCCGCGCACTGAGTGTTTCTAGAAACGACCACATTGGTGAAGGCACTGCCACGGTTGGCGGGGGGATGGTCGGTGTGCTGGTGTTCTGTTTGAGATGTCGGAACATTCGTTCTGTTTGTGCGCGAAACGTTTCTCCTTACTCTGTGATAATGACAACTGACTATAAAACGTACTACGCATCATCCCACATTCTTGTCTTTATTGTAGTGCCTTCGGCAGCTCCTTCCAAGACCATTCTGTAACATTGACAGATCTATCGGCAGCACATCCTAATCTGTTTCATAGACGCATATGATATCAATTCCCGATCTCCATTACTTCTGCAATCAGGCCGTGTCGCCACGCTCAACCATGTATTTTTCCCCGGTTTAAATACTACGCTGTACATCTAGGCTTCTGTTAACCTGAAGGACAATCGCCAGAGCGAGGGGGGGGGGGGGGGTCTAAAGAATTGGGGGATTGGGCGAGGAGTGTACGATGTGAATTCTCTCTTTTCTGCTGCGAATGCAGAGCAGCAAGATGAAGAATTATGAGACCGTAAACCACAGCGTCAGCATCCACAAGCCTATTAGCACCGAGCTACAAGTGCTTCCAACTGGAACTCCTACCATTTCACCTCTCTCCCCCTTCACTGTAGGCTTTCCGCAGACTCAATTTCGTCAATCAATGTTGCCGAGCTTCGAGTTATCGATTAATTCCCCTCTCGCCTAGCCGTTTGCCGGTTTCCTGACTAGACCACTTAGTAGGGTGTTATTTCTTTTTTTAACCAATTACGAAGCTTCCTTTCCGACTCCGCCGTTTAATTTTCTACTCTCACTTTACGATACAGAGTCAGCGAAGCCAACTTTATCATTTTGCTCATGCGGTTAACGAACTCGTGCGCGTTGCACTTGCATGTCGCTGAGGCGTGGACGCAGGTGCCAATTATGGCAGCCGCTGCGCGTTCAGCGAGTTCTTAAACGCGTTGATCTGCAGCTCACGTTGCTGATTACGTAATCAGATTTACGTAGCCCGAGCGCGCGATCACGTAAAACTATAAGGCAGCGCGTTTATGCCAATCTATGCCGTTATTTGCTTTGCAGTATGACTAACGCGAAAGTCGGGAGTCGGCATAGACTTGAGAGCGTAGTTAGACGATTCGAAAACTTCGTTGTTCTCACGAGATGTCGGCGTCAGAAAGGTACTGTTTCGTTTAGACAAAATAAGATAAGCGCCCTTTCGGACTTTACTTAAGAAGGGGGGGGGGGGGGGGGGGGCATAAGACAACAGGGCGCCCTACAGCACTTGTGGGGTACATACCCAAGGGTAGATAAAACAGGAGTGAACGGACAATCGTACAAGAAAAAAGAAAAAGTAAGGCACATGGTCCTTTTGAAACGTTCCGTATGCAATTCCAATAGTTACCTTTATTCCATAATGTATTCCAGTTACCACAAGAATCATTCGGAAAATGTAGGAGACTATTGGACAGCATACGGGAACGTATCAGTAGCAATGAACAACAATTATTATTATTATTATTATTATTATTATTATTATTATTATTATTATTATTATTATTATTATTATTATTATTATTATTATTATTATTATTATTATTATTATTATTTGATTTGTAAACATATACACAGGAAAGGGAAAGCGAGTTGCAAGGCTGGCAACTGCCACCGGAAGGGGCACAACACTTGCCTATGATCTCGTTTGATCTGTTGATGATGAACAACAATTGTGACATAAGATATAATACATAATTATACACCTATACGAAACGCTATGGCGGCACGAATGTATCCATCGCCCGAATTAAGCCCGCGTAGCAATACCAAAACTTTAATCGGAAAAGCTATTCCTGTCAGAGGTGGCGATAAAAAAAAAGAAACTGGAAATTTCTGCACAGGTTGGTCGGCGCATATGTTGAAACGAGATCTAACTGAGGATGGAAACGAGCCAGAGACCTAAGCTGAAAGATTCCTTTCGGAACAGGCTTGCAGATACACCGTCCCAAGCGCACGCCGGACACAGAGCACTAACTGGCTCTAATTGTATTCTCGTCACCCATGTACTGCTAATGCCGTTTTCCAATGGAACAAGAGGTCTTGTAAGGCTAAAACGAAATTTAATTATGGGGTTTTACGTGCCAAAACCACGAGCTGATTATGACGCACGCCGTAGTGAGGGACTTCGGTTTAATTTTGAGCACCTGGGGTTCTTACTTATTTAGTTAGTTAGTTAGTTAGTTAGTTAGTTAGTTAGTTAGTTAGTTAGTTAGTTAGTTAGTTAGTTAGTTAGTTAGTTAGTTAGTTAGTTAGTTAGTTAGTTAGTTAGTTAGTTAGTTAGTTAGTTAGTTAGTTAGTTAGTTAGTTAGTTAGTTAGTTAGTTAGTTAGTTAGTTAGTTAGTTAGTTAATATGACTTGGAAATGTTCTCAACAAGGAAATATTGCCAGCTTCTCGGCAAATATGAATTTGTTAAACGAATGAAAGATGATTGGTGAAGTGAGGAAGAAGAAAGGCGTAGGAGGCTGTCGTTGTTGTAGTTGTTATTGTCATCGTCGTCGTCATTGTTGTTTTTTTCGGCAGGACATCGTTCAGTGCGTCATCGCGAGACGGGCGAGCAAGGCAACGCACAAAGCAATGCGGAAAATACTGCAAGATGTACAGTGCTCAGCGATTGAAACGCGATATTCACAGCGCGTGGCTGCCTGGCTCTTTGCCCCATCGGTGGGCGTTGGGGACGACATCGAGCGAATACATTTTTGTACCACATGAAAGCCACAGTGTTTGTGATGCCTTGTGACACGCATTCGTCCCCTTAGCAATCGTTCCAGCTCTCACTGTACCGGTAATGCGAAATGCGCCGGCCGCCATTTGGCCCGGAGTATCGAGTTTCAATCACGGAGCACTGTACAGCCTGTGAGCCAACCGGCACACGATGCAGCCCCCCCCCCCCCCCCCCCCCCCCCGCTTCACGACACAACGCCCCCAAGATGGCTCTTCTAAACCTTACCAATCACAATCTAAGTCGGCGTCACTTAAGCACTCAGCATATTAAAGCACGTTTGAGTGCTTCTGCCAGTGTACTTTGATATAGCATAAGACACATGAATATAAGCATATAGCCACCGCGTGGGAGCCGGCAGCCTTGTCCAAACTGATCTCGCGATATTTCTGAAAGCAATGCCCTTTAAATGCCCCAGCAGAAACTGAGGGCCAGTCTATTATTAGAAGAGAAGACGACCTGAGTCAGATTATGTTCATGCAGACGAAGGTAAGTTATTGAGCAACTTATGCAAGAATGAGCCTTTGAATGCTCACGAAAGGCAACAATAAAAATACAAAAAAGAAAGACAAAACAGAGAAACACATTTGCGAATACGTAGTGTTAGAGGGCTGAAAAAAAAGACACTCAATTTTGGTGCTTGCTTTCGCTAAAAATTCCTCTTTTTTCTTTTTCTTTCTTTTTGTATTTCTGGACTGTTCGATCTTTCGGTATTGGTCTACTACCAAAATCAGGCTGGATACGTGTAAATAGGGTAATTTATAAGTTTATTTAGGTCACGGCCGTGAGCACATTATAAAGGCTGCTTAACGTGTAATCGGAAATCGCTAGTCACAGGAAGAGCGTCATTCTGACAGAAGTTAATTTGGGCAAGTAAAAAATGATAAATAAATTAAATGGATCCGTTACGTACACTAAGTAAACCAGCAGACACCAAGAGCTTCCCTAACGCCAATTGTCTGCTGCTTTGAGCAGAGAGTACGGGTAATAATTCATGTTCAGTTTGAAGAAATGTTCCGTACATGAGCCCAGAAAGCCACAGAAGCTAAACATGCACACAGTTACATATGCCAATAGAGGAAAAATGCAACTTCAAGAATCTTTAGAACCCGCGAAACATGACATCACCCGTAAAATATGTCCGAAGCGGTCACGTCTGGTGAAAGACAAGCAAAATGAACAAAGTGGCGATAGGTAACTTAGCGCGACCGGAGCAAGGATATCGTAAATTATTTTATGCAATGAGCTAGGTCACGTGGCCACGCCCAATGTTTTCCCGAGTTGGTCTCTATCATTCACGACGAGCGGAACGCCTGGCCGCCGCGTACAACTCGCATCATTATCGACCGCTCTGAAGTGAGCCATGGATTGCGAACGGCCTTGAAACTACCGTCCGATGTTGTACAGTCGTAACGTAGACGGCGTGGAAACCCTTTTGCGCGAAGACATCGCCGAAAATGCTCGCTTGACGTTTTACGTGGACGGATCTTTGAGGAACACTTTGTGATGCGAATCCTCCGGCGCCCCTAGCAGAGACCCTCTTTTAACCGACAAAAAAAATTACGGCTGATCCAACAAATTTGTTAGAATCTACGTTAAGCGGAGCTTTCTTGAATATTTTTACGCTAATGTTACGTAAAAGATTATACAATGAGCGCAACTGTATTTGATCTCCATTTTATGTAAGTGGTTACCCGCGCAGCTGTACGAAAGGCCGCCCCGCTACGTCCTACTAGGCGAGACATCGACACCAAACCGTGAGGTAAAAGTGAGGAAGCTAGGTCCCCGATGTACACCTGAGCGACTGTAACGTGGTAGCATTATCAGATTATCGGGATATCACTGCCTCCAGGATAGGTTCTCATTGCAAACTGCATTAGAACCATTGCGTGGACGTGTATCGTGCACTGGTGTCGGAATTGGCCTACCGAGTGCATGTCCTCCGGGATCGGGTCAGTTAACTCAGCGAGAAACCAAACAGCGTCCACGCCAAACTGCGGGGAAGTAGCCAATAAAAATACACATATGCCTTGTACGATAATCCTATTTGATCATATGGGCTTATAGAGAGAGTGAGAGAGAGAAACATGGTAAATGATTGGCAGGGAGGTTAACCCACACTAGGGAAGGCAGAAAGGGGATGAAATGATTAGGAGAAGAGAAAATCCACTGTGGATATCACGGACCTGGTAACAGTTTTCTGCTCTATGTCACCAAGAGTCAGTCACTCAGTCCGGATCACAGACGGTCACTCAAACCGGTAGTTTTCAAAAATGGGAGCACCGCTTTTGTGGCCTTTTGTAGTTGCGATATGCGAAGCCATGGTTCCAAGATCATGTTCAAGGTGAATGGTTTTCTATCCAACTGATTTAATTAAAGCTGTGCTCATACGGGTTTGAAAAACATACACAGATGACTTTTCAAACACGTATGAGCCCATACGGTCAAATAGGATTACGGTACGGGAACAAATGGGTTTTCATACAGCGTCCAATAGGGTCATACAGGATTGTGGATACGGGGCATTCGGAATTTTTCAATAGACAAGGAAGCTTCGCGGGGAGGGGGGGGCGAGCAAAGTAATGTTAAACATTGGTGGCGACCACAATATTCTGTCAAGACGTCACCGGTCCGGGTCGCCAGCCTCAAGACTGCTAGTACATGGATCCCTTTTTGTTTATTGCATAAACAATAGGCTTCACACTAATGAACCAGAAAGTACAGCCACTTATGGGCGTACTGTGTGTGTGGTTCAAGAAGCAAAGCCGGACTTTATATTATTGCGATAGCAATTATATGGACACTCAAAAGCAGATTTCTGCCGTCGGCGTCGCCGTCGCTGTCGCCGTCGCCGTCGCCGTGAGGTTCCGTATGACGTCATTTGGAGAAGAAATCGTCGCCGCGCGCCGAACGCTGTATGTGCGAGTGAAAGGGCGCGAGGGGCGCGTCTTTCACGGGGAGTGAACGCACGGCAGAGAACAAACGCGCGTTCTGCGCCGTGCTCGCTTAAGGGCTGCAGAAGTAGGCGTCTCTGTTCTCCTTCACAATCACCATGTATGTAGAGCAAACGCGCCTTCTTCCAACGAGCGAGAGGCTGTGGGGGAGGGGGAGGGAAGGGAGGCGACGTTTAGCTGCGGCACGCAGTGCCTATTTATATCAGAGGCTCCGGCAACAGTCACCAACGCCGCACGCATTTTGAGCGAACGCGGGCAAAACGCCGATGGCGTCGACAACAGTTCTGCGTGTTGTTGCTACCAAAGCCGCTCACCTTACTTCCTATGACATTGCTGTGTTGCTATCGCATTCATTGCTTCGCCCTTAGGGCGAAACTGTGACATTTTCTTATTGAAAGCTCACTTGAGTATTGGATGCTCGTGTCCTTGTTGGACGCTCACCTGTGTTATGAGCGAGTTTGTTTGGAGGGAGCTCTTAGCTCTAGGCCACCCTGAAGTCGTAACTAGCAGATTCGATATCACGCTTTGGTGTGTCAAATAACGAAACCGGCAGCATCTCCGAAATTTAGAGTCCTTATGTCAAGAAATATGCCAAAAACCTACATTTTCGTGATGTTATGTGGAAGCATTCCTTCTAGAAGAAAAAAGAGCTAAGAAGAAGAACGTCACCGAGGTTAAAGATGAAAACAAGAAGAAGAAAAAATGTGGACTATTTGTTCTCCTGAAAACGTGGTATTTGTAAACACATTTCGTTTCTTCTGAAAGCAGGATGCATTCTTGCTTCTTTTCAATTTCTTTCTGTGGCTCTTGTGCACATGTTCGCGAGAATTGTGTTCGGGATGTGGCATTCACGACGCAACTTCTTTGTGCCTCCACAGTAACGTTTTCATTTTGTGAACGGTCCCGGAGCGTTTGTTCTTGTGTGTGTGGGGGGTTTAAAACTGATATAACGCTTTCTTTCTTATCTTCGCTAGTACCATTCGCTTTATTTTGCGAACATTTGTTGTGTGCGTCTGTGAACTTTCACATTGATGTCGCCGCACTTCTTTCTTTTAATCTTTGCTAATGACATTTGCATCATTTTGTGCACATCTCTTGTGGCTGTGTCCTCTTACTATAGGGACACCAGACACAAGGTGCTTAGGGAGGGAGAAACTAAAGCCGAATGTCGCTGAAGACTTTTACCCGTTGGATAACGGACCAAAAAATGCGTAAATTTATTGCTGCAGTACCTGCCTCAAACAGGGCTAAATGCATTCATTTGACGCGTATTGCTATTTTTTTCCATATGTCTGGCCGCAAGCCCAGCGAATAATGAAAATAAGCATCTCACATCCTTAAGCACACATACTTAAAAAGTAAAAATGAATAAGGCTTCAGATATTGGCATATTATACGCGACTGCGCCTGGATACCGGCACCCATTCCCCGTCGTCCTGCTACGACGTACGAGCTTCTTCAGAGAGAAGCCTTTCGATTTCTGTTCGCCCGTGAAAGCCTGAGGAAACGGCGCTGACCGTCGGTTTCCAAAACTTCCGCGTCCGCTTCTCCTTTTCAGCCTCGCTGCCGTCGTCTCTGTCTCTTCACTCTCTATAGATATAGCTCTTGGTTCAGGACGACAGAACTCATTTCCCGGACTTCGCCTTTCCGCGCAATTTTGCCTCGGCCTCTATAGAGGAGGGAGGGGGGGGGGGGGGGGGCGGAGGAGAAATTCGACCCACCTCAGGCCTGAGGCACGCGAAAGCCGTCGCCTCTGATCGATGCCTCTCCGTAATCCCGGCGTCTTGAGACACGGCTCTTTCCCGCCTCGGGGAATGAGCACGCCCGACAAAGAGCACAACCAAGAGCATACACCACCGGTCACGATCTTCTTCCTTTCTCTCTCTCTCTCTCTCTCTTTTATTTGCTTCTCGGTTCGATAAGCCATCCAAGGCAAGTGATGAAGCGACTGATGAGGGAGTGTGTAACCGGACAACAAAAAATGAATGTCAAGCGGCAAGTAATGAACAATCAAACAAAAAGAAAGAACTACGTACACTCAGTGAAAAAAAAACAAGATATGATCACCGATGTGACGCCGCAGCGCCGAATCTGCAGACGCGAACGTATCGAAGACGTCTGAGGAGGCGCTCGTGGTTGAGAGGTGAGCAAACACTTGTGTCGAGCAATCGACGTCAGGTGACGTCGATGTGCTCGGACGTGAAGGTGAAGCACGCTTGCAGGGAGAAGGTTTTTTTTTTTTTTCGTCTATTTTGGCTTTTCTGGTTAGGAAGCGGGACGGAATACAGAACGTGACCACGCTAACCCTTACACTACGCTGCAGGACGGATAATCGAAACGGGCGTTGATGCTGAGGCAACTTGTACATATAGTTACGTCGTCCACACGCGATGAAGCGGTCAACAGGGGACAAATGCTAGACACGTTCTAATCAAGTTAATGTCCTGCGGGTTTCCAAGCGCCCCGAAGTTAAGCTTCGTGGCATAAACGGCGTCTGACCAGGTATGACACAACTACGGGAAACATCAGCAACTCCGTAGGGATTCGTGGCATGAAAAGGCGGGCGTAGAAGACACGGGCGCATATAATAGTAACTAAAAGGGGCAAGATGAACAGAAGAACGCCTTCGTGAAGGACAACCACAATACGCATCGCTGAATTATTTGTTGACGTTGGATGAATAATTAACACATGTGGCGGCCAGTCGAGGCAGCGGGAAAACAAAAATCACATCATCGTGGTCGTCGTCATCGTCACCACTATTACAATGACAATCATTGTCATTAATGTCGCCGTGATAAGTGCTTTTGTTTCAAATAGTGTTGGCCATCTTAAAAGGGCTAGTACAGCAAACTTGTATACAACATTCAAATATAAACTAAATGCTAACAGGCAGCGTAGAAATGAATTGTTAGGACAATATTTTCGAGAACATACATGTTTTTCAGATTATGAACATAATTGTACGCGTGACGTAACATACTAAGCGTGACATGATATATTCACGGATATGTAATGCCTCTATCATGCATGAGCTAACTCCATACCACTGACAAATACAATAACAGTTGTCAGAAGTGGAAAAAATTCTGTGATCGGGCCCGGCTGAATTTCCATCACAACATCCTACTTTGTTGCTATTTTTTTCTACGCAGCCAAGTATCAGCAAGCCAATTTTATTTTCTACAAAGACTGTCACCGCTTGTGAAGGCATCTACGACTCAACGTCATCTTCCTCAGTCCCAAAACTAGTGGGTCAAGCAGAGGAACCCTTTTGAACAAAAATTGTCCCTGAAAGTCCCAATGGTACCTTCCTATAATAATTCTACCGGCAGCACTGACAGCTAACGGACTCGTTTATTCTATAACTAAACAGGAAATTGCGTCGACCACCCGGAAAGCTTTGCGGCGTGTGCTGTGAAACACCAGCCACAGAACAACTCACCCACCGGCCAATGAAGCAAGGATAGTTTCCGCATACTAATCATTCAATCGATGCCATCGCCACGTGTTCATTACCAAATTCATTCAACGACATAGTACTGACAAACCTCTTGCTTCTACTGGGAACAGCTTTCCATTTATTCGAATCTTCTTTACCACGTTGTTCGCTAAAACGGTACGAAGGGTCAGTGCCAGTTCAAAGGATAATATCTCTCGGATAGGAAGGATTTGTGAGTACAGACCGTAATCTGTCCTTTATCGCTCAGTCTCGAGTCGCAGGGGATGCAAAGAACACCAGTTAACAACATCCCATCGTTTTCGTCCACAACGTCAACGCTGGTAGCGGCTTCACCACAGTGCGTTGCTGCAATGCACCAAAGTGCCACCAACAGGAGCCGTAGAAAACGAGAAGATTCACTACTCACTCGTGATCACTGCCGGCAAAGGAAAGCTCTTCGTACTGTAGTGCACGCGCAATGCGCGGCCTTGAAAAAACATGGCGTCCGCAGCAAGACGCTCGCTAGCTGTGCTTGTCATCTGCAGCGCAACGTGCACAGCCCACGCGAATCCCTTCCGATGGCAAATAAAAATAAAACAAAGGGAAGAGCCGATAGAATGGAGGAACCAGGCGTCCACCCACGCCGTCTGTCATATCGTCCCGCAGATAAAAGGAAGGGCACCGGGCGCAGGTTACGAAAACGAAAGAAAGGAGAAAATGGAAAGAGCGCGAAGAGAAGAGGAAAAGAAGAGAAGGAGCGCGGCAGCCAGGCAGGCGCCAGCGCGCGCAGCTTACCGTGTGATGTCGTCTTCGCCGCCACATCATCCAGCCGCCGCCGTCGCCGCCGTCGTGATGTGCAACACGTAGCCGGGTCCCTACTACTGCCCCCTACGACACACGGGCGCTTGCGCCGACGGCCGCGCGCAACAGACTACCACGGCTGCGCGCCTCTGCCGTCGCCGGCCGGGCCGCCGGGCCAGGGTCGAAGCCTGGAGGGGAGGGTTACGAACCCTCTCCATCCCTCTCTCTCTCTCACTCACTCACCACTCTCCCGCCCTTTCCTTCCCTCCCGTAACTCCCTTTTCGCGGCTCCCACGTTGATCCTCTCCAGCGCCCACTCTCCCCCTCCGTTCCGGGTGAGCTCCATTTCCAGGCGACCAGGGTGGGAAGGGCGACGAGCGAGCCTGGGAGAGAACTTTTTTTTTTGCCTTCTCTCTCTCTCTCTCTCTCTCTCTCACTGGTCTTCTTTCGTACGGGCGCGTTCGCGCCCCAGCTCTCGGACGACGAAGGCCAATGCCAGGCCACGGCGCGGCGATCAACACAATACTGCGCTCCGCCGCAACGCGCTCTCCTGTCCGTCGCCTCTCCGTCTCTGTGGAGAAGTGCGACGCCGTTGTTGCAACAAGTGCCGCTCCAGGCCCTCTCTCCTTAACCCTCCCTTTCTCCTTCGCATTCGCCTCTCCGTCAGTCTCTCAGCCTCGCCTCCTCATCTGAAGCTCTCTCACTTCGCTCTTCATTTTCATATCGGTCTCACACCGTTTTCGTCTTTGCTTTTTTTTTGCGTGTGTGTTTCGAATTAACGACAGGTCTTAAATGCATAGCAAAACAACGGTGGTTGGATCGTTTTCCTTGTCATGGCATGAAGCGCACACGCAACCCAAACTGTTGCTGCTTAAAAATACCTCGGCATCCTGCGAGGCTCGCTCGTTTTGCAGCCTGCCGTTTTAATCGCGTTACGAGGGATAGCGGGGTGGGCGTTTTAATCAATTACCGCGCACTCGTCGAGGTGTGAGTGCCCGGCAACTTGTTGCGCGATTGATTATCGTTCCTCTTTACTGCTTCGCTTTCTTTCTTTTTTCCAGTGTCAGCCTCAAATTTCGTTCCGTGGAGCGGCTTCATTTAGTGGCAGCAGAGGTCTGAAACGGCGATACAATCTATATTTATTATCAGTGTACCACTTCACTACCCAACTACCTAAAATGACTACACTGAATTAGGTAGCTGTGCGCGCAATCTCCTTTATTCCTCTGCATCCCTTCGCATTGCTAACTAACTAGTAACGGAAAAGTTGTGTAGTTTCTCTACATGGCGGGCTGCTTGAGTGATCGCCGATTATCAGTCATAATCGCAATATCCTTTCATCCAACGTACGTAATATTAAGCACAGATTTTTTTAGCGTACTCTAGTAGCGGAAAGCATAAGCGTGACGTCACAGCGAGAGAGCACAGGGCCCAATAAGTTACTCTAGTGATACAATCGGCGGATAAGAGATACTCACTTGGCCTGGCATACTTTGGAACGTAACTGCTTTGAGAACAGGTTAGCGCTGCTAAGCTCTAGTGGTGCTCAGTTGTTACGTCGGCCAGTCCGTCTGTGACGTGTCAATCCCTGCCTAATCTGGATGTTTAAGCTTCACCGAGCCAGCTGTAGCGCAGACAGGTCACAATTGCACGAGAAATCACACCTAGATTTCCAACACTGCAGCGCTACTTGCAAGAACAATTTTTAATTTCAAAACCAAGCCATACATACATGTGGAAGCAGCTTGTTGTATATAAACGAGGAACAAGAAGTTCTAGCCAGAAAACAGCGTTAGCAAACACGTTAGCTCCGTAACGTTTCATCACCGCTTGCACAGGAAATCTAACTGTTTAGGGGACAGCGCTATCAATGGATTGCTTATGCACGATTCGCCAAGTGCGTCTATATGCTCAGCCTCTATGATTATGCGAGTGGGCTGGTCGTTATATCTCCATGGCATACTAGTATTATCAAACCTTGGGTGGTAACTAAACATATCTGAGAATGAACTGCAAGAAATACGACAGGTGGCAGCATTTTCACCTTGTTGTTTTAAAGTGAAGGAAGCTCAGAGTAAAACTGATTTTGAAGAACGACTGAGAAATATGGTAGAAAGTAAAAGGGTTGCGAGAGGTGTTGAGATATTTGTACAGGAAAAGCATTGATTCACAGTGAAGGACACGAACTAGGAAGCTTACCACTAAGTATGTCACTAGTATAGTAAGTAACACAGCACCAAAGAACGTCAAACGCAAAGTCAGAGAAGCTGGGACCATGTCATGGGTGGCGACAATGGAAAAAAACCTGCTATGAGTAACTACCTAAGAGGAAAAAACGAAATCAGGAAAGAAACATTTCGTGATATCTCAAAGGGAATCTCTTTACCTTTCGAAGAGAGATCAGGATGCTTTCGGACACGTACTTATAAAGCAAGGTACAACTAGGAAGAAGAAGCATGTGCTTACATGGCTCATGTTTTACTAGAATGTGAAGATATCTGCCCAGCGGTCAGTTCAGGCTCCTCTGGACTCTTTGAAGCCCTTGGATTCGGCGATAGCAGGGGGAAGTAAAAATGGAGATTAGTAAGAGGCGATTGGAAGTTTGGTGGCAGAAAAGTAGATCACAAACAAAGGAGGCGTACAAAAACAAAGTTCCCAATAGTGGTTCAGAAAATTTGATACTGGGAATTCTGTGTGTGCTTTCTTTTCTTTTATTAAGATAGCTAGGACGTTAGGCAAAGTAATAACATGAGCTTGGAGGCGCAACCCACCGCCCCGTTTCAAAGGGTATGCTCATAGCATCTATCCATCCACCCATCCATGCTGTGGCCTCTTAACCACTGGTTCATACATCTGCTGACTTGGCTAACATATTATTTTGCGCAGGAAAACGGAATGCGGCAAAAGCCAAATGTCCTGCATTCTACAAACTTTATGAATGCTTTTTTTTTTTTGCACAGTCACCTTTTAATGCTCTGGCCGGATCTGTTTTCCTACAAAGGCTTCGTAACTTGTGGTGCTAAAAGGACAGCCCTTATATTATTGCGGAGTACTTCTTTCTTAAGGTTGTGCGATGGTTGGTGGATGTAGGGCATGACGGCAATGTTGTTGTTGTTGTTGTTATTATTATTATTATTATTATTATTATTATTATTATTATTATTATTATTATTATTATTATTATTATTATTATTATTATTATTATTATTATTATTATTAACTACCATGGCCAACACCTGTAGCCAGATCCCAAACTTTAAGTCTTTTAAGGACACATTTGGTCCCAGCTCAGAAAATGAATTTACCGTTGTAAACACCAATATCAGAAGCCTTCGAAAATACTGGGAAGAATTTAGGTTAGTTGCCTCGTCAGCAATTGGATTTGTTGACGTCTTCGTCCTGACAGAAATAAATGTTTTAGATGCTTGCCTGCATACGTTTTCAGTGCCAGGCTATCAATGCCGTTTTGTGACGCGGCCTCACCGACGAGGGGGCGGGATCGCTATCTTTGTTGGAGATACGTTTGATATTGCACCCATTGACGTGAACTTCGTTCATGCGGAATGTTTAGCGCTCACGATATCTTGCAGTACTCGATGTATAAGGTTGCTAGCTCTATATCGGCCACCTTGCAACAGTGTTACCAGTTTTCTGCTGGAACTCGAAGAAACATTAACCTCATGGAATTCAGTGGAAGAATTATGTTTAGTGGGGGACATAAATATAAATACCATGTGTCCCACAGTAGGCTCTGTATCCGACTACTTGTCCCTCTTGTCCTCGTGCGGTATTGCTAATACAATAACCGTTCCTACGCGGGAAGAAGTAGTTGATGACCATGTAACAACGTCTTGTCTAGACCATATCGCTTCACGTGCTCCTAACTACTCCCTTATTTCTTGTGTTATTCTGCAACGTTTTGCGGATCACTATCTCGTCGCTTGTCGTTCGTCTCCAACATTTCCAATGCCAACTGCTCGCCGAACTACTACACCCAATAACTTAATTTACATCACTATAACGGACCAGAGGATCCTAGATAACCTTATTAACAGTTTTAATTGGATGGCTATAACTGATTCTAATTCACCAGAGAAGGTGTATAGTATCTTCTGCGACCAAATAAAAAAGTTCCAAAATATTTCTAAACACGTCGTAATAAAGAAACGTAGAAAGGATTATAATTGGTTGACCGCAGACATAATGCGTGCCATTTCTTACAGAGACATGCTTTGGAAACGGTGTAAACATGCCTCAAAAAATAAAAACCTACGTCTCGAGTACAAAGCCGCAAGAAATAGAGTAGTTGCTTTGATAAGATACACGAAGCGTCAGTACTTTTTCGAAAAATTTCACCAGTCGTCAAAGAATGCCAGAAAAACATGGTCACTGGTAAATTATCTTCGTGGCAAGAACGCCGCAAACATCAGCCCAATTTCTTTCTTTCCAGGCAAATCGGTCGAGGTCGCAGATAAATTCAACCATTTGTTCGCACTGGCTTCCGAGAACGCATCTTCAGGTCAGGCCATCCAATACACGCTTAAGGAATCGCTTTCAGCTTCCGCATTTCTACCTAGAATTTCAGAAAGTGAACTCCATGAAATAATTTTCAGCTTTAAGCGCAGTAAGCCTCCTGGTATCGACGGTTTATCAGCGAATCTGCTACAAAGGAACTTTACAGCCTTATCCAACATTCTGCTCTTCATGTTAAACAATTTTCTTGACACCGCGCTTATCCCGCAAGAGCTTAAGACCGCAATTGTTAAACCGCTTTTTAAAGGAGGGCAAAGGGATGACATGAAAAACTATCGACCTATTTCTATACTACCCATACTTTCTCATATCATTGAAAAATTTCTCTTGAAATCCATGTCATCTTTTCTTGAAAAATTTTCCATTTTGTCGACTCGACAGTTTGGTTTTGTTACCGGTCGTGGTACGGTAGCCCTGTTAGAGGAATTTTCTGATTAACTGTATTCGGCTTTCGATCAAAATTTGTTTAGCGTTGCTTTATTTCTGGACATATCTAAAGCTTTCGATACAGTTCATCACGGGATTCTATTACAAAAGCTATATTCCAGCGGTTTTAGGGGTCCATTTTACGATGTCCTCAAAAACTATCTTGCAGAACGGTCGCAAGTAGTAGTCGTAGACGAAATGATAAATGCAAGTGGTAAGCTTCCACTTAAGGCCGGAGTTCCTCAAGGTTCTATCCTATCACCTTTACGGTCGCTGTAGCATTTGTAATTTATACTGTTCATCACTTCAAAAACATGTACTTTTTGTCCTCTTGGTGTCGATTGTTGATTGTTGATTTGCTCCTTGTTCATGTTAAGCTTCCTATATTAGTCCTCCTGCATTATCTTGTTATATGTCGATGTTAAAGTGAATATTGCACGCTCGTCTGCTGATGTTGCCGGGCCAAGTCCCTCAAGCCACTGGTGGCTTTGACAGGCCCGTTTCTTGTACTCTGTATTCCTTTGTGCAATAAAAATTATTATTATTATTATTATTATTATTATTATTATTATTATTATTATTATTATTATTATTATTATTATTATTATTATTATTATTATTATTATTATTATTATTATTATTATTATTATTATTATTATTATTATTATTATCTTAGATCTTTGCATCTCGAATGCTCAGGTTTTAGATGTCTCTCGTTCCGAAATTTTCCTTGTGCGTACCGATAAGTTTCATCCGCCACTAAAGATATCTGCCTCTGTGTCAGCACTGAGGCAGAGCTCCTCCAGGGGCGTAAATGAATCCCCACGCTTTGCTTTCAAGCGTGGTGATTATCTTGGTTTATATAATTCCTTGTCCACCACCGACTGGTCACTGGTTACCGACAAAAGCAATGTTAATGACCAAGTAGATCAGTTTACAGAGCTTGTTTTGAGCAGTATGCGCAAATACATTCCCCAGTACAGGCCTAGACGCTCTAGATATCCCCATTGGTTTTCGTCTGAACTCATAATTGCCCTAAAGCATAAAGATCGCGCACACCGAAAATCCAGAATTCCGTTGCCTAATGAGTACAGAGAAGAATTCCGCTTTTTTCGGGCTCTCTGTAAACGTCTCTATAAGCGGGATCAAGATTCATATATGGCATTCTTGGAAAAAAGCGCCTCCGACCGGCCGGCAGAATTTTGGAATTATATACGTAAGCGTTCCCATAAACATGGAGAGGGTTTTCGCTTACTTGACTCTAGAGGAGCAGAAGTCCAAGCAGTCGCGGATTGTTTTGCAGCCCATTTCTCTTCCTTATATAAAGATGCAGGTTTCAACGCTGGTGTCAGTCAGCAGCACACGACGTTTCCTACATCTAGTGCGATGTTGTTTGATGAAGAGCTTGTCCACGATTGCCTTAAGCGCTTGAAGCCTTCCCTATCCTGCGGCCCTGATAGCATCCCCTCCGCAATTCTAAAAGCTTACGGCAGTATATTTGCTCCAGTATTGACATCTATATTTAATAACTCTTTGACTACTTCCACTTTCCCTCACATGTGGAAAACTGCTCGTGTTTTTCCTGTATTTAAGTCTGGATGTAAATCAGATGTGTCGAATTATCGCCCAATTTCTCTTCTCTGTGCTACGTCCAAGATTTTTGAGCTTGCTCTTCACAACATATTGTCTTTTACTGTGAAGAACTCGCTCATTCCGAATCAGCATGGATTTCTCACCGGCCGCTCCACTATCACAAATCTCGCAAGTTTCATGACACAGATCTCCACGCCGGTACTTCAAAGGGGGCAAGTTGACACCATTTACTGTGATCTCAGCAAGGCTTTTGATGTAGTCAGCCACTCGCTGCTTCTGCTCAAGCTTACGCACTTTGATGTTGACTCGTCAGTTGTGAATCTCTTGCGCAGTTATCTTCTTGATAGATCGTGTTATATTAACGTCAATGGCCAAACATCTTCTTCTTACTTGGCAACTAGCGGCGTCCCTCAAGGATCAGTATTAGGACCACTCCTTTTTTTAATTTTTATTAATGACGTTCTTTCTGTTATTCGGAACTCTTCTTTCCTCCTATATGCCGATGACATCAAGATTTTTAAGAAAATTCACACTGTTGATGACTGTCGCGCCCTGCAGTCTGACCTGTTTTCCTTTTCTAAATGGTGCAAGGATAATAACCTTACCTTGAATGCTGCTAAGACCAAAGTCATGACTTTCACACGCAAAACAGCAAGTATTTCTTTTTCTTATTCTATAGATTCTGTGCCGTTGTGTAAGGTCTGCGAGATCAATGATCTTGGTGTACTTTTTGATGCAACCTTACACTTTTCGGCTCACACTAAGCGTGTTGCAATGCGGGGTATGCGCTCTCTTGGTTCTGTATGCAGACTATCGAGAGAATTCAAGTCTCCTACACCGTTCCGCAAATTATACACAACCATTTGTCTTCCTCAACTCGAATATGCGTCGGTCGTCTGGAATGGCTCTTCTAAATCCAACAGTGACATTATAGATCGTGTCCAGAAGAAGTTTCTAAGCATATATAATCACCGCTTTGCAAACCAGGACATTGCACCCTGTACTGGCACTCTTGGATTGTTGTCATTGCCTTCACTTCGCGAGCGACGTAATCGCGCTGACCTTCTGTTTCTCTTTAAACTCCTTCATGGTAACCTCACATGTCCCGAACTTCTCAGCTGTGTCATGTTCCGCATCCTACGCAAGATCACCAGAGAACATAGACCTTTCCATGTTCCTGCCTGTCATCACGAACACTCAACTGTCCACAGAATACAGAATCTTTATAACGCTTACTTTCGTGAACTTGATATCTTTCATAATTCCTTGTCATCGTTCTTTTCCGAGCTTTGCCTTGTATTATAATTTCATGTATTGTTCAAGCGCCCTTCTCCTCCTTTTTCTTTTGTATTTACTTTGCGCTTTGTTGTTCGTACTCTCTTCTTTTCAGAATTTTTATTTTATTCATTTATTTTTTAATGATTTTTCCCTGAGTGTCTTGTTTTTGCTTTGTAATGTATGCGTGCGCCAGCACTCAGACCTTAGGGTTGTTCCTGGGCACGTTAAATAAACATGATTGATTGATTGATTGATTGATTATTATTATTATTATTATTATTATTATTATTATTATTATTATTATTATTATTATTATTATTATTATTATTATTATTATTATTATTATTATTATTATTATTATTATTATTATTATTATTATTATTATTATTATACAACAATCTGTCTTCCGAAACAAGAATACGCGTCGGTCGTCTGGAACGGCATTTGTAGATCGAACAGTGACATTATAGATCGGGTCCAGAAAAAGTTTCTAAGCATATATCATCACCGCTTTGCTAACACGGACTCTGGGCCCTGCTCTAGCAATGTTGGATTATTGCCATTGCCCTTACTTCTTTCCATGTTGCTGCCTGTCATCACCAACACTCAACCGTCCACAGAATACAGAGTCTTTATAACGCCCACTTTCATGACCTTGATATTTTTCACAACTCTCTGTCTTTGTTCTGGTCTGAGCTTTCCGTTGTTGTGTCTTAGTCTCACTAATTCAACTTCCCTTCTCCTCCTTTTTCTTATGTATGCATTTTGCGCCTACGGTTACATGTATATGTACACTTTTCTTTTCAAGACTGTTATTTTTTATTCATTTTTTTTTCTTTTACTGATATTCCCCTGCTGTATTTCTTTTCTGTGCTATACGTGCGCCAGCACCTAGACCTCACGGTTGTTCCTGTGCACGATAAATAAATGATTTATTATTATTATTATTATTATTATTATTATTATTATTATTATTATTATTATTATTATATTATTATTATTATTATTATTATTATTATTATTATTATTATTATTATTATTTTATTATTATTATTATTATTATTATTATTATTATTATTATTATTATCTGGTACGTCTCTGTCACTACCGTGTTGACACTCGTGTTACTCAACTGTGACGCCAAGCTGAGCTTCTGGTACACTGAAAATGTGATAAAAATAAGCGATGGTTGGGTCGATGGCCGATCTGCACTATACGGCAAATACTGCGTGTGAAATTAATTGTACGTATTTAAACGATTAGTTTGTTTCCGGATTCGTTTTTTTTTTTCGTGGTTGTCTTCGCGCACGCGCCTGTGGACAGCCGAATGTTATAAATTTGCTATCTGGCCATAATAAAAATTCAATTGTTACATTTATTTTGTAAGGTGCCGGCCTGTTATGTCATATTTAGTATATACTTGTTATATCAGAAAAGGAGTAGCAAGTGCCACCGAAATGCACCGACATCTCCCAAATATTATGCATTAAGAAAAATCTGTTGTTAGTTTAGCTTCGTCCTGTCGTCTTCTTGCTTGCGTACGTTGTCTTTTCGCTGGTTTTGATGATGGTTTGAATTGGATGTGCCAGTTGCTACAATATATATATATATATAGCATTCTGCTACCCTTGTAATGCAGCCGAGTCGCGTCCGACATTCCAACTTGCGACCTTAAGCTAAACCTTCTAACAACATCGCAACTGAGTTGCCGCAGTGGTCGCTTTTTAAGAAAATTTAATTAAATAATGAAATTCTGAGGCTCTATGCGTCAAAAACGATCTAAATATAGGACGCGCCGTAATGGGCGGTATCCGGATTAAATTTGACCACCTGCGGTTTTTTAACGAACGCCTAAATATAACTAACTACACGAACGTTTTCTTTCTTTTTTACATTTCACCCCCATCAACATGCGACCACCGCGGTCATGATCGAATCCGCGACCTCAAGCTCAGCAGACAAACGCAATAGCCACTAAGCTACCTCGACGGGTTCGACGATCCTTCTCTTTGTTTCAGCGGTCGTCCGTTGTTCAACACGGTACGCATTCTGCGACGATCACTCACGGCGATACTATCGCCTTCGCGTGAGGTAGTGCTCAACCAGCCAATCAGCTCATCCGCTTTTGCTCAATCAGCCAATCAGCGCGCGCCTGACGGTCAAGGCGACAGTATCGCCGAAAGTGATCGTCGCATAATACGTCCCCATGTCCGCTTCAACCGGCTGTCTCCCGCAGACTTACTGCCTTTTTCTAACAGACTCGACAGCACGCCACGTGCTTCGTCTCTCGAAAAACAGGGAGGTCTCGAAAGAGCTGGCGTATCGAACTCAAAAAAACGTCGACCTTTCTGCCACTGTCGTGCCGCCTGGATGACGTACGCACAGCTCCTGTGCGTTGCGGAGAAGTAAAACAATGCATTGAAATGCCAAAACGCGCGCGCGCGCGCGCGTCTAACATCAACCGGCGCGAGATTCGCGTGCCTCCCGGTGGTGCTAATTTGGGAAGCTCGCGTGCTGACGCACGTACCGTCCCAGCCTTTCTGTCTATCTACGTCACGTTCCCATTTTGTTTCGGGCAGTCGCCAATCCATTCTTTTGTGATCCACCGCCTAAACGGTCCCGGCTACAAGAAATAGCGCTATAGTTGCGACTCTGCACGACCAAGTCACAGCGTGGCCGTTCTTTCGATTCGCGGCGCCTCGTCGCCCGATCTTGCAAAGCCGAACTGTTTAATAATGCGAGGGTCACTGCCGTGGACGAGTGACGAAACGCACGCGAGGATTCAATCTAGCCGCGCTTATTCTTGGAAGCGGAAGAGAGGAGGAGTCCAGCCGATTGCAGCGACGCGTTGTGTCCGTAGGCACGGCATGGAGCGTTCGATCCAAACAGGTGAAAAGAAACATCCGCGATGCACCGTACGGCCAGCGAATAACAGGCAAACGTAGTTTTGGGCGTGTTTTGGGAGTGCATCTGTGTGTGCGTGTGTGTGCGGCGCACATGAGATTGGTTTGCTCGGGTTTCTCAACGTACGCTCGCTTTGCACGTCAGAGATTTAGTCACTTCTCTTTCTTTTCTTTTTTTTCAGTCAGGAGCTTAGCTAATGCCACCTAGTACACTCTTTATTATTTTTTTATCAGGAACGTAGCTAATGTCATTTCATAACGCTGGCCACCTAATCCTAATGAGTGCATGTAACTCCTGCGCGGCGGCTTCACTGTGTCACCGCCTACCACCAACCCAATACACGAATATCTGGTTCATTCACGGTAGCGGTGCACAGCAAAACGAGGACACAGAAAAGATATAGATCAAATCATTCATTCATTCATTCATTCATTCACGTTCATCCATGCATTCATTCACTTAAATGACATGTGACATTCAGCAACAAGATGCCTTTCCCTATCGCCTTCTAGTTCTGCACATGTAATGTCATTTGCAGCAAATGACATTCATACCGAATGTCATTCTGGTCTCGCGTTCCCAGTCTACACGGGTAAACAAAATGGCATTCGCAATTGATGGTAATGCTTATCGGCAGGCTGCTATGATAACGAAACCTTACAAATCGTGGTTCTTGTTAACATATTTTCACTATATTGTTAGCAATACAATGGTAAACATTGAATGGTTATTTGAAAATACATTGCATTTCGTTTTAACTTATCGATATTGTCATTTTTTGCCGAGCCCCTGTCGTCGAAATTACACAAGTCGCACGTGAATGAGTTCGGTAAACTCATTCAAAGGGCGAATGCCATTAGCTGTGAATGTCATTCACTATGCCCGTGTAGAAGCAACAAAAATGGCATTGACACGTAATCTCATTCGCTGCGAATGACATTAGACGTGCCGTGTGACAGGTGTATAAGATGACAACTTCAGTGCCATCTTCTTGCGCTTGTATGCATGTGTCCGTGTGATCTCTATTGCGCATGCTTGCATGCCAAGCGTACTCATGTTGTTCGTGTTCAATATTTGTAACCCCTGTTTATCACCTATCTCGTCCTCTAGCGTTATCGCTTTCGCCGTTCCGAACGGATAGGAGGCGCAATATTCTCCCTATCTTGAGTCGCGCTGCTAAGCACGAGACCGCAGATACCGAGGCCGCAACGGCGGCATCTCGATGGAGTCGAATTGTACCCCAGATTGCGACAATTGTTCCGTAGTCTCCAACTACTGCGTGCCTCATAATCATATCGGGGAATTGGCGCGTAAAACCGAATAATTTTATGTATTAATTTATTATCATCCGTCGACAACACGGGTGCGAGGTGACGGACAGCGGCATCACGACCCGGTGATGATGCGGCCATAAGTGACTGACGATCTAAGGCCGACCTCTCTAACATAAGTTAATACGTGTAGTGAAGCATGTTTCCGGAATTCTCTGGCTCAGACAAAACCAGGTAGCACAAGCCTTAAAAAAAAAGTCAGGAACGGACCACGTGGTTTGTGGAAATCCAGTTAAGATCAGCGATTACGAAATGTCTAAACAATTTAGTTGCAAATATTGCTCGTTTAAACAAAAATTTACTTCCCTTGAGCTAAACACAATGGGGTAACACTCTTCGTTCAGCAACGGGTTGCTAAAAGCCTAAATTAGTTACAAGGCAGTTTGATTACTAGAAGAAAATGTCACAAAGTCTCACAAGCAATAAATTTCCCCTGTCTCCCATGAAACCTTTCATACCAAAGTTGCCTTGCCGCAGCTATAACAATTTCTGTATAGAAGAATAGTAAACTGGGCGACTTGGCATTCGTTCATGTTAGAAATACACTGCGAAAATGAATCCCATTATTCGTGTAATTACGTAATCGCGTTCATAACAATAATTGCGAGAAGCTATCGGATTGCCTCTTTCTATTCGTTGTTTTGATTGTCTCGGCGCATCGCTTCCGGATGCTGGTGCCTTGAAAGACAAGAATATAGCGCTCAGCGGTTTCAGTCTGTCATAAAAGTTGACGTTTGGGTGGAGCAGTCGCCCGCATTAGCTCCCACCTGCGGCCAACAACGTCCTCCTTTTTTTTCGCCTCCTCCAACACAAAATACCGCTTATAAACGTCGCAGTCGCTGGGTAAATCGGGAGACTCGTGATTCGAGTCAGTAAAGAGTCTGCGCAGAAAGCTCGTGGCGTCAAAGTTGAGCGTTCAGAGCGTTTAGAGCGTCAGGAAGTGATCAGAAACTAATCGCTAGGATTTCGGGCTTTAATTTCTTTTTTCTAGCTGAGTAGTGTTATAAGTAAGCTTGGCACTCAGCTATAATATGATTACCTTTTCGTACAAAATTCGTGCTTCTGACGAAATACGCTCTTTTAATCGAGTGACGTATCTTTCGCTTCCTGAAGCAGCTACTGAGGGAGAAAGCTGACAGAGGTACGTTCCCCAACACTGCACCACCACCCGCATCACGTTTATTATTATTATTATTATTATTATTATTATTATTATTATTATTATTATTATTATTATTATTATTATTATTATTATTATTATTATTATTATTATTATTATTATTTATTAATGACGTTCTTTCTGTTATTCGGAACTCTTCTTTCCTTCTATATGCCGATGACATCAAGATTTTTAAGAAAATTCACACTGTTGATGACTGTCGCGCCCTGCAGTCTGACCTGTTTTCCTTTTCTAAATGGTGCAAGGATAATGACCTTACCTTGAATGCTGCTAAGACCAAAGTCATGACTTTCACACGCAAAACAGCAAGTATTTCTTTTTCTTATTCTATAGATTCTGTGCCGTTGTGTAAGGTCTGCGAGATCAATGATCTTGGTGTACTTTTTGATGCAACCTTACACTTTTCGGCTCACACTAAAGGTGTTGCAATGCGGGGTATGCGCTCTCTTGGTTCTGTATGCAGACTATCGAGGGAATTCAAGTCTCCTACACCGTTCCGCAAATTATACACAACCATCTGTCTTCCTCAACTCGAATATGCGTCGGTCGTCAGGAATGGCTCTTCTAGATCCAACAGTGACATTATAGATCGTGTCCAGAAAAAGTTTCTAAGCATATATAATCACCGCTTTGCAAACCTGGACATTGCACCCTGTACTAGCACTGTTGGATTGTTGTCATTGCCTTCACTTCGCGACCGACGTAATCGCGCTGACCTTCTGTTTCTCTTTAAACTCCTTCATGGTAACCTCACATGTCCCGAACTTCTCAGCTGTGTCATGTTCCGCATCCTACGCAAGATCACCAGAGAACATAGACCTTTCCATGTTCCTGCCTGTCATCACGAACACTCAACTGTCCACAGAATACAGAATCTTTATAACGCTTACTTTCGTGAACTTGATATCTTTCATAACTCCTTGTCATCGTTCTTTTCCGAGCTTTGCCTTGTATTATAATTTCATTTATTGTTCAAGTGCCCTTCTCCTCCTTTTTCTTTTGTATTTACTTTGCGCTTTGTTGTCCGTACTCTCTTCTTTTCACAATTTTTATTTTTATTCATTTATTTTTTAATGATTTTTCCCTGAGTGTCTTGTTTTTGGTTTGTAATGTATGTGTGCGCCAGCACTCAGACCTTAGGGTTGTTCCTGGGCACGTTAAATAAACATGATTGATTGATGATTATTATTATTATATTATTATTATTATTATTATTATTATTATTATTATTATTATTATTATTATTATTATTATTATTATTATTATATTATTACTCCGAAATAATTCAATATTCGATAGGAATTTTACAAGAGTGGGCATACATTCATAACTTGCGTTCAAAGGCCCATACAAAAGAACAGATGTCTCAAAGCGGAGAGCTGGGCTAGTCTGAAATTCGACATTTCGTGCATCTCCTGCGCTTGTACCTGACCTTGCGTCTTTCCTCTTCTCTTGCATTTCCTATTTCTTTCAAGCGCTGGAAATACATGAACTGTCGAATAGATGTCCGTATAGAAGTATGGGTAGACGAAAGATGGCAAAAAGAAGTACCTGTTGTACAGAAGAATATGTTGAGCATCACATTTAATTAGCTGGACTGGTCTCCTTGGTCGGCAGTGCGAATCTGGTGAGGGTGCGTGCGCCTTCGAAATTATGTGTGCGTGTCGCTGCCCATTAGTGCACGTGGTTGTGTATGCGCCGTACATACTCAGTGCGTGCGTCTGTGTGTCTAATAATGACGCCTTCTGAAGAGAATCCGACTTCTGAATAACTTTGATAGTGCGGTGAACTGCCCTCGAACACCAAAAGCGAAAAGGTGACAGTGTCCTCCCTGTAAAGGCTACTTCACGGCACTTAAACTTTTGAGTAGGAGAAGTCAACTCGCTTTTACCAGGTGTTGTCAGGCAGTGCGTACACGCCAGTTTTCGTGTGCGAGTGCGTGTGTGTGTGCGAGTGCGTGTGTGTGTGTGTGTGTGTGTGTGTGTGTGTGTGTGTGTGTGTGTGTGTGTGTGTGTGTGTGTGTGTGTGTGTGTGTGTGTGTGTGTGTGTGTGTGTGTGTGTGTGTGTGTGTGTGTGTGTGTGTGTGTGTGTGTGTGTGTGTTGTGTGTGTGTGTGTGTGTGTCGTGGTGTGTGTGTGTGTGCTGCGTTCGTGCGTGTGCCTGGTGCGTGGTGTGTGTGTGTGGTGTGTGTGTGGTGTGTGTGTGTTGTGTGTGTGTGTGTGTGTGTGTGTGTGTGTGTGTGTGTGTGTGTGTGTGTGTGTGGTGTGTGTGGTGTGTGTGTGTGTGTGTGTGTGTGCGTGTGTGCGGTGTGGCGTGTGTGGCGTGTGTGTGTGTGTTGTGTGTGTGTGTTTCCAATTTCTTTCCAATCTAGTTGCGCGGGCGATTGCAGACCCTGCACTCCTCTGCACTTGCATTGAAGCGGTTACGCCACTCGGTCACCGTGCTGCCCTGCCAATGTCACGCCCTTTATGGAACCTGCCATGGCCGTGAAATACCCATAAATCCGCTTCGGTGTTCCCAAGAGCCCTCGATTTTACAATAAGGTTTAATATTACCATGTGCGCGTTCTACTCGTCAGGTTTAAGCCACTCCGACAATATAGCTGACAGGCACAGCTATGGTAAGGTTAGAAACAAAAAAAAAGAGAAAAGACCCGAAGCGAACCTAACCTGGCGAGCGAAGCCTGTTGCAACATGTTTTTTTTTTTCCTTGAAGTAGTACCTGATTGTGCTATAAACGTTCCTAGTTACACAAGCAGCCGGTTGAATTACAGCAGATTAAATAGGCCGCCAAACACTGCTGTCTTCTATTTCCTCTGTTTCAAATCATTGAAATCCGTGCTCGGTCTTCTTGCGTCAGCCGCATTTACATTGCACAGTTTCAGCTGCAACGTATCAATGACCGGTTTTATTATACAGGACAACAGAGCCAGACCAAAAGCACATTCGCGAAAATAAAAAGAATCAAAAAAAGAAGGCAGCTAAGCCAGGCCTCACTGCCCGAGCCTACAGAATAAAAACTCTAGCGAAAAAAAAAAAAAGAAGAACGCCTGAACCTGAAGGAAGGGAACACGATGGTACATCGATGAACTAGTAAATTATTCATATTGGAATCATCTGAAACGAGCCTATTCTTGCTTTGGTGACTCATGTATGCTCATGAATAGCAATTAACAAAAACAAGTGGAAAGAGAGAGAAAGAGAGAAGTGACAAGTAGGAAAGGCGTGGGGGTTAACGAGGGTGATCCCTTTTGGCTACTCTGCACTGGGGAAAGGGACTGTCAGACGAGAAGGAGAAAAGTTCACAATACGCATGCGCACACACAGGTAATGTACTTCTTGTCATTCAGCAGGTGACAAGCCTGGTGCATCTCAAAAATGCAGCAGCGCTGTTGTGACGTCGCACGTCACACGCGCACTCGTGCCACGGTTCCAGAATCTTCGCTACTTTATATGTCATATTTATTTGTTTCTTTCTGTGCAGGTACAGAAACAGAAGCAACAGCAAAAGGCTTAGTAGCCTGACGAAGGCCCTTGCTCCAATTACAGTGCGGCAAGCAGGCCACCACGCACACTGAGAAAAAAACATACAAAACACATATACGAACATACGAGTATTCAACACAGGAGAAAAAAAATGCTTTAAAAAGAATAAATAAATTTGGAAGTTTCAACTTGTTGCGTAAGCGTGAAAATGATGACATGCACACAATACGGCGACCTGATTTACAGGTACGCACACTGTTACATTGGGACACTTGTACTGTGAAACCATTCATAACAGACAAGTTACAGACTGCTCAACACACAGTACTCGAAAAAAAACAATATGCACTAAGCACGCAAAATAATAAGGTAGATATATATAAGTATAGCATCAGGTAATGATTTCGTGTTAGACATTTTAAGAGGAAACATAAGCGCATTTAAGACAGATTCAAGAAAATTCAATGTTATTTTCTATCAAAGCCATTTTAAACTTTTTCTAGAGGTGGTGCTGTCTATGTCTAAGAAGCGGTCGATTTTATTTACCAAAGTAGGCACCTGATATGTAGTGTGTTGCCTTCCATAAGTGGTTCGAATCTTTGAAGTCTTTCCAACGTGGGTGCGGTAAGGATAAGGAGAACCCTGAAAACCTTGCAAGCAAAAAAGCCTATTGCTTATTACATACTGAAACAATTTGAAATAGTATACATGATTGGCTTTTAACATATGATGCTTTAGAAAACGTGGTTTTGTCCTCATCTCGCGTAAGGGACCATAAAAGCAGCCCTGAAATCGCAAGCCAGGTTTGCAACTAGTAGACGTGATGAATATTAATGTTTCTATGCCCCCTCTTCTCCCCCGACAAAAAAAAATAAGGAAATACCGCAATCACCATCTCCAAACAAAAAAAGAAAAGAAAACAAAAAATAAAAGAGGAAAAAACAAAAGGAAAAGAAAAGTTTGGGCTGCGAATGAAATAGCATCAGTCGCTCGCAATGAAAGAAAGAAAGCGCAAAAATACACTCCCGTAGACTAAAAAAACGTGGAATCAAAAATAAAGTGAACGTCGTTCTGTCGACCCCACTCTGATTGTCAAGAGCATATTCGGGGCCGTAAATAAAACAAATTGAGAGCGAAATGCTTGCATTATAGGCCGCACAATGCAGTACGTCGAGCGCAAAATGGTCGTTGTTCATTCTACATCGATTGACAGGTGACAGCACGTGTGTCGGGCGGTCGGGATGATACGTCAAGGGTGGTATAAAAAACAACACCAGAAATCCCGAACAACCAGAAAGCGCTCATATCTAGCGCAACATGTTGCCAGTTTCCTTTGCCGTTCTACCTTTATTGACGTCCAGTGTGGGGACAAGGAAAATTTATGGAACTTTCTAACATAAAAACAAACTGTCAATAGAAGTACATCGCTACGGTGCCACTCACCCTGTCGAACTGATTTTTGCATTCTGGGCTGGAGGCTGCAATTATCTTTCCATCTTTCATTTCTTTTGATCGTTTCCTTGTTTTCGTACCACGTTAGCAGGTGAGCGAAAAAATGTCGTATTTGCTTTTCTTGCTTCCGATAATAATAATCAATCAATCAGTCAATCAATCAATCTTAATAATAATAATAATAATACATTT
This sequence comes from Dermacentor silvarum, assembly GCF_013339745.2. NCBI lineage: Eukaryota > Metazoa > Arthropoda > Arachnida > Ixodida > Ixodidae > Dermacentor > Dermacentor silvarum. The sequence continues at coordinate 148,604,576 of NC_051163.1, read as the reverse complement.
TTGCTAATCACGCGCTTTATGGTCAAGTGTCTTTTCCCGGCTTCTTTTCGCAATGCATCAAGCGAGTTTGTGCATGGCCAGCTACGATTAAAACCAGGGAAAATTAATTCCGGCGTTTGACAATGTGAATTTTCGCCAAGCAAGATGGCGACACACACTACGAGGACGATGCATTACCAACAGCCTTGTGCTCTCAGACCTCCTCGTGTTAATACATCTACTTGCCATTTTATTTCCATAAAAGAAAGGTCACTGATCGACGCAGTCAACATTGATGCGTAAGTACGCAGAAAACTTCATATTTGATGGTAATAGTGACGATGGTAGCGGTGATGGTGATGGTGACGCTTATGGTGACGGGGATTAGGATTTCTACTGACATCATCTTTAAAACGAGGTTACGAAAAATAGTCACTTGGTCTGCTTGAAGTAATCAGGCTTTGACGCGTATATTGTAGTCTAGGATTTTGCACATCTCTGCTTGATCTTTTCTCTCTTCATTAAAACCTCTCTATATTTTACAGTTAGCTATGCCTGTAGTGACCCGGCTCTATCGGTCTCCTCCCTGGTTTTTTTTTTTTTTTTTCACCAATACCCAAAACGTCAATTGCTTATCTCCACGCTGAGCAGGTAATTCTTCCATCCACTTTGAATCCCAATGCTTTGAAACATTGGCATTCCTTACGGTTCTTGCTGGGTACTTGGCACTCCATTATGGTACTTGGCACTCCATGGGTACTTGGCACTCCATCTTGGCACTCTATTACGATGAGCTTGAGTCGTCTGCGGACTTTTCCTACGACAGGCACTTGCCTCATTCTGTGGCGAACACTTACCTCGGTATGTTTTTGCCCTCAAGCAGCCAGCTCGGGCTTCAAAAGGAAGCGCACTTTCCTCCGTATCATCAGGCAAATACTTCTTCCTTCAGATTAATTTTGCTGTAACTATTGACTTTGATTTTTTTTTTGTTTAAATCTTTCTTACTTAATTTACCGTCTCTGTTTCTCTCACTTTCTTTTTGATGACACTGGGTTTTGTATTTGCACATTCAAATACTGCATATTTAGTTGCTAACTTCCTTGACTTCTTCCTCCCTTATGTGTCCACGCTTTTGATGCGCATGTATTTGTGCACTTTCACCGCCCATTTCATTTCGTCCATGTTCCCGAGTCTTTCTTGAAAACTAATTTTGCTCTGTGCTCCCCTGCCTTCAAAAGAAGCCCAACGCATGTAACCCTGATCTTTAACGTGGGACCCCAACTTCGGTCAACCCATCGACCTTTGGTTATGTTGCAACCGGGTAAGATCTCTGCCTTTAGGCTGAGGAAGTAATTTTCGTACATTAGTGCTTGTACCCTTACTCTTTTCCAAATTCTTAGCATCACATTGTATTCATTGCAGCCCGAAAGTTTGCAATGTTTCATTATAGCTCAATTTCACTTTCCTTTCCTTGTGTATACACACACCCAGGTATTTACATTGTTGTTTATATATAGCTGCTTTACTACGGGTATGACTTGCTGCTGAAATGACACCACGTCACTAATCGTCTATTCCTTAAAGATAATTATTTCCGATTCCTCTGTGCTAAAAGTAAGGCCTAGTTATGCCGCTATAATGTCACACGTATTTGCGAGTCTCTGTAAATTCCCTGCATTGTCCGCTACTAGGACTGCGTCGTCTGCGTACGACACAGTGTCCAGGGACCATCTGCAGTACCATCTGACCGTTAAAGGCGTAAGATTAATCAAAACTTAATTCGCTATTTTCCAGTCGTATTTCTATTTTCTTAATGTAAAGAGGGAACAATATTGGAAACAGAGGAAATCTTGCTTCAGTCCTCGGTGAGTTACCTCGTAGTTCTGGGATTTTCCGGCCTTTCCAGGTGATTTCTGCTTGGCTGTCTCCCTCAGCAACTCCATAATATCGCTATCTATTTTCTCACGCTAGAGAATATCCCATGGCAATTCCCTGTCTACGTTGTCGTAAGCTCCCTTAATACCGAGAAACACTACCTATAAAGGTCAACTCTGAGCCATTGAAATCTCTATGTACTTAGTTAGTTCGAGGATATTATCTCCTAAGCGTCTGCCTGGTCTAAACCCATTCTGTATTTCCCTCATTATATCATTTTTCTCCACCCACTTCGACAACTCTAATTTTATAGCTTGCATTGAGATTTTATATATCACTGTCGTCACCGTAACCGGTCTGTACGAGCTCGTCTTAGCCTTATCACCTTTGCCTTTATAGATTAGGTTCATTATGCTTTCACGCCACCTGATAGGAATTTTCTGTATTTTAATCTCTCGCTTGATGTCACTATACAGCTGATCCTTGCTTTTTGGACCCAGCTGTTTAACGAGCTGTACTGGTATTTCATCGAGTCCTGCTTTTTTAACAAGTGACGTACCCCACAATATACGTGAAGCAATCAGTACGCAATAAAGTGTTCGTGCTATCCTTCTCCTTTTTTTTTTTCAGTGACAGTTTCGTACGTTAAATTGTGTGGTTTCCAACTTCTCTGTCCCTAGATGTTTTCTTTCCTTCTTGCCCAATTTATCACTAATAACCTCACTCATGTACCGTAGCGCGTCGTCTACTTTGAAGATGTTACCATCTTCATCGCGTATAAAGGTTCACCAATATTAAGTTGGGGCTGTTAGTGCCCTTAAATTGTTCCAGAAACATTTCGGTGCACCTTCATCTCTTTTGGGATTGTCGTACACTGAACGTTCACGTGTACATTTAATTTTTTTCTTTGCCCTGATTCACTTGCCACCCTTTTTCATTTCTCGAAAAGTGTTCCATCTAAGCCGTACCTTTTAAGCCGTACCTCGCTGGTGCCCGCGTGTCTTCCAGAAAGTACTACACAATTCGTGTCGCGCATGCACTCAGATTACGCTTGCTTCGGTGACAACAGACAACGGATAGAACCATCGATGACATTCCAGTAAGTTCCAATCATGCTGGCACATCTTACGCTAAGCGATAACTTAAAGTTGTTAGTGGGTGAAATGTATTCTTCGAGAAAATGATAAATAAGCACACGTGTCAATATCTACAAACTAATAAACAATCGGAAGATAATTATCTATAACAAAAGCGGCAATGCCGAAGTAAAATTTCTTCATATAATGCCTGGCGCAACGTTCATTGTTACTCAAGCACAGCAAATATTGGGCACAGTACTTATGCCCAATATTTCTCTAGAATTCTCTCCAGGCCCACAGTTTCTGCAGTAATATCTAAGAGTTTCTTTGTTTATCTTTTATTTTACATTTGTATAATACGAGGCACTAAAGCTACAAGGTGTGCTAACTTTAAGGGTACTTTATTTTGCGACTGCGTAAACAAGACCACGCTGACCCACAGACATACGCCAAAAAAAATAGTGCATCGTGCTCAAATGGCAGGAAACCGACAGTAATCTCTTCACTCTTCCGCGTCGGTGCAAGAAGCAGACACACACACACAACGCGTGACGTCACACCCGGCGCAACAAGTAAAAAAGGAGCCAACGTTCACCGAAACAGGAACGAGCCATGGCGCGTCCCGTGTCATCCGGCCGCCGTGCTAGGCAGGCTGACCGGGTGACCCAGATTTCGGGGATGGCACGGCGAGCGCGCATGCCCGACCCAGAGGGAGAAATGCGAGTCGACGCGATGGGGAAGGGGGGGGGGGGGGGGGGGAGGCGCAGCGCTGCGCGAGCCGGCGACCTGACACACACAGCTGCGGGCGTTACGCGCCTTCTTCCTTTCTTTCTTTCTCTCTCTCTCTCTCTTCTTTCCTTTTTTTTCACCACTTTCTGCGGCGTCTACTCGCGCTTTCAGCGCAGGCCTCCGAGCATGCCTCTCCCCCAACTGTACCCTTCTCTCCCTCCTTCTCCTCCCTCTTACCTGTTTTGCGGGAGACGTCTCCTTCCCCTTCGCTTTCCTCCCGCATCTCCTTTGCCGGTCGGCCCGGATCCGTAAAGTAGGCCACTTTGCAAGGTCGCCGAGCTTTGAGGAGGAGCAGCACAGTCCGGCGTGAAAGGGAATGTGTATAGGTAAGATGCCACCTATGAGTGGGATTCGAGCGGGCGACCGTGCGCTTATTGATTCAATTGAAGGACCGCCGCTCTCTTCTTGCCCGAGGGCGTCGTTCTAAAAGCGATCGGGAAAAAACGGAAATTATTTACTTATTTGATTGAAGTCTGGGCGAGGCTCGTATGCGAGTGCCGTTGATTCATCGTGAAAAGTGCCTGTTTAGAAGTCGGAGACGCAGTTGAATAAATGAGGTTAAGAAACTCGGTGTTTGTAGAGAAGTCTTTCATGTGCTGCGCACCTAATTAGACGTGCGGTTGCAGTCGGGGAAAACAATAATGACGCTGCCCGAGTTGACCTGGTGGACGAAGCTAATCAGCGCATAGGAAGAGGGTATAAGGAGGAGGTTGCTAGGATGGCACAAACGAGGGAGTTCCGCTTCGATTGACGACGATGGAGCAGGTGCGCCGCTGGAAACCCCAGGAGTTTAGTTGATCACTCCGGAGAATTAAACCCGAGTTGCAATGGAGACTGCCAACTTTGGGACTAAGAAACTCCTTTCTATAGCAGCTGACCGGGCTCCGACCTGGTCAAGCTTTTTCTTATCACTCTGTGTGTGCGTCTTGCAGCAATGTCTAAGTTTCTTTGTTTATCTTTTATTTTGCATTTATTTATTACAAAATGCTAAAGCGTTGTATTCATAATTATTTACCTAATAATTGATTAATTATGTACAATTAATTACTTGTAATCAATTACGTTTTCTGCGCATGCGTGTGTGCGTGCGTGTGTGTGTGTGTGGTGTGTGTGTGTGTGCGTGCGTGCGTGCGTGCGTGCGTGCGTGGTGTGTGTGTGTGTGTGTGTGTGTGTGTGTGTGTGTGTGTGTGTGTGTGTGTGTGTGTGTGTGTGTGTGTGTGTGTGTGTGTGTGTGTGTGTGCGTGCGTGCGTGCGTGCGTGCGTGCGTGCGCGCTTTTCAAGAACCGCGTTGACCCAGTGAAGTGAATGCGATGAAAAGTTCAAAAATAACGTTGCAGGTGGAGAGGATATGCGTAATAAACCTTACGTCTTTGCAGGACTTAATTTAAGAGCATTTGTCTTAGCATTCAAGGTTTTTACATTATGATGTGCTAAGTCTCATTTTCTTACTTTGGTTTTTATATCAGAGCACATGGTTTAAGTGAATACAAAAGTTTTCGTAACCAACACAGTGTGAAAAATCCTCTCACACTTTTTTTTTCGGCTTATATGAAGAAAGAAAGTTTCAGTTTCGCCCCTAACACGAAGCCTTAGTGGGATATCCAGCGCAATATTACACATAGCAAGTCTCGCATTATTTTGTTTGGTATCGCGCGCAGTAAACACTCAAAGATACGCGATTGCGATGTGCTTTCGAGAAGAAGAAACAGCTCTGGCGGAATTAATTTCACGATGACTGTGTCGACGTTAACACGATTAGCTTCAAGCAATGTAGAGGTTCACCGTATTGCTGAAGACGCCTTTAAACATATACTGTGGCGGTCCCTCTGAGAATTTAATTGCTTTGGCTGTATGCGACATACACTGCCTCCGGGATCAGCCCACTCTGCCGTGACACTCGCTCGCCAGAGTTTGCCATGACAATGACGGCGTGACGGCGACGTAATGACGACGATAAAATGACGACGAAGGAATGACGTTGATGAAACAACGAAGGCAAGATATGACGAAGGTCGCCATGACTACAATGGAATGGCGATTCTGAAATCATGACAATAGCACGCCGACAATTGGATGACGACCATGTGACGAGAGTCGGATGACGATGCTAGAATGACGACGATAGAACGACCGGCGCGTCATCCCGACAGCGGTATCGCAACGAATGCATGACGACGACTGTATGACAAAGACGCCATGACGACGTTGGCATGGCAACGGTGGCATGACGTGGGTTCTATTATGCCCAACATCGAATCAATTTCAAAGGTTTCCTCTTTTTTTTTATGGAGAAGCGGCGCGTACGTAGTGGCACATAACCAGTGACCAAAGATGTAGTGAAAGAGCTCACCGAGGAGAGGCACATACCTAGTGCATTCGTGAAACGGCTACCGTTTTTAACAGCAAAGCTGTTTAACCTGGGCATTTGCCGACGAGTGTAAGTTGGAGGCGCAAGTTGGAATACGCTAGCGCAAGACAGGGGTAATTGGAGATCGCAGGGAGAGGCCTTCGTCCTGCAGTGGACATAAATATAGGCTGATGATGATGATGATGTAACGCCGAAATGTGGGCCGATCCTGGTGGTAGTGCGGAAAGGCTCCAAGCGCAATGGAACATACCCCTGTGAACTAGCGAAGCTGTTTAAGCTCGAGGATGGTCCGTCGAGTGTACGCCGCAAGATCACTGCCTGGCAATGACGTCATAATGCGTCGCCTAGCAACGCTTCGCCCCAGCTGCGCCAACCGAGCTGAGCCGAGCCACAGCTGCGGAAGCAGTGACGTCATCGCGCGCGCCGCATCGCTTCGCCTTAGCTTTGCCGAGCCATGACGTCACCGCGCCGTGCGGAGTGGGTGCCGTGGCTGCGCAGAGGCGGAGCTAAGCCGTGACGTCACTGTGCCGACCCAAGGGATACATAGCTCCGTGTCGCCGCCGCGGCGACACGAAAGCCCCGCCGTCTCCGCGCCGAGAACATCGCCGAGAAGATGGGACGGCCGAAGAAGAGCGTCACTCTCGAAAAAGAGGAAGCGCGGTGCGAAAGCCGCCGCACCGCTACTGGAGAGCGAGTGAGATGACTTCGGTCCGATCCTGAGTATCGCGCATCCGAAGCGGCGGTGAAACTTCGGCGATTCGCAGAAGATCCGGAGTTACGAGCTCGCAAAAGCGTTTGAGCGTCCAGATACTTTAATGACCGAGTGTTCGTTGCTCCTTGGGCTGTCGATGATTCCGGGGTGATCTTGCGCAAAACGTGGCCGAATCTCGAAGCATAACCTCGCAAGAACTTGGCCGAACCAAGATAAAGCTAGGTGCACCTCGCCAGCTTCGCTGTTTGCCCAGTCTTCCACCTCTAGTGTGAAGCTGCCCCTATTTCCATGTATGCGGAAACCCGCACCCCCAATTACAACAATCCGGAAAGTAAAAAAAAAAATAACCGCACGTATAATCCGCGGAAATACCTGCACACAACGATCCACAACTCGTCCACGTCGTATCTTCGGCTAGCGGCTTTGTTCCCCCGTTCTTCGGGCTATGCTGACAAAGCTGGATTCACACGCCGGACCTTATCGCGGGCGAATCAGTTCCGTGATACGTGACGTGAATCGGATTACTTCGCAGTTAGCATTCACACGACAGCGGGTGACAGCGCGCACGGAGCAGCCCTCGCATGGGCAACGACCATGGAGCAAATGCAACCGAGCCGAAAATCCCCACGGTGATTTGGCTCACCAGCGTATCGCGAAGCGCTTCGCGCGGACCAAGAGAACGCCGTGCGAACGGGTGACGTACGAGTTTGCCGGCACCGCGTGCGCTATTCGCTAAATACTAAACGCGAAATGGCCACCCGTAAAGAGGAGGAGAATGGGCGACCGTGAAAGAGGAGAGAGCGGAGCTTCAACACGCATGGGTCGAGTTCCCTAGGAGATAACGAAACATTGAATGGCAGAGAACGTTGCCTTGAGATGCCGTGAAGCCACACCTAAAGGGGAAATCCGCATACGACCCACACCTCGACATTATTGGTTATCTTTTCTGAAATTTTGGTGCGGGTTATACGCGTAAAAATACGGCAGGTAAAGCGTCTGGCGGCTGGACTTGAGAAACCCTTCTGAAGTTGATTCACTTCTGTCCAGACGCAGAAAAATTTTACAGATGGCTTTCCTTTTTTATTATTTTTTATTTATTTATTTATTATTTTTTAAGAACACCGTAGCGAGTGGCACATACCCAGAGAGTTAGGTTGGCGGGACAGAGGCTCATTGCACGTAATGAACTACTTGTAATCAATTACGTTTTTTCAGTAGTGTTCTAATAAATTTAACGATTATTTTGTTTACTCGGTAACGCTAGCTCTAATTAGGTTACTTTTTCTGTGACCAAATACTAGTAACCAGTTACATTTTTGACGAAACAAGCGATATAATAAGCTTTCAGCACCTAAATGTGGCGGGAACTACAGTAGAATGTCCGCGGTATGCGGAAAAACATTGTCTAGAAGGACGAAAACATGTCCAAAAAGTACAGTGCGCACGGATTGAAACGCGACAGGCAAATTTTGGGTATAATACTCCTTATGTGCAATTACTCGAGGCTACCATGTCATGTCGCTTCGAATCTGATCACTAAAGGTGACGCGGACTCTGATCTAAGCGTACGAGTCACACAAAGTACTGACGGTGGAAACAAAAGCATGCGTGTTGGTTAGGCCTATATTGTGGCGTTTTATTCCGTGAGCACCATACACAGGTTACCTTCTTCCCACAATCAGTGTTCGACAGCTACGCCTGGATCACCTGAACATGACAGGCTTGAAGATTTGCGCACCTCTCGTGGAAGTCCGACCTTTGAGCTTTCTCTTCACAATAAATTTTTCGCTCTCTCTTCTGGAAGTTCTTTTAAGTGGCCTTCACGGTCAATAAGAGCTGCCGCTCAATTGGTCTTCACTCAGTAAAGTAAATGGCTTCTCTGATATAGAGAGAAGTTTTTGAACCGTTAAATGCATAAGTAACACACATGGGCTGATTAATATGGATCCTAACTTTAATTTACATGGCAGATTTGGTCACCTTTTCAAGCGACGTGACCGTTTGTTGGCGTTTGTTACGATTAGTCATTTAACTCTAAAAGGCTAACGAATAAAGGGTGCCGGGAAGAGGTCGACCATACGTTGACTGACAAATTCAAACGGCGCTCATATGGCTCAATAGCGGTGAGCACTTCGGAAGTTGCTGCAATGGAGTCATCTACGGGCAATTTTTCAGCTTTTCACCGGCGCTATCGTCAGCGCCTTCCCCCAGCCCCAGCAACACAATGAAGCTCTGTGCTTCATAGGGGAGCCAGACGTGATCATCGTTGCATTGAGTATGTCCAATCATATGCGCAATGTTTTCTCATCTTCCAACCACCCCCTTATTCCCCCTAGCGCGCACATCAAGCGAGTTGTAAACGTCGCTGCCATGGCTATGACAGCGAACTGGCCGGTTCATTGAACATTGCACTAACTAGCCGGTTCATGACAAGTACTGACAAGAAAACAAAGGAAAATGAACGACGAAAATGTTTGAAAAGCAATTGTTGGTGAATATAAAGAGCGTGTAAGAGGAGCAGAGCACTCACTGAAAGGGCCAAGTCAACTCGTTTTATTGACTGCATTGATGAAATATTAGTAGCAGTTGGGAGGAAAGTAAAGTAAAAGTAACCGATTACTTTTTAATAAGGGTTTAGTTACTTTCCCGGGGAAGTAATTGGTCACTCTAATCAATTACAATTTTGATTGATGTATTTATATTTAGTGTTGGTTGCTTTTCTTCTGTAACGCGTACAAGTATGGAAAAGCGGCTCATATCCAATGACGCATGCCCAATGACCTAAGTTGGCGTGAAATAGGTGCACAACAACGACGACAAAGACGACAGATAACATTATAGACGTAAATCATTCGGAGATGTTTCAATGCGCCAACTCTTTTTTTTAAGCTTTGCATTTAAACTGATAGCTAGAAATATTGTTAAATAAGCTTTGCTGATGAGGCATTACAACCGTCGTCGTGTTGTCCTTGTGTAATATGTGCTCACCGCTATCGAGCCATAGAATAGGGGGGAGGGGGGGGGGGGGGGTAGTTGGTAGTTGTAATGAGGCGCATTACAAAAAGCATCATTCGTTGCTCAACTAAACAATTAACACTACTGCACTGGCTGCGTTCGCTTAATGCGTCCCTGCATTTTGTAACACACGACTTGAATAAGTTAAAACGTCCTGTATTTGTATACATACAGGAGGCTTGCATTGGTTATAGGCAGTTTCTTCAGATTGCACAAATTGTTTAATCTGTCTTGACAAATTGAACTTCCTTTTTATAACAAAGTTTACAAATATTCGTCTATAATATGTATATATTACCCGACTCTGCGCTAAAAGCTCGTAAGTCTATAGACTGTTTCTGGACAAGCAGCCTCGCTTGCATTTTCAATGAGTTAGCGTCTACCAGATGTAGGCAGGCAAAGTGGTCGATAGAACTACAAGAAGGTTTTTTTTATTATTCTTTTTTTAGATGTAGAAACATGGGAAGGTAGGCTACGTGAGAGACGGCTATCCCATAATCCCAAATTTGTTACTCAAGCAACAATAAAAAAATTGAAATGCCCTGAAAGCACAGTCAAGTGATTATCGGACGGTCACCCATTGCACAAGAGTGAAAGAGTCCGCACAAGTCTCTTCATACACATATTACACAAGGACAACACGACGGCGAGAGCAGCTCATTAAAAAAGAAGCACAATTTCGGGAAGACAAAACAGTAATGTCACTTAAAGCAGTCTATAATATTAACCTCCAATAACAAATCGCGTAGGCATCTCACTGCACGCCTCTGCTTATCAGGTCATTACCAACCCGCCGTCGTTGCTTAATGGTTATGGTGTTGGGCTGCTAAGCACGAGGACGCGAGATCAAACCCCGGCTACGGGGGCTGCATTTCGATGGGGGCGAAACACCCGCGTACTTAGATTTAGGTGCACCTAAAAGAACCCCAGTTGGTTCAAATTACTCCCTAGTCCCCCACTATGGCATGCCTCATAATTAGATGGTGGTTTTGGCACGTAAAACCCCATATTATTTAACAGCGAAGCTGTTCTAGCTAACCTTAAAATGTGGCGCCTGCTATCGCAAAACCTCGCCGAGCTATGACGTCACTGCGTTGCCTAGCAACCACCTCGCGGAGCAGCGTGTGCATCGCCTCCTCTCCGTGCCATGCACATGTTGCCTTGACATGGGATGTTAAGGAGAGGGAAGGAGAGCATGCACGCGGCGCACGCAATGCTCGGGAGAGGGAAAGAGAAAATGAGAGCGAGATAGAGAAACAAATTGTAGCAGCACCAACGAGGCAACGCGCAGAGCTGCTGCCGACGCCGCCCACGTTGCCTAGCCGCGCATGCGCCGAAGCAGTAGCGATGACGTCACCTCGCGTTGCCTAGTAACCGCAGGCGCAGGTGCGCGCTCGCTTCGCCCGACACAGACACGGCTCCTGCCTGCCTACCTGCCTGCCTGCCTGCCTGCGTTTGTGGCATGCCAGGAACGCTGTCACTCGCGGGCGCCGACGCGTCCAGCGCTAGTCACGCGAAATGTCTCGAAAGGGAAGGTACCTGCGAAAATGATCACTCGAGAATACATGCGCAGTTAAGTTGGTTAAAACCTAGCAGCAACCAAGTTAATACAGCAGTAGTAGTAGTTAATAAGCAGTAGCAGCCAGTAAGACTAGAGGATTGACACTTTCGCTGGGCCTAAGCTTTGCACGACGGAGTGCAAACTTGCCCACTTTTTTAGGTCATGACCACGGTCCAAGCACTTTGCTCAAAGTGAGCGTACGTCTGGTAAGGATCAAGGAAGTTCAAATGGTCACACAGCCGAACAGACTAGTGGGTTGGTCATATTGAGGACATTCTTTGATAATGGCAAAACCGTTTTGCGCAATCCCACAAAGAAGTTAATGTGCTTCTCTGAAGCGTCGATGTTATCACAGTAGATGCAACGTGGGAACGTTCTTCTGTTGATACGACACACATAGTGATGCGTGTAGGCTATACATCTATGCGTAAACGACGGAGAAGCGTGTCGAACATGCGATGAATCATTTTGGTCCGGTGAAAACCGCAGGAATGGGTCAACTCTGTACAGTAGCGCAAACTCTGAACGTTTGCCGAACCACGTTTTCTTGCAACGTTTGTGCCGCGGAGTGTAAAGAACATTCCTGGCGTCTGGTATATAAAGTGTCACGTGTGTCAGATTCTTGTCTTGTATGCCACACACTTAATGTGTATGGTATACAAGAAGTGTATCGGCTGTTGAAAAAATATTAACGTGCGTCAACAAATATATGCTAGCATTCTGTTCTGGCTGTCATCAAAACGACACTCGCGAAGTTATTGCCGATCTCGTCTAGAGCAATGAAGGAGACACAGAAAGCTAAAACCAGCTATTGGTTGGTCGACAAAACAAGCAAACTAACTTTACACCTAGAACCAAGTTGCAGGCGATTGCGTTAAGAAACGGTGTCACAATGTGTAGAGCGACGAGTTATCAGTGAAAAGAAACGTCAAGCGCCTGGTTTCAACAGTTTTCTATTGTTTATTCCTTTGATGTTGTGAAACTCTCCGGCTTCGTGGTAAGAGTGGTAAATAAATGTTCCAAAAAGGTAGCAAGAAAATTTTTATAATTCATGAGAAAGAATCTAATCTTCATCGTTGTTGCTCGCTGGGATTTCAATTTCTCAACACTCTTAGGAAGCAAAACGGTTTACAAAACCTAAAAAAAAAAAGTTAGAAAAACGGCTAAAGCTGACTCATTCGCCTGCCTAAAAACGAGTGTACCTACGTCACAGGGGCTGCTCGAAAAGCGGTAAGCAAAAAAAAAAAAAAGAAAGAGGACACTCGCAGAATACCCGCAAGGCGTCTCTCCTCCACTCAAAGAGAAACTGAAAGAAAACGGCAACCATCGCACAAATGTTTCGGTGAATTACGAAAGGGTTTGAGCAAGGACAAGTTGTTCTCTAAGCGTACAGCTCGCATTGGAAGCCTTGTACAAAGCAGGTCATCAGGGAAAGCTAGCTGGGGCAAACTAGTTCAGAAAGGATTAAGGAATAAATTATACGAAAGGAGAGGTCTAAACGTGAAAAGCCATGGAGGGAGGGAAGTGGCGAGGAATGAATCTGGATGTTCCCAATCAGGGAGGAGAAAACGCTGTCTTCTCAGTTAAGCTAGTACAGTTGGCCGATCTTAAAACACATTATCGCAGCCTGTTTAACAACCTGTGAGTGGATCAAAAATCACCACCACTTTTGCGTGTAAACCCTACCTGTGCTCGTGAATGCAGAAATGGTTTGAGAAACAGTGAATATTTTAGGGCCAGTGCAGTGCGTATCGTCGTGCCCTACTCTTCCCTATTCGTTCGCATACCTTGGTTTCAGTGTTCGCACTTCCAATCCTAATAATATGGGTGTGTTGTAGTACAGACATTACGAGTATCTCCATTTCGAGATGTAACACAATCATATTGCTGACAAGGACAGTAATAAAGTGGGCTTGGAAGAAGCTAAGCAGTAGCAGGTGTAAAAAAAATATGCTTGTGTTTTACATGCCAAACCCACAATCTGATTATGAGGCCTGCCATGTTGGGAGCCTCCGGATTGATTCTGACCACCTGGGGTTTCTTCACGTGCACCCAATTCGCGGTACTTTACCGGTTTTTTTTTTCTTCTTTTTTTTTTTTTTTGCCTGAAAATACTTTACGTCGAGGCTTCACAATGAAAAAAACAGTCAGGGCCAAAACCAACCTCTCTGAAAGCCACACGGGTCATACTTGAGTGGAAGGGGGGGGGGGGGGGGGGGGGGGGGCGTTGCGTCTCTTGCTTGCGCAAAGGCAATCCGGTGTCCTTCGATGTTGTCCTTAGCACATGTTGTTATGTCGCGTCGGTTCTTGAAGACCCGAGAAGCATTTTGTTCAGAATGATTGAAGAAAATGTATGATCACAGACGCAGGCGCTTGCCCAGAGAAACGCGAGTTTCAAGGCATGATTGGTTGTTTTCTTCTATTTGTTTTTAATTGCAGGTTTCTATAGAAGGTTTTCTATTCAATGTTTCTACGCAGGAGCCACTCCCTCTGTACGTCTTTTAGCTACGGTGAACGCTGCAGGTTGATGCATATGTACCTGCACCGCATATAGTCGCCATCTATATAGAAAGGGTAACCAAGCAGATGGCCGCTGTTTCTTATGTTAGAAAAAATTGTGCTAGGAGATTCGCGACGTGTCATGAGGATTTCCTCACAGGCCTCAGCGCCTATATATGTCTTCGAGCAGAATACATCCGAAGCTAAACCTAGTTGCAAAAGACGCCATTACCATTTCAGGCTTTACATATGATATGGATTTAAAAAGCTGCAAATTTCACGGTTAGAATGGACTGGACGAGAAGGAGCCGTGTCTGCAACCCCATACCAATATCAGTCGGGTTAGCGTAATGTCAAGAAATCGGCTCGCCATACTTGGGTCACTTTACTACGAGCTCCTAAAAATGTACCGATTAAGAGCAGAGTGGTATTTGTAGAGACCTGAACTTTTGGCGAAATTCTTCTTTTTTCTTACGCCCTTATCATGCCTATTTAACATATAAGCATAGACTATATGTGTAGAAACGTTTCAGGGGCAGTTTTATTGACCCTATAGAGGTCTATTTCGATGTCGGTGCCTATATTTGATTTTCAGAGCCTAGAAATGACTTTTTCCCTGTTTTTAATTCATCATATTGGTTTTTAATGATATCACCCATTGGGGAACTTGGCTGAAGGCAGCCGAATACTACCACGAACACTTTGCCGATGTAAAGGCTCTTACAGAAAAAAAAAAACTTGTTAATGCGTAGCTGGCGGGGAACCTGTATCAGGTACGCACTTAGGAATGTACTAATTAACCGACAATGGCAGACGAACAGCTGTACATTTAGTGTCCAGAAAAGAACTGCGCCCTCATTCTCCCTAAAACACGCACGCGTACAAGTTTTATTTGCGAGCAGGCAGCCAAAAAAAATCTGTGATTGTCACCAGCCGCCCTGGCGTCCATTCAGCGATGACGGCATCCTCAATCTCAGCAAGGCTTCGAGCCGTTGCTCCATAAAACCCCACTTCTCTGCGAACGCCCTTATGACGGTCAACGCAAGCGTCTCGTCGCACGCGGAATGGTCATCACCCACTTCCAGGACGATGGGGAAGCGCCAGACGCTATGGGAGCAGGAAACGCGTAATGACCACGATGTTTTGACGTCACTACCGGTGGCTACTGCACTCTGTGAAAGGTCCGGGCGCCGCATTTTCGCTATCTAGGGTCCGCGCGCACGCCATTTCGCCGATTTCACGCTTGTACGTGTCGAAAAGTTACGTAAATGCTACGCACTAGCCGCTTGGCATGCGATAAGTGACTACGGCTTAAGCTATCAGTCAGTGCATAAGGTTCTATAGCGGCAGGGTGGCGGATCCATTGCAAGTATAATTTAAATCGCAATTACTTGAATCGTGCCTCGGCAAGAAAATTTATTTATTTTTCTTTCTTGGTAGTGTCCTTGCTACGCACCACAAATTATGGCTGGCTTAACTTCGCTGTTAAAAGAAAGATATATTTTGTGTGATCGTGCGCTTTCTTGAGTGTTCGCAACAACAGATCTTATGGTTCCCCACCGTTTCCTTTTCCTTTTCTTTTTTTTTTTCTTTTTCTTTTTTGACGCTTGACGCCTCCAGTGGTTCATGTCGATCATGGTGTTTGACGAATAAACTGACGTTTTTAAAGCGAAGCTTTCAATGTCTCACTGATTCGTCCGTGAGCGCCGAAAACGCAAAGCAGGAAAGGCCAACTTACACAATGGAACTATCTGCGCATTTGCGCACGAAATAGAACAATGGCGCACGACATACGTATCGTAGAACACTACAGTTTACATTCGTAGTTGTACCGACAAGAACAATGGGAACTGCTACGCCACGCTATCCAGACGAACTGTGTATATGTGCATTGCATGACGCGCGTCACGCAATGCATTCCCGGCCGTCACCATGGGTATAGCCGCGGGTGCAGCGCACGGCAGAAGCAGAGGCTAGCGTACGCGAACGTAAGCGCGAGCGCGATCTTGCCCGTAAGGCCGATCCCGTGTATCGGCAACGGCAGAGCCTCTGACCGTCTACCACAGCGATCACAAGGCAATACTGTGCAAAGGTAAAGTGTGTGCGTGTAATCAACGGCTACGTGTTCTAAAATAAAGGCTATACAACTTAACGAAATGCGTCTTCATTCAACTTCACCGTTCAAGAAGTACAATCCTAAACTAGCAATCAAATCATACCTGCAGCGCACCTAAGACCTAAGAAAGTTTCCTTAGGTGCGCTGCAGGAAACTTAAGTGTTTCTCACACCTAAGAAAGTTTCCTGCAAAACTTATCTGAAGAAACTGTGACGCTGCGATCAATCAGCTTTTTCGTGGGAAGGAATGCTGGAGATTCGCGGGAGGACGTGGATCTGTCTGATATTCGTGTTTGTGGCCTTAGGCGTTCTTGCGGCTTTGTTTACTACGCTTTACCTGCCTTTATTTGTCTAAATTACGACGCAATCAATCGTATGTTTTTAAACGTAGAATACCAGGATAAAGGCACTGTTCGTTCGTACGTAGTACGTTTGAGAGCACTGCAATCGCGGCGCGCAAGCGGGCACGTCAAGTTCTTTCTTTTATTTATTAAAGCGAAGCTTTACATGTCTAGGCGAAATAGTATATGGCTCGGCGAAATCGCCCGTGTACAGAAAACTATCATCATCAGCATTGGCTCGAGCGTCGTCGTCTTCTTCCGCAGCTGGCTTGTTGGCGCCCCTCGTGTTGTGCTCGTGCTCGGCACGCGCTCGTGCCACTGCTCCCACGTTCGTCGTCGTCTTCTTCCACAGTGTTGCCGCTCATCATACCAGCGTAGAATTTCCCTTGTCTTCTGTCGTTGTAATGGGAAGGCCGCGTTTATGGGGTATGAGCCATTCATTGTCTTACGTAACGAATAGATTCAAATTTGAAGTCATTTAATTTCGAAGAATTGCAAGCGGCAATCCGACAACGGCGGACTGCGGTCATATAGTGTGTAGCCTCATAATTGAGGAATACTTTAATGAACCGTCGGGATTAACCCAGTGATAAACACAGGGACTGCACGTTTCAGCTTCGCTGGTTAACCATATTCACAGACTGGAAGGGCGGACTAATTTTAATCTATTGATTGATTCTTGTGTTTTATGCACCACAACTACGATATGATTATGAGGCACGCCGTATTGGGTGACTCCGCAAATTTCGATCACCTGGAGATCTTTAACGGACCCCCAGTGCACGGGACACGGGCGTTTTTGCATTTCGCCCCCATTAAAATGCGGCCACCGTGGCCGGAATTTAATCCCGCGACCTCCTGCTTAGCAACGGGATATCATAGCCGCTAAGCCACCCCGGCAGATTCCGTTCTTTCTTTCTTTCATTTTTTTTCATATTTCGTGGGCTTTCTTTAGGACGGAGAAACAATGGTTACTCAACAATTACAAAGTTAGAAGCTGCTGAATTAGACATTTCCTAGGGCGCCCAACAACTTTCTCATTGAAACGTTCACCCTGAAGTCAATAGTTGCGATGTTGGTTAATTCATTTTGGCTAATTAGGACATTAATCAGAATGCAAGAACGTCACAGGCCTGCGCGGCACACGCAGTACAGTCACAGCGTAAGCTGCAGGAGCGCCTCCATAGGAGCTTCATTTGCATTTTTTAAACCTTGGCTAAAGTATGCTAACTCGCGCCTGCAGACAACAAATTTTCTGAAGGTTCATCCGACAGCCCTTGTTTCTTCCCTCGTCAACACTTCCTTTACCCGTTGCGATTTTTTTTGCGACATCTTAGGAAGAAAAGAAATTTTACTTATTTTTAAAAATATTGTGTGCGGTGACGTCAAGCCAGCGTATTCATAAAACACCTAACGTAACTGTAAAGCAGTTGTGAAGCTTGCAAATAACGTGCGCTAACGGACACGGTTAGAAAATGCATCTTATGGAGTTTAGAAAGAGAATTATACAGTTACGACTCAAATTTAGCGCTGATGGCACAAGTATGTGACGGGTATTTGAAAACACACAGTTGGCTAAATGGTGTATTGGTTGTGTAGACGCAGCATTCGTTCCAGCAAGTTAAGCGTTTTCGTTTCTTCAGTATGTTCGAAATACTTGCGATAACTGCGTGGCTTTCAGTGCATTATGAAGCATTCCGTTAAGAGCATACATTTTTTAACCCAATATTGTTTTTGTATCCGAAACATAAGTGGCAAAAGGCAGCAGTCATGCTTAAGAGTTCAAGTTTCCGCTGTCATGGAGCCAACTTGACTAGCAGACGACTTTCTGTGGCTATGAAGGGAAAGCTACGGGAGCGTGGCTGCTACACACATGTCTTACCGCGCCAAGTAGTCCGACGGCGTTTGACAGTGCTTTTGGTTGCTCGGAAGAGACGCAGAAACGACGCAGCTTCCACGTGCGACGCTGAAAGGAAAAGCCGAAAATAAGTAAACTATTGAGCTCAGTTGTGTGTACTCTCTTATTTAAGTGTTGCTAAATAGGTGTTTATGTTTTCTATTCCCTAGCCTAAACTATAGCGTGGATTAAGACGTGGGACTCTTTTCAGAAGCGCTCTAACTTGTGCGCGCTTTGCCTCCGTAGCTTTCCCTTTATAGCCACAGAAAGTGGTCCGCGAGGGTACACCAAGCGCGAACGCTACGAAAACGTGGTGCTGATTTATCGGCGCGCATTTTTTTATTATTGATGTACGACACGGCGGCGCCGTCACCATGATGTTTTGTGTACATTTATGCATATGTATGCTATCATCATCATCAGCCTATATTTATGTCCACTGCAGGACAAAGGTGTCCCCATGCGATCTCCAATTACCCCTGTCTTGCTCTAGCCGATTCCAACTTGCACCTGCAAATTTCTTAACTTCATCACCCAACCAAGTTTTCTTCCGTCCTCGACTGCACTTCCCTTCTCTTGGTACCCATTCTGTAACTCTAATGGTCCACCAGTTATCCATCCTACACATTACATGGCCTGCCCAGCTTCATTTTTTCCTCTTAATGTCAATTAGAATATCGGCTATCCCCGTTTGTTCTCTGATCCACACCGCTCTATTCCTGTCTCTTAACGTTAGGCCTAACATTTTTCGTTCCATCGCTCTTTGCGTGTTCCTTAGCTTGTTCTCGAGCTTCTTTGTTTACCTCCAAATTTCATTGCCATATGCTAGTACCGGTAGAATGCAATGATTGTACACTCTTCTTTTCAACGACAGTGGTAAAAGCTCCCGGTCAAGATTTGGCAATGCCTGCCGTATGCACTCCAACCCAATTTTATTCTTCTGTAAATTTCTTTCTCATGATCAGAGTTCCCTGTGAGTAATTGACCTAGATAAACGTACTCCTTTACAGACTCTAGAGGCTGACTGGCGATCCTGAATTCTTGTTCCCTTGTCAGGCTGTTATACATTATCTTTGTCTTCTGCATATTAATCTTCAACCCCACTCTTACACTTTCTCGGTTGAGGTCCTCAATCATTTGCTGTAATTCTTCCCGTTGTTGATGAACAGGACAATGTCATCTGCAAACCGAAGGTTGCTGAGATATTCGCCGTTGATCCTAACTCCTAAGCCTTCCCAGTCTAAGAGCTTGAATACTTCTTCTAAGCATGCAGTGAATAGCATTGGAGAGATTGTGTCTCCTTGCCTGAACCCTTTCTTGATAGGTAACATTATACTTTTCTTGTGGAGAATCAAGGTAGCTGTGGAATTCTTGTAGATATTTGCCAAGATATTCACGTATGCCTCCTCTACTCCTTGATTACGCAATGCCTCTATGACGGGTGGTATCTCTACTGAATCAAATGTATTTTCATAATCTATGAAAACCCCGTAGAGAGGTTTATTGTACTCGGCAGATTTTTCGATTACCTGATTGATAACATGGATGTGATCCATTGTAGAATATCCCTTCCTGAACCCAGCCTGTTCTCTTTGTTGATTGAAGTGTTGCCCTGATTATATTGGAAATTATCTTGGTGAATATTTTATACAATACTGAAAACAAGTAATGGGCCTATAATTTTCTAATTCTCTAACGTCTCCGTTCTTGTGGATTAGTACAATGAAGGCATTCTTCCAGCTCTCTGGTACACTTGAAGCCGTGAAGTATTGCGCATAAAGAGCCACAAGCTTTTGAAGCATGATATCTCCTCCGTCTTTTATTAAATCTACTGTTATTCCATCTTCTCCAGCCGCTTTTCCCCGGGCCATGTCTTTCGAGGCCCTTCGAACTTAGTTATAGAGGGAGCCTCTGTATTCTGTTCATCACTACTTCGAATGAAAGTAGCTTGGCTGCTCTGGGTATTGTATGATGAAATTTAACACGTCGTGATATTCCCTGTGCAATGGCTAGATGGTTCACCTCACACACACTCAACACAGGCCTCATTGCATTAGAGCGTGCGTCCGTTGGCAATAACTCGCAGACCTTACCACCATTTCTCTTTAGTCTGCGTAGCAGACGAAGCTAACTTTGTCATCTACATTCCAGGCGGACAAGCCTGGGCACACGTCGGAGAAAAGCCGGAGGTCACACAAAAATTCAAAAAAATCTTTTTCGTGTGTAAAACTATTTTTGTAACTTCCTCATGCACAACAGAGAGGTACGGCTATATTTTGATCTAAATATTTAATTCCGGGTAAATGCTATACTATTCAACCGCCAAAGTTTCTCAAACCAGTTATGTTCTTGACTGAATTAATTCTTCCGAATTTTTTTGTGGATTTCAGCACGTAAACAAGAGTAATCAAGCATTTCATTCACAGCACATGCCTTTTTTTTTCTAATCTTCTCAGGGTTCTCGCCTTAAAATGTGCAAGACAATATTATTGCTCACAATCTCAAAGTGATGTAATTTCACTGGCTCCGCTCTTTACGGGCAACGCAGTGAAGCCTGTGCGATGCCATTAAAGGCCCTAACGGCGTGTTCAACAATATAAAATGCCAGAAATTGTTGTATACCCGCTTATGTCCCGTCCACGGATAGTGGCGCTCGCCTATAGGTATAAAGCAGTTATAACGTAAGTTCAAGCGCAGTGCGAAACGTTGCTATCTCTGTCAGCTCATAGCCCGAACTGCCAATTTTTTTGCGTCAACCACACGGAACGTATACTATGTCGAATGTGTTCTCGGCGGGCGCATTGTCCGGTGCCGACGTGTGCGTCACGACCGACTAGCGTATCATTCTTCCTTAATTGTCTTGCATGAAGTGATTACCGGGAAAAATGTTCGCCAAAATGCCTGTCAACGCTATAAGACCGACTTACCCGATCGGTATCTCAGATTTTGCGGAACGGAAAATACTGAAGCGACAAGCTTTCTTTTGCTATTTCGCCCGTTTTCGTGGGGGTCCTACCTTTAGCACCAACACAACACCGATGCAGAGGGTGCGCGCTCTCGGACAACCGAGTGGCTGGACACGTGAGTCGCCGAACGCCAACTATTATAGCTCTTTGTGACCTACGTACTTTTTGTGACGCCCATGCTCTTTGTGAAGCACGTGCTCTTTGTGACCCACTGTGCTCTTTGTGACGCACGTGCTCTTTTTGACGAACGTGCTTTTTGTGGCGGACGTACTCTTTGTGACGCACGTGCTCTATGTGACACACGTGCTATTTGTGATGCACGGGCTATTTGTGATGCACGTGCTCTTTGTGACGCACGTGCTTTATGTGAGACGTGCTATTTGTGATGCACGTGCTCTTTGTGACGAACGTGCTTTTTGTGGCGGACATACTCTATGTGACGCACGTGCTCTATGTGACACACGTGCTATTTGCGATACACGTGCTCTTTGTGACGCGCGTGCTTCTTGTGAAGCACGTGCTTTTTGTGACGCACGTGCTCTTTGTGACGCACTTACTCTTTGTGACACACGTGCTTTATGTGACACGTGCTATTTGTGATGCACGTGCTCTTTGTGACGAATTTGCTTTTTGTGGAGGACATACTCTGTGTGACGCACGTGCTCTGTGTGACGCATGTGCTCTATGTGACGGACGTACTCTTTGTGACGCACGTGCTTTTTGTGACGCACGTACTCTTTGTAACACACGTGCTATATGTGACGCACGTGCTATTTGTGATGCACGTGCTCTTTGTAACGCACGTGCTTTTTGTGACGCACGTACTCTTTGTGACGCACATGCTGATGCGCAAGAGCACTGGGGCCTCTATTTGGTTTAGATGCCACGATGGAGCACTCTGGAAGGACCACTCATTTTCTTCTCCCACCTGTGGTTTTCGCGGGAGAAGGCATCACATAGATTCCGACAGCTGCGCTGGAACCGCACAATGTCTTGTTATTCTGCGTCGCTATACACAGCTTGCATAGACGTCATCATGTTCGTCACCTTGGGGTACTAGCACGGCGAAAGGAGGCGTAAACAAGAAACTTGGCAGCATTTGACTGCACAGTGATATAACAGTGATAATCCGGTCAAAGACAGTCACCGTAAGAAAGCAAAAGAATGTGCACGAACGTCATCGTAGCCACATGTTTGGATACTAGCACGATGACAGCTGTTTCCATGAGGTCGCGTGAAACTATCCAA
The DNA here is from genome assembly GCF_013339745.2 of Dermacentor silvarum. Lineage (NCBI taxonomy): Eukaryota > Metazoa > Arthropoda > Arachnida > Ixodida > Ixodidae > Dermacentor > Dermacentor silvarum. The sequence goes on along the minus strand of NC_051163.1, from coordinate 148,582,132 downwards.
GTTCTGGCATTCCTTTAATCAATTCGCTCGTTAAATAGCGGCGTTATTGTTTCATTTCTGCCGTCATGGTCTTACGCCTTGCTGGCCGAACCAATCGGTCAGGATTAATCCGGAGACCTGTTGTACGGTGACTGTCATAGGCCTCTGTGTAGTTTTGGGCTATTAGACCCCATTCAAGCATAACTCCATGGGTTGAAGTGCTCCGCGCTTAGTGCGTTTCCATGTGTGACGTCATAGGGTGCGAAGGCACAGCGCGTTCCACGACGTGACGGCAGTGGCGCGGATATTACACTTGCGCGGATATTCATCTTGAAAAGAGTCGCTCGCAAGTTCCACTGCCTATATAAGCCTATTTCCTAGAAAGTTCGAAAGTGTCATAGCCAGCGGGCATTGAGAACCCTTATCGATTCCCTCGGTCGCGAGGAGACCTATCAGCACGTTCTGTGTGACTTTCCTCGCTACAGTGAACAGAGACGATCGGTCGCAAGTGCGCCACTAGCTCGCTTCGATAGCGCACACCACTATGAGAGCAAACCATTTTGAAATACCGTCTTCATAAGGGTCATTCCACGACAAGTTAACCAGCGTTTTTTTTTTTCGACCTTCACAGATATAGTTGAAGAAAGGTCGACGTGGTTGCCGAAGTTCAAACTCGTTCTCCCCGCTATTTTTCTTGCGAAGAATTTTCTAGCATCTTGATGAGAACTTATTTTTCTTGCCCAGCTGAGCAACAAGGCATCAACCAACATTTTTTATTTTCAATAGCATGTTCTAAGATCCAGTCACTCAGATGGTGAAAACAATGAAGTGGTGCAACTGCCAAAATAGCCAATTTTTCAAACATTCGGATACTTCCCGAGCGTTCTGGCCCCGGCAAACGCGAGTTATATTGCAAAACTTAAGTTTATTTTCTCAGAACGTCGGATACTCCAGAAGTAGGAAATTAAGTATAGAATTATATGCCGCTCAACATAGTATAAAAGCCGAAAAATATTTGAAGCGTTGAAAGTTCAGCAGATCGCCTGAAAAAAAATTACAAAAATCAAATTTTTTGCGAGAAGCTCTGCATTCAAGGCCAAAAACTTTGCTTTGGGGTTCGGCCTAAAGATATCTGTGATACACCATTAGATAGCCCCACGTGTCTGCAATGAATGTGAGAAGTTACAAAGACATCTAATATTTTAAGCACAACATTTTTTTCTTTATTTTATACGTGAATCGCGCCGAAAGCATAAATATGTGAAGGCTTGCTGTCTAGCAAGCAGAGAACGGTAATAAAATGAGGCCGAACAACTATTGAACACACTGTGACTAGTTTTTTTCTATTGTATCAAAATCAAGACAAGAGACTTCAAGCGCCGCAGCCTCTACTCATATTCTTTTTTTTTTTTCAAAAGGCTGCAAAAAAGGGGTTGTCAACCACGTTTGAGCACATCAGCCTTGAACTGGGTACATATGAATTAATTAAAGTTAATTAAATTCTGGGCTTTCACGTGAAAAAACACGATATGATTAGGAGGCACAGCGTAGACACTCCGCAGTAATTTTAACTACCTGTGGTTCCTTAACGTTCACCCAAAGCACGACACACGGGCATTCTTGCATTTCGCCCCCATGGCCGCCGCAACCGGGATTAGATCCCGCGATCTCGTGCTTAGAAGCGAAATACCGTAGCCGCTAAGCCACCACGGTGGGTGCATATGAAGTTTATAGCCGAGCATGTTCAGGATGTTGAACAGCGGTAACACGCAACATCAGAAGACCTTGTTCACGCTCGTGTGGGCTTCCAGCTTTAATTACGAAGGTGTTTTTGCACTTGCGTCGTCTTACGACAGTATTTGGGTTCCAGGAAGCAGGGCACAAGGTGTTCCTATTAAAGCAGAAAAGAACTTTACTGAGTGCAGTGCGACATAACTTTCAAAATACTTCGCGGAAACGATGTAAGCGCTCTTATGGGGTTTGCTTGTTACTTAGGTGCAAATTAAACTGTGTGAAACGTACCTTTCAACTCTGCAGCACTCCCTGACGAAATTAACACGTGATATTTCGTGTGCCATGGCTAGATGCTTCACTTCACACACACTAACCACAAGCCTCGTTGCAATAAATTGCAGACCATAACACCGTTTCTCTGCATTGCAAACGAAGCTAGCTTTGTCGTTTGCATCCCACGCCGGCAAGCCTGGGCGCACATCGGAGAAAAGTCGGTGCTCACATAAAAATTCGCAAAAAATGTTTTCGTATTTAAAACATGCGTACAATTTTGTAAGTTCTCCCATGCATAGCAGACACGTAGGGCTATCTAATGATGTATCACAGATAGTTTTAGCCCGAGCACCGAAGCAACCTTTTTAACCTTGAATGCGGAGCTTTTCGTAAACAATTTGAAAATTTACCATTTTCTTCCAGGCTATCTATTGAGCATTCAACACCTCAAATATTTTCGACTGTATTATGTGGATTGGGCTGTCATTGTGTATTTTGTTTGTGCCTTTTCGATTTTCCTACGTTCCAAGAAAAAAAAATCAGACGGCAATTTCCCTCGCTTTTGCGGGTACCAAAGCACTCGGAAGTATTCAAATATTGGAAATATTGTCTATTTTGTCAGTTACACCACTTAATTGTCTTGCCATACACCAAGCCTTAATAAGTGATCATTTGCCTTGCCTATCTCTCTCTAATCTCTGCATATCTTCCTACCTCCCCCTCGCCCGTTCCCCAGTGTAGGATAACAAACCGAGTTTTCCGTTCGGGTTAACCTCCTCTTTTCTTTCAGAGACAAATATATTCTTGGACCATGGCCCCACGCGTCGCAGGCTTACAAACCAACGCGTGCATTGCTACGTTTCACGAAATCGACTGGCCTCAGGGACCGATTGTGAAGCGATGGACAACCACGCGTATTCACACTGAGAGTACCTTCTTCCCTTTCTCCCCTTTCTTCCTTTCCGTCCCTTAAACTCCTTCTCCCGTGTAGGATAGCAAACCGGACGTGTGTCTGGTTGACCTCCCTGCCTTTCCTTTCCTTCTTTTCCTCCTCCTCTTCCTTCTCTCTAACTCTCTTCTTCTATCCCTCTATCCACAACCTGTGCGCATAGTCACGCAGAAGTGAAACGCGAACTTAAAGCTTCGAATACCAGCATCGAAGAGATATTAGACCCGTACGTCAGCGTCGCCCACACAGGCTTGGCTTGCGAACGTATATTTATCTTTATAGGAGAAATCCGATGACGCCTTTATCTGACATCCCTCGACGAAGCTTTCCCTTTCTTTGCGCTCCCCGCTCGAATCGCACCGTTCGCGTTCTATTTGTTCCCTGAAGTACTTCAGTGTCCCGCGGGGTTTCCCCGGCTTTTGTATGACGTCGTTTCGTGCTCTTAGACAACCGCCGTCACCGCATCTTTGTCGAAGTGTCAGCAGCAGCAGCAGACCGACGCTGTTGAAAGTTCCGTAGGTGAAGTAAAGAAAAAAAAAGAGATGTCTGTAAACGAATTGAAAGCATTCAAGGGCTTTCGGGCTAGCGTGCTTTCTTGGTCCGTAGACATTTCTTTGCACTTACTCGCCTTTGCAAAACTTATGTACATATACAAAAGTTTATCTTCCTTCCATCTCTATCTCTCCTCCCCAACTTGGACTGCGCATTCAGCTGTGGAGAACCAGCGAATCCTTCAACAACAGGCTCGAAACACAGTCATCCTTGTGGTCCAGCCTTGTCGGGAACATTCTAGATGTGTTTTTCCTCGGGGCAGTGAACAAACCTACCTACGTGTCTGCCGAAATTGGGGTTTAATGCCTGTTTTAACTCCCAAACCCGTATCTCCTCTGAGGCTCGTCCTTTACTTACCTACACCCATGGAGCAATGTCCGCGCGTCTTATTCCTGCTTTTGGGCTTGGGGTGTCTCTGCTTTCTCTGAAAGAAGCTAAACCGATCTCATCAATCTTCCTGTGCGTTCTCAGCAGCCCCGCCCCTCTCCCCTCACCCCTCCCACCCTAATTCTTTCGCTCTCTTCTTTAAATTTTAAAGGAGCCAAAGTTAACCCTCCAAGAACAAGGAAACCGGGTTAAAATTAAGACTCTCCGAACACGGAAGGAAGCGTACTGGTAAACGGAGCCCAAGTTAGTCCTACAGAGGTTTCGTTTCTCTGTGTGTGTTTCACGTTTCTCGCGCGATTAAGCTTTCGGGAAGTAAAACGCGCGCCGTTTAATCTGGGCGAGCCTGTTTTTTTGGTTCACCCGGCTTGTACCATCGGCGTAAAGGTAAGCCCACTGTGTGGCCGCGAATCCGCTCTCTAAGAGCTTTTCAGAACTCGTAACATGACCGGCACTTGAGGAGGCATTGGACCGAAAGGAATCCAATTGACCTGAACCTGTATGGCATGAAGCGAACCTACACTCAGTCAACCAGCCAGCTAGCCAGCCTGGTCGGTCGGTCGGTTGGTCCGGTTGGGTCGGGTCGGGTCACTTTAATGTAGTTTATTTGAGTGAGCGAGCGAGCGAGTGAATGAGTTAGCACGCAATACCTGTAGTCGTGTTCAAACACCATGGACTGCATATTGTTGCTCTGCTCAAATGCGAGCCTTAGACGGATCGCCAGACTCTCCTCCTCCCACTCCAGAAACCTCGGCGGCATATAACAAGCAATGGTAGCGTGACAAAAGAAAGATATGAGCTACTGTATTGGGTTAGTCGTATGCGCCGAGTCTATAGCAGCATTGCGCATGCGTAATCAAAACTCACTCACTCACATGCATACATGCATGCATATTCATATTCATGCATGCTCTCACACAGGCACAGGCAACTACGCACAAACGCCAAAAGCACACGCACCACCATTCGCACTCAAACCTTGTTTCGTGGGCTTCGCTATGCAGCTACACATCTGTAACCCTTCTCGCTCACGCGGTGTTTGCATACAGGAAGCGGGTCTGGTCAATGTCAGACGCGCATCCGCTCTTAACCATGTCGGCTTTCCCTATAGGCCCCACACGTGTACCATAAATAAAGCGAAGGGCTGCGACGGATGCGTCATCTATCAGCCCGCATAGCGTTGCCCACAGAATGCGCCACTGGCATCGACATGCGCCTATATATAGTATAGAAGGCACACCATCAGCCGTCACAGTCTGATGGAGAGTCCCATTTCGTTTAATTTGTGTATGCGCAAACCGAAACTTCCACTCGGGCGGCGGTCTAAATCGATCCTATTGTGGGTGCGACTTGGTCGCGCGAGTTAATTTAAAGCACCCGCATAGTGCAGCTAAGTATTAGAGCTAGAGATTTACGCTAATTTCCACTGGCAGTTGTGTAGGCTGGTACATCGTCATTCATTGATGTCAAGATGCGGGTCCCGTCTAATCGGGCACACACATGGCGAATACGTGCGCTACAGGTCACATGAGCGTAACGTGCCCCCTCCCCCCCCCCTTTCCCAAACACCCCACCGCCCTCAACACAGTCGAGTGTTCGAAAGGATCAAAATCTTTATTACTGGGGGCCCGAACACAATTCCGCATCAGGGCAAATTGGAACGAATTGTTCACCTTCACTTCTGACCATGAATTTGTACAAAAAAAAAGATTTTGAAACGATCTTTGAGTTAAAAATGATTTATTATGGTGATTAATTATCAGATATTGGTTTTTTGAGCTACCCACAGATGAAACTTCATTCCGGCTTATCAAAAACACAGCTGTAGACCCTGCGTTATGTTTCCCCCTTTCAAAGACTATTTCGGCGCATCAAACTGAGCGCAGCATGTCTGTTACGTTGGGCATTACAGGGTTAACCCTTCCTGGTCCGATCAGTCCTGTGGAAATCACGGTTAACCACGAGGTGGCCTATAGATAAGCCGTATAGTGAAAACTAATAAACTGCTGTGAGAAATCACAGTTCCAGTGCCTATAATACATAATTAATCTAGGCTCTGTGCCCTAGATCATTGGCTTTTCCTAAAAATGTATAATGTCCACGCGTTTAGGCGCACTCCAAGTAGGCATTTGTGCCACCCTTCTGGAGCCTATCGCCTGAGGGTGGTTGCCTAAACTTATAGAGTGCGGTTAGATAGCTTAAGATAATGTGTGATCATATGTCATATCGTTAGGACTGCGGGGTTATTAATTTTAGATGTCACAAGCAGTGTACAACACGCAGAGTTTGGAATAGTAGGTTTGGATATGTTACGATAAAAAAAAAAGACTGCTTTAAATTATTTTTTTTCTCTCGTTCAGGGACACAAAATATGCATTTGCGATGGCAAAAACTAAATTCGGGCAAGACGGCATGAAAAACACGACTGGCATTTCCATATGTAGTCAATTCCAACTTATCTTGATGCGCCTTGATGTAAAAATATTATCGGCACGTCAAGAAATATTGCAATATTCTGGTCGAGAACTTGAGGTCTGAATGACGAATCAAATGTTCTGTCATCGGAACAGTACTGGCTTTTTCAGTCGCACAATGACGTCATGATTGCGACACGCACATGTCGGGACGAGAAAACCGTCTTGCGCGTTGCTACGGGATGTCAAAAAATAAATAAAATAACAATAAATTCTGCGATTTTACGTGCCCGAACCTCGATCTTATTATGAGGCACGCCGTAGTTGGTGACAATGGATCAAGTTTGACCGCCTGGGATTAATCGAAGTGCACATAACTGTAATTACACGAGCGTTTTTTTTTTTTTCGTTCTGCGGCCATCTAAATACAACCGCCGCTACCAGGATGGAACCCCCGACCAAGAGCTCAGAGGCACAATGCACAGCGATTAAGCTATCGCGAAAAGTAAAAAAAAAAACGTTGTACTAATTAATTTTTTGTTACTGCAACGAGAAGTCCCGTCGAGACGACAGTAACGCGTCGCGCAATAAGACCCAAATTCCTGACGTTTCCATAAATGAGTTTCCATTGTCCTTTAGAGCGTTGATGTTGGCTAAGCTCACACATATCGAAGTCGCAACAGCGCGAAGGATGGGACAAGTAAGAACACAATACGACGGAGCGCCATGAATTGACGTGAATTCACTTGTAATGACGTCGAGAGTCCTTTCCCCTCGTATGTATTTATATACCGTGCGCAGGCAGGCAATAATCGTTAGTTTAAGGTCACACGCTTCATCGCTTGTGTTCTTTCTTGCCCCGTCCTTCACGCTGTTCTGACTTTCAATCGCTTTTCTTTATTCTGGGCCTGCTCGATGAACTGATAGGCACACACCGCCCTTATCATTCTTCGCCACATTAGGTCCACTGCGGGACAAAAGTGCCTTCCAGATAACTATAAATGCTGCTATTCCCCCTTTAGTGCGTGAAATAGACCCAGCCCTGGTTTCGCCTTTTAATCTTCGGGTCATCATCAGTCCATACAATTCACCGATGCCTTGAAACTCTTACTTAATTTCTCTGCGAATGAAGGTCATTTTATGTGATTATAAAGCTTGTCTGCATTGTGCGATTGTGTGGCCCAGCATAGCTGCGCTTAGTGCTTTCAGCCTCAGCTAGAACAACCATCTGCAGTAACTTCAGCTAATAATTCATTCCATCTTACTGTTACGCCCGCTTAAGTTATCTTTCTTTTTCGTTGCCAGCATGCATAATTTCTCCTACGTAACGCACTCAATATATTATAAATATGAGAAAACCTTTTTTATTATTGTAAAAATAAGAGGATGGGAGACGCGTAGAGCTTTAAACTTTTTGTTTAGTTTGTTTTTTAAGTGCTGGAGTTTTGGCCCATTGCTGCTGCTCATGACGCACCTTCACTTGTAATTTTTTTATGTATTTAGTTTTATTGCGTAATTTATTGCACCGTAGTGCTTGCCTCAATTTTTTTTCTGTATCGCATGCCGCCCCCCCCCCCTTTTTTTATTTTTTTCTTAATATCCCTGCGGGGGCCTTTAGGGTTATTGTAAAATAAATACATAAATAACTCTTATTCTGCAGTGTGTTCGGAACAGAAACATCACATCGCGTGCATAAAAACTAAAAAGAAATTACATTCAAAATCATTCGTAGGGTTACAAAAACCAAAGTCAAATAGAAACACTGCGGCACATTTTCAGGCGCTACACTTGGTGAAAAAGAAAAGACAAGGCGTGCTTACGAACTTGTCTTCACACCTCATTTCAATGTGAAGTGCTTCCACATTTTGGCCTTTGTGATGAGTTCTTCCGTGTCCCAGTCCATTATTGGCTATACACAATGTACTACTACGGTGCTCTTGGAAAGATATGTACTCAAATAACATTTATCCATCATTGCGCGAATTACTCGAGAAACGCATCATTTTTTTTCTCTGTGTACCATCGGCATCCTGTGAGGGATATGAAAAGGCAAACGCGGATAATGGGGAAACCAAAAACTTGGTTGTGTCCTTGCGCGTCCGAATGGATTGCGTCTCGTATGACGCCTCGCTCCCGTTCGGTGATCGGAGACCCAGGACTTGGCTGTCGCGTCGAATCATCTCTGTGCGCAAGCGAGAAGTAACTTCATCGGACAGAAACGGCAGCGTGTCGAATAAACAGCATCCCAACGACGACCACGACAGAAATAAAAACAAGAATGACACAATCAGCGAGATAGGCCAACATCGATGTCTCGATTGCTCAAACATGAGTGTAACGGTGATACAACATACATACATACATACATACATACATACATACACACACATACATACATACATACATACATACATACATACATACATACATACATACATACATACATACATACATACATACATACATACATACATACATACATACATACATACATACATACATACATACATACATACATACATACATACATACATACATACATACATACATACATACATACATACATACATACATACATACATACATACATACATACATACATACATACATACATACATACATACATACATACATACATACATACATACATACATACATACATACATACATACATACATACATACATACATACATACATACATACATACATACATACATACATACATACATACATACATACATACATACATACATACTACATACATACATACATACATACATACATACATTACATACTACTACATACATACTACTACATACATACATACATACATACATACATCCATACAATACATACATGTACATACATACATACATACATACATACATACATCATACATGCATACATGCATACATGCATACATGCAATACATGCATACATGCATACATACATACATACATACATACATTACATACATACATACATACATACATACATACATACTGAGTTCAATCACTGTGGTAGCCTGTTCTCATCTGCTATGAAGAACTGCGTCATTGGCTTTTAAAAGACTAGGTGTCTTTCCGTTTTTTTTATTTGTTGACAAAGCTTTGTTTACTTCCGCTGCGTGCTAGCTAGTTTCTATATCGTATCCACGTTAAATGAGATATGGCATCTGACTAATTAGACTAATTAAACAAACGCCAACCAAGTGCATATTTCGACCATGCCATTTGGCACTTACTTGCAGCATTTCCAATGGGCGACTTTCTTTTGTGTCGCAACTAGAATTCATATTCCTGGCAACGAAGTCACAGTTTCTGCATGCACTACCTCGCCAAGCGGTTTCTAGTAACAATATAAACTGGTTAGGTTAAGCGCCCAAAGTTATAAGTCCCAGAGTTAAATTAGGCGCAAAGTGTACAGAGACCTGCCTATTCCGAAGAAGTATAATAGGCTACAGCGATAGGAACTCGAGATCGAACCGCATTAAATCTGTGGAAACAAGATGGGGGGGAAATAAGAACATAATGTGCGTAATCTTGAATTCGGGAACTTTCTTTTTTTGTACGAAGGGACCGTGGTTTCAGAGGAGCACGCGATAAGAATGGGATACATAATTATAATATCTTGGCCTAGAGATAAAGGCAATGAAAATTAAAAATGAGAAGAAAAGAAAGAAATAAACGACGCAGACGCCGGGAAGACACGAGGAACAAGCAAGTTCGACGAACGAAACCCGGCGCCTTATAACGAGCGCTCGCCCGCCAGCTCGCAGACCCGCGGCCTGGCGGTGACCCAGGGCAAAGCTTCATGGCGGAGGCCAGAAAAGCAGTAGCAAGGTCAACGTCGGAGGCCCGGAGGCTCGACTCGCCCGCTGCGCTAGGACGAGGAGAAGGAGGAGGCGAAGGGTGCAACGCGCCGTCCCCGCACGCTTGGGAAGCGGATGCGAAAAACCCGCGCGCCGGCGCGAAAATCGATCCGTGCGAAGCGGCACGCCGGCGCAGGTAGACGACGACGAGGAACGACGAACGACGCGCTATACGTGGGTCAGGTTCAGCGCGGCCGCTCCCCCTCCTTCGCCCTCCTCCCTCACTCCTCTCCCAACCTTTCTTCCCGCTCTGAAACCTTCTCCTCCTCTGTAAGTTCCCTTTCCTTCCCGACACCATCGCCGCCTCTCCAGAGATGCGCCGCACCTTCCCCATTTTCTCTTTCCCGTGCGTCCCCTCTCTCCCCAAAAGGAGCGACCGAATCCCGACGCGTGGAAAAGAACCCGTTCTTTCTTTCTCCTTCTTTTCTTTCTCTTTCTTTTTTTTTCTCTCTCTCCTTCCTCGTCTCGTTCGCCTCCTCTCCCGCTCCTGCCAAGTCCAGGAATCTGGGACGCCTGATGGCCGCTCCTCATCGCTCCTGCGTCAACAGGTGGAGCGGCGTACGCCCGCGTAGGGTCGTGGCGTTTCGCTTTCCATCCTGCGCCTGCGTTCCTCCGGTTGTGCTTTGTCGCGATCCCAGTAATTTTCCGTGAACGATTGGACTAGGCTAAACACGTGTAGGGCGCGCTAGAGACGCCCCGAGCGCGTAAGGATGTCCTCCTTTTGATCGACCCCTCTCGAGTGTTTGGGGAGGACGCGCTCGTCGAGGCGCGGAGCAACTTTTCTTTTGCGCGTCCGGTCGCGAAACACTCGTTTGATGCTGAGTGATATTGTATTGAGCTGCGTTCTCGTATATTGGTTGTTGCGTCGGGTGATCCGGAGGATGCGCGGTGAAACTGTCAAGCCAAAAAACAAACTCGTAGAGATTACAGCACGACAACGCTCTCGTGCGTTCTAACTGAATGTGTTTGGAATACGTACTAACTGGCTCAATCGTATAACTTTGGCAGAGAGGTGTTCACTATAAGTAGCAACACTTGGTACGCACTATCGACGTCTGCGCTATCCTGCCAATCACCTATCTTTATTTTTTACCCTCTCAATCAGCCCTAAATTATTGTGCTCAAAAATTGGTGATATCTGAAAAAAAATAAGACGGATTTACCCCCACGTTGCCGAAAACAGGCCGACAGTCAGAATTCAATTAGTACTGGGCCACTGTGCGACAATCGGAAGCGATTGTGCAGACAAAGAAAAGTGCTTCTCCCGCCAACAAATATAGTGTGTTCGCAAAGTTTGGTTAATAACTGAAAAAAGCACGTGAACCTCGGCTGCTCGGTACTCGCTTTGCATTCGAACAGCTAAATTCAGCTAAATTCTTTAACTCCCATCGTATATAGCTGACGGACCGCGCCCGACCGGCCTCTCGGGAGACCCCCGAGCCGAACGAGACAGACTGACCGGATACAACGACATCAGAAAGATGTACCAACAAGCCAGAAGAACATTCCCACCACCACACAAAGACCCAGACAGGGCACAAGCTGCTTAGTGGCCCTACGCCAACTGCAAACAAATACCTTCCCGGACCCGTTTCACCTCAAACGAATATTCTCTGAAGTATACACAAAGAAGATACATGTAAGATATGCAAACAGGAAACAGCTACACTCAAACACATGCTATGGGAATGTAACGCCCAACGCAAAAACCGAATTAAACTCTGCGCAGCTCTGACTTCGGCGACCAACTCTGAGCCATCCAGCAGGCCCACGAGGTGGCGCTGAGACAAGATCTGGACGTGCCGTCGTGGGAGACCTGAGCATGTGTAACGGTGTGTGTGTGTGTGTGTGTGTGTGTGTGTTGGTGTGTGTGTGTGTGGTGTTGTGTGTGTGTGTGTGTGTGTGTGTGTGGTGTGTGTGCGTGTGCGTGTCGTGCGTGTGCGTGTGCGTGTGCTGTGTGTGTGTGTGTGTGCGTGTGCGTGTGCGTGTGTGTGTGTGTGCGTGTGCGTGTGTGTGTGCGTGTGCGTGTGCGTGTGCGTGTGCGTGTGCGTGTGCGTGTGCGTGTGCGTGTGCGGTGCGTGTGCGTGTGTGTGTGCGTGTGCGTGTGCGTGTGCGTGTGCGTGTGCGTGGGCGTGTGCGTGTGCGTGTGCGTGTGCGTGTGCGTGTGTGTGTGTGTGTGTGTGTGTGTGTGTGTGTGAGAGAGAGAGACGAGGCGTAATGAATTGGGCTGCAGAATAAGATAGTCATTGCGCAACGATAAACGTCTTAAACCCATGCATTACAGGCACGAAAAATGCCATTACCTGCTCACTATATGAAAATTCTAATGTCATTCGCACGATGCCACGTGGGCGTACCTATGGCGCAAAAAGCTTACTCCCATTCTCGGCTTAGTTCTTTCTCACACCTCGATCGGCCACCGAGTGTTAGCGCCTGCGTCTGCAAATAAAAACGAATATCTGTAGTATACTAAATAATCGTAAAGTACGGCTAATAATCGTTTCACCCAATAAATTCTCGCCCAATAAAAAGAATTTTTTTAGGATCTTACTATGTGCAAACAGTTATTGTACTTAGTGCGGCTATCACCATCCTTACGTTTAATCACATTGAAAGTGCGCGCTTGGGAACATCTTTAGATGCAACGGCATTATGAAACTGAAGGTCCGAGACACTTAATAGAATTAACCTCTCCCGTGCGGCACAGATGTTAGGCTTACAGCCAAACTGCTCGCTTAGATGACCCCACTTTTATCGTCGCCTCACCCGTTTCTTACGCCTATTACGAGATGTCCGACATGCTTGAACAGTTTACTCGCTTTTTTTTCTTCTTTCCTTTCTTGCACGGTGTTGTCTGGGATATCTGCCCTCCCCTGCTGTACTCAAAGCGTGGTTAGCGTCGCGACAAATGCGGCCTCTTTGCAAATAAGTTCACCAGAGCAACTTTTGTTCTTCGTCCATCCTTGCTTTTTCTCTGGCGGAGAAGTGAAGAGGCTCCAAAAAAAAACACAATCCTCGTCTTTTCTGCCGCTTTTTTCTACGATCCGCAGTGGTGAGAAGTTCATAAAATCAAGTTTTTGGTGGAACACCATTTGGTCAGGTAAAAAGACTGATTTAAATATTGAATTCCTGACGAACAGAAAATAAACAGAACGGAAAAACAGCACTAACCACACTGGGTACAAGCATAGACGCAGTACTGTATTCCAGTTGGGCTTTGTTGGAATCATACGCACTTACTACACTTTAAGATCGCACAGATTACATAATAATAATCAATAATAAATAAATAAATCATTGATTTACCGTGCCCAGGAACAACCATGAGGTCTGAGTGCTGGCGCACGTATACATTAAAAAAAGAAAACGAAAAGAGCAGGGGAAAGTAATTTAAAAAAAACAATAAATAATGAGAACAATCTTGAAAAGAACAGTGTACATACACCAAGGCGCAAGGTGAACACACAAGAAAAGAGGAGGAGAACGGCAGTTGAACAATATGTGAAACTATGACACAACAACGCAGCAAAGCTCGGAAAAAAACAATAACAGTGAGTTATGAAAACTATCATGATATCAAGTGCCATAAAAACTCTGCATTCTGTGGACGGTTGAATGTTAATGAAGACAGGCAGGAGCATGGAAAGGTCTATGTTCTCTGTTGATCTTGCGCGGAATACGAAACATGATACAACTGAGGAGTTCGGGACAGGTGAAAATAGCGTGAAGGAGTTTGAAAAGAAACAGAAGGTCAGCGCGATTACGTCGGCAGCGAAGTAAGGGCAATGACAATAATGCAACAGTGCTTGAACAAGGTCCAATATCCGTGTTTGCAAAGCGGTCATGATATATGCTTCAAAACTTTTTCTGAACCCGATCTATGACGTCACTGTATAGATCTAGAAAATCCATTCCAGATGACCGACGCATATTCGAGTTGAGGAATAGCAGATTGTTGTGTACAACTTGCGGAACCGTGTAGGAGACTTGAATTCCCTCGATAGTCTGCAGACAGAGCCAAGAGAGCGTACACCCTGCATTGCAACGCGTTTAGAGTGAGCTGAAAAGCGTAAGGTTGTATCGAAAAGTACACCGAAATCATTGATCTCACGGACCTTACACAATGGTACAGAATCTACCGAATAAGAAAAAGAAATGTCCTGCTGCTTTGCGTTTGAAAGTCATGACTTTGGTCTTATTGGCATTCAAGGTGAGGTTATTATCTTTGCGCCATCCAGAAAATGAGAACAGTTCGGACTGCACGATGCGACAGTCATCAGCAGTGTGCATTTTCTTAAAAATGTTGATGAGATGGAAAGAAAAATTCAGTATAGTGGGAAGAACATCATTAATAGGAAAAAAAGAGTGGTCCTAATACTGATCCTTGAGGGACACCGCTAGTTGCCATGTAAAAAGAAGACGTTTGGCCATTGACGTTAACATAATATGATCTATCAAGAAGAAAACTGCCCAAGAAATTTGCAGTTGATGAGTCACACCAAAGTACGCAAGCTTTATCAGAAGCAGTGAGTGGCTGACCACATCGAAAGCTTTGCTGAGGTCACAATAAATGGCGTCAACTCGCCCACTTTGGAGTACCGACGTACCGGCGAGGAGATCTGTGTCATGAAACTGAGATTTGTATAGTGTAGCGGCCGGTGAGGAATCCATGCTGATTTGGAATCGATGAGTTCTTCACAGTAAAATGCAATATGTTGTGAAGAGCAAGCTCAAAAATCTTAGATAACGTGGCACAGGGAAGAGAAATCGGGAGATAATTTGAGACATCGGTTTTACAGCCAGACCTAAATACAGGAAAGACACGAGTAGTTTTCCACACGTGAGGAAAAGTCGAAAAATTCAAAGAGTAATTAAATATAGATGTCAGTACTGGGGCAAATATACTGCCGTAAGCTTTTAAAATTGCGGAGGGGATGCCATCAGGGCCGCAGGATAGGGATGGCTTCAAGCGCTTAAGGCATTCGCTAATCAGCTTTTCATCAACAACACAGGCGTAGATGTAGGAGCCGTCATCTAAGATGTTGCCACAGGAATTGCCGATGAAGTAGTGCTGCTGTAGGAAGCAGAAGGACAGAAAGTTCAACAGCAGGCTGAATTTTTTCTCTATGTAATGATTGTAATGTGAATATCTAAGCGCCTTCCAATCAATTCCATGTGTATTATTTGAAATCACCAAGAAGGATTACTCTGTGCTTGCTATGGGAAGATATTACACTTTCAATAGAAGAGATGACCTCATGAAACAAGACAGGGGAAATATCAGGCGGTATACATAGAAAGATCCAACTAACAATTTGTTTACAGCGCGCTAGGCTGACTTCAAGCCAAATCGACTCCTGTACACTTTCTATGTCATTGCGCTTTACACATCTCAGTGAACTGTCAACAGCAATAAGTACGCCGCCACCTTTTTGTTTAAATCCACTGAAGTCCCGGTCACAGTGAAAGACGTTGTAATGTCTTGGAAAAAAAGTGGGAAGAGGAAATTTCACTGCCGAGCCAAGTTTCTGAAATAACAAAAATAGGAAAAGATGACGAAATGACATTGGCGAAAAATTCACGTGCTTTGGTGCGAAGTCCATGAGCGTTTTGGTAAAAGATGGTATATAATAATAATAATAATAATAATAATAATAATAATAATAATAATAATAATAATAATAATAATAATAATAATAATAATAATAATAATAATAAAACCACCCATGACATATAGCGTTTTTCTACCTTTCCAGGTGCATTTAGGGAACGAGCAGAAATTACCTCCAAAAGAAATCCAAATATTTGTGTTGCTATTAAACAGGTTCACTAATTAACGTTTCAATTGTTTACTTTAAAGAACATGGTCCGGTTGCGAAATGGAAGCAAAGCAGCAGTTAAGTCATGATAGGATAAGTCGTAAGAAAAGAACCACTTTCGAGATATCCGGCCCTAAAGTGTGCTGCGAATTGCGAGTTTCCCAATACCATGCGTGAAGAAATAAGACAAAGAAGGTTTATCTTTCACCGCGGAGATGAGGGCATTGGGGGTAAAAGCAACGACGAGCTTGATGGGCACTCAACCCGTACATGTAGAAAGCGATAAAGCAAAAAATGTGTCCTGACGACAAGAACTATTCGCCAAAAAGAAAAAGAAAATACAGTGTGTAACTACTTTGGACATATTCATTGTAGTACAGAATAAACATACACGGCATATAAATTCATCATGTGCCGCAATATCGAAATAACATGCAAACTAGAGAAGAGTTGTGTGTCTCATGTTAACCAGTGCTGGTCAATAGAGGAGGCTACACATCAATCCCGCAAAACAGTTTGCGATGCTCTTAACTGAAACGCGAATGCATTTTTACTGTACTTTGGGGACGAATACCTCAACAACCTTCGGTTTGCAAATGACATTGTCCGATTTAGCAATACTTCGGATGAATTCTAACAAACTGATTAAGGACCTTAACCAAGAAAATGTAAGAATAAGGTTTAAGTTTAATATGCCGAAGACAAAGAAGACAAAAGCCTGGCAAGTGAACAAGAATTCACGATCGCCAGTGAGCCTCTAAAGTACGCGCAAGAGTGCGTTTATCTAGGTCAATTACTCACAGGGGACCCTGATCATGAGAGGGAAACTTACATAAGAAAAAAAATGGGTTGGAGTGCATACGGCAAGCATTACCAAATAGTGACTGGGAGCTTACCGCTGCCGTTGAAAAAAAAAAGTGTACACTCATTGCGTTCTACTGGTGCTAACATATAGGGCAGAAACTTGGATGTTAACAAAGAAGCTCGAAAACAAGTGAAGGACCGCGCAAGGAGCGACGGAACGAAAAATGTGAGGTGTAATGTTAAGAGTCAGGAAGAGAGCGGTTTGGATAGCCGATATTCTAATGGACAATTAAAGAAAAAAATGGAGCTGGGGGCAGGCCATGTAATGCGTAGGATGGATCACCGGTGGACCATTAGAGTTACAGAATGGTTGCCAAGGGAAGTAGCTAGGGAAGCGCAGTCGAGGACGGCAGAAAACTATAGGGGTGGGGTGGGGTGATGAAATTAGGAAAATTTGATGGCGCAAGTTGAAATTAGCCAGCGCAAGACAGGGGTAATTGGAGATCGCATGGGAGAAACCTTCGTCCAGCGGTCGACGTAAAGATAGGCTGATGGTGATGGTGATAATTTCGAAAGTAACGTGAGTCTTAGTATTTCTGCCTAACCGACATAACTTCACTACATCTCATCTTCAAGATTGCGATTATAACAAGCACCTGAAGGTGAATAATGAAACAGTTAAATAGTTAATGTTTTTATTATGGCACCTGGAACTGCGATTTCTTGCGCAAATATAGCATCGGCCTCCTGAGGTAATCCATTAGAAGAGGCCGAATTTGAGCTATATGCTACGTGCGATCCTACATGATTTGGCTTACCTTCGCGAGTTAGCCGTGGTTGCTTTCGGCTAAATCGGTCAGTATCTACGCGGATACATATATATATATATATATATATATATATATATATATATAATTCGAAGGTTATAATTATATGCGCCAAATGCAAGTAATAAATGAAATGAAATAAAAATGAAATACCTGCGGACGGGGGCTTATAGTATATGACCACTGTGCACCGACAGATTGTGTAGTGACAGTACGTGCACGTCAGTTCTGCGTAACAAAATACCATAAAAGTGAAAACAGACACAAGCAATGTCGGCTCACAGGTATCTCCGAAGCACACCGACCCGTCATAGGAGTAGCCCACTGTATTCAACGGGTTCTTCGATTTACTTTATTTTTCCTTCGCTTCGCCATTCGGTATGTGCCACTGGAGGTGTGGGCCCATTCTTGTCACGCAACCCTCCAATAAAAAAGTGTTCGTACAAAAGGCAGAATTGCAAAATATAAAACTTAGGTAAGCAAGCAAAATAGGGCAATCTTACGGAAGAAATACTAATAATATGAGTTTCAAATAATTCAGGGTATTTTAGATGATAGAAAGTTATGAGGTTTTATTCTTCTATAGTTCGAGGAAAGAAAGAGAATTTAAAGAGATTTGTCCTGGCAACGTAAGGGGAGTGAGTGAGGGGGTGGGAATGACGGGTTTTCCTGGACGCAGAGAGAGTTATGTATGGACTAGGATCTAAAGAAAATTTACGGTTTATTAAAGAGCAAATGAACTTCAGTCATATTATTTTTCGCCACGTTTGAAGGGTGTGAAAGCCATTAGGGAGAAATAATTCAGTTATAGACTGTTCTTGGCCGTATTTAGAAAAAAAATAAAACGTATGGCTCTTCTCTGTATCATTTGTTGATTTTGGCAAACGTGTCCCAAATAACGCTAGAATATCCCAATTTGGGTCGAATAAAAGTGGTATAGGCTAATCATGGGATTCATGGGATTCAACTTTATGGGATGCTTGTTTAAGCTTATGGTGAAGTAGGCATAATTTTCTAAAAGCAGGAGAGGCGGTGTTAGCAATGTGGTCACTGCAATTATATGGTTAGTAATTGTAATTCCGAAATATTCGTACTCGCTCACTTCGGCCAAGGGGTTTGGCCAATAGAATAAGAAACTTCGGGGGTAGTTTTTTTTTTTTTTTGTTATACGTAGAAGCACAGATTTATCAGAGTTGAGTTTCATTCCCCACTTGTTGCTCCACTCAGGAATGTTGTTTAAGGCTAAATTAAGTGATAGTTGGTCATTAACTGTATTAATATTATTAAAAATTATGCAGTCGTCAGTGAACGGACAAATATTAACAGGGCCATCTATTACGTCAACTATGTCATTACAATAAATAAGAAATAGTAGTGGGCAAAGCACGCTGCCTTGAGGCACGCCAGAGGCTACTGAAAGAGAATTGGACTGCGGCCCATCAATCACTACGTACCGTTTTCGACGCGTCAAGCAAGCAGAAACCCAGGTCAGGATAAAGTCAGGAAGACCAAGGAATTCGAATTTACAAATTAATTTGTTGTGAGGAACTACATCGAAAGCCTTTTGAAAATCCAAAAATATCACATCTGCTTGGACAGCCTTGTCAAGGACAGAAGCAAAGGAGTGCATGACTGTAATTCTGTATGACTGTAATGTATGTATGAGTGCATGACTGTAATGCATGACTGTAAGTAATTGTGTGACTGTCGAGAGCCCCTTCCTGAAGCTATGTTCATCCTTGAATTCGTTTAAACTGATCTGGTGAGGCTTTAGTATTGCCCTTAGCTCCTTCAACAAGCACTATACGCTGTACTACCTGCGTCTGGTGACGCGCAGTTTCTTTTTTTATTGCTGTGATTTAACTGGTGCACCAGATACGACCACACACGAAAGAAAATTGCACCATTATAGCTGTTTTTCTCGTATCTATAACTCACCCCCTTACAGCCATAGAAAAGGGTGTTTAGGCGAACAGACCCATTTGAAAGGGTGATCGTTTTTTTTTTAATTGCACCCTTCCACCCCCCACCCCCCCCCCCCTTTCCTGTGTGTTTTGCTACGTTTTATTTTTACAGCGATATCGTTTATTCTATCAATATCCGAAGTCTTTCGGACGTCCGTGGAAGTAATCCCAAAGTGTGTTCCGAGATGTTTATAAAATAAAAATCAAAGTGAAAAACGAAATGCCGCGTAGCCTAGATTCGAACTGTGTTACTGCAGATTTCCTGCCGCATGTAATATCTCTCGACCACTCCGATGACGCAAGCACTGGGAATAATAGAGCACCTTAAGAGAAGAGAGCAGTGGTGCCTCTAACTGCTCTGACAGGCTGAGGCCACACTCTTCAGTGCTTCAGATTATCTATAAATCAGCACCAAGATGAGAAAAAAAATTAAGTATAGCCAGCAGTAAGATGTGAAAGGCACGAAGTAGAGAAGAGGACAAAGTAATTGCGTCTTTCCACTTATCGACCGTGGCGTGCCACCTCCACTATATAAATGCTTTGTTCTTATCGTTGGTAGATTGCACCGCATGCATACAATAATCATCATAACATATCAAACATATCCTCAACAATTACGCACCCATTATAAGAAAGAGTGCTAATCGCATTAACTTTGCCAATAATTTCCAAGGAACGGTTTGCGCCGGCAATTTTTCTTGTGGTTGCTTTTCTTTTTTTCTTTTTAACTCGACGTGTTTTGTGCGCTTCTGCGAAAGCCGCTCCTTACTACGGTGCTACGCGTTTTCAATTAGTAATTTCTTTACTTTTGGATGACCCTGTATGCAGGAGATCCGGAAGTGTACTTTGGTCGGGCCAGAGCAGTAGAGGGTGCAGAAGCTGGAACTGAATTCAGCCTAGACAACGTTTTTTTTTTCTTTTTTTTTGTGACACCAAGGCTTAACAATTTACTAAATTAGAAGGGGTCATACCACCACACCTCTTGCAGTGGAACGTGTGTTGACCTTCGGTTCCGGAGCTCCTTGTGTTTAAATCCAGTGAAAGTCTCCCCGGCCACTGCGGAAGACGTTGTAAGGGGGTGGAAAAAGGTCGGAAGAAGGAATTTCACTGCAGAGCCAAGTTTCAGAAATAACAAAAATAGGAAAAGAAGACAGAAGACAAATATGGGCAGAGGTTCCGGAACCGAAGGTTCCGTAGCCTCTGTTTATATATGCGGCATTCTGAGCTCCAGACTATCACGTAAACCTGCCTGCGGAAAAGCCAACATGGCTGCTGCATGAAGACGTTCCAAATAGAAGAAAGAAGCACAGTGCCGAGTCGGACAGGTAATCACTCGAACGCCTTCTCATATATATCGCGGGATATTCATCGGAATGGTCGTGGACGAGCCACAATGTGGACCACTATATACGGCGTCACGATCACACACTGCAAGGTTGCTGCTAGCTCGCCCCCTGTCGTCTGTATCCAGACGCGCCGTTGTGCATGCCGTCCTTCACATTGGATCCGTATGCTGCTCTTGACGTCGCGGATTCTTTTAGGGACGAACGCATAGGAAGACGGCTGGCTGCTTCGATGTCGCGGACGCAGCTCCCCCGATCCCGAGAAAGAACGCGCTCAGGAAGTTTGATGCAACGTTGCTATAGGACCAAACTGGTGAGTCGCGAAGGCACTGTTGTTGACGTCCTCTTCTCCGAACCCGAGTCGACTGTTATCAATAGCCGAGTCATGTAGAAACCAATAGCCGATTGGTTTCTGCCTAAAGACGTTCCACGGAACCAAAAAAAAAAAAGGGGGGGGGGGGGGGGGGTCAAAGAACGACGAGCGCAGCTTGTTGGTTTATATTGCGATAGCAATTGCACGCACGTCCGACGCGCATTCCCGGCGCCGGCGCTGGCGCCGCCTTCGTCGTGATGTCTCGGTATCGACGCGCACCTGTGGCCTGCGCGTAGAAGGTTAGAAGAGCCAGGCTAAACGTTTATCACTGGTCCCAAACGTCCGGGCCTTGACTCGTTATTCTTCTTTAAAAAGTTCCTGGATGAACTCCACCCAAGGCATTTCAGAGCTGTACGTGGCTCGGAAACCCGTCGGGGGTTCCGAGCCACATTTGCAAGCGTCCACCTAGTGGACATGTTCATCGTGTCTGCTGCGGAAGTGCTGAGTGGCTGGGGGCCTAGCTGTCTCCTTCTGACGCGTATCAAGCCAATCCAATCAAAACTTCAGCAGCAGACGAAATGGGCAAGCAGAATACCCCCCCCCCCCTCCCCTCTGCTACGCCGGTGGCCGCAGTCCTCATTACGCCAGCGTATACTAAAACGTCTTCAGCGCAACGCCGAACCTAGCTACCCGTCTTCAAAGCTTCGCCATTGAGCGAAATTGCCAATTCTTGTTCTCGTTGCTTTTATTCCCATGTATTCTGATTGCTGTTGACACTGCTCATGGTGTCGTTGTTGTTGATGACGATAATAATGACGACATTCTGTTAACGCAGTACTATATGCACTTCAGTTTTTTGCACTGCTCATAAGTTTCAACTGGAACATCAGTGCATTCCGCCTCAGAATTTGAGTGCGTATTTCTCGAAACTGATGCTATAAGCTCATGATTTGTCCTAAATGAGCGTGACCTTGACTTCACTAGTACTTATTAATGTTCGACTACAATGTCGCAGTTGAGAAACGAGAGCTTATGTGAAATATATAAAATAATACTTAGTTACTGTTTGTTCATTAGAAACAACAGCGCACGTAATGCGCGCCTCTTAGAGTAACCCAGCTGTTATGAAGAGCGCTTGCAGTAAAAATTTTATAAGTCCATTTCCACTAAAAGGAAATCTTCTGTGTCTGTACTGTATACCTGTAGTCTATGTGACACTCATAATTTGTCATTTTGTTACGTGTCATTTTATAATGATTTTTTTTACCTTTGTGTTATTGTGTTATGCATTTTCATATCACTGAGTATGCGGAAAGGAGTCGACGGCCCAATCAGTTGGCGCCAACGTCTTATTTATTCATGCCAACTAACAAACGATCACTGTGCGCGAGCGCTCACGCATACGCACGTGTCGAAGGTTTATGGCCAGACGAATTTTATTTCTCCTTTTTCTAATTAACTCTGGTACTTTTCGTCTTGCGGTGTGATGCAGCGCTCATTAACTTGAAAATACTACCTCGTTATCGTTTTCACGACGCCACCAACTTGCGGTTGAAACCGCTGCGCAGTTTATACGGAGCTTTGGAACACAAGCTTACGCGCCTGTCATCAGCGTCGCTCAAACTTTAACGTGCGATATTCATCGCTACGGATTACGGGAGCTTATGTCCGAGCGAAGGAACCAAAAAGAAGAAAAACGACAAGCAGAAAGTCTACGTCAGGATTAGGCTGCAAACAAAATGAGGATGACATAAGCTTTTCGAGCCTTTCCACTAGCAAGGACAATCTTAAAGAAAAAAGAAAGGCGTAAAAGAACGTGTTCTGATTTTTCTTTTAATTTTTCATCGTCGGTACACCAGCATGAAACGCTTAGAGTATGAGCCCATCTAAAATGTTGCTTTTTAGGCGAGCAGAGCCGAAAAGCGGCCTTCTTAAAAAAAGAAAACAAAAAAGAAAAAGAAAGCCAAGTATACGCACTAGCTATAGGGAAGGAAAGCGAAGTTAAATTTAGGCCTCTTTTTTAAGAGGGCGGCACGCATTAAAGGGCAGATCAGAAAAGTTTCAAGTTGCAAAAAAAAAAAAAAACAGCGAGAGCATGAACGCTTTAATGGACATTGAAGAGCTCGGGCGCGTGATAGGCCGCGGTCCGCTACGCGAGACGAAAATGAGACGAGGATTTCAAAAATGGCGCACGAAACCGGAGAGGAAGAATAAAGTTGGCGAAAGAATATAGGCTTAGCCAACTGCGCATTAACGTTCCAGAGCGTTCTAACATGAATGAAAGGCGAAGTAAAAAGAGGCGCCCTTACCTTTGCAAAGAGGCCTTATTACTATAGGCTGGAGACGGGGGTTCAGGCATAAAATACGGCGCAAGCAGAGAAATAAAATAAACAATGACATGCCAAGAACAATAAACGAAATTGATATATGCAAAATGCCTCAGCGATATCGGTGGTGCACTTGGTATACGGGAGCGCAGTAAATCGTTTGGGATAGAAGAAGATCAGCGTGACGGCTTGGTATGTATATGGCTTCCGGTGGCCGCTCCTGTGTATGCGCACATACCTTACTACGTTATGCGGATGAATATTTTTTTTTATTTCCGAAATCACAAAGCGTAGAAGCAGTGGCAAAAGACGATAAGAACAGCAGCAATGATAACAGTGATAGCAACGACGAGGGCAGCAACAGCAAACACGACTGCTGACCGTCGTTTACTCCAACACTGATCACAAGCAAGAGAAAAGCAACAGATAAAAAAGTGCTAACTGCAGCGTCAACAATAACAGCGGTAGCAACAGCAAATACAACGGTGAGTGTCGTTATCCGCAAGTGATAAAGTCGATAACTACACATCAACAACAACAACAACAGCGATCGTTGTACAATTGTCATCCATCCGACCGTAGCTACGAGTCGAGTGGATCACAGTGTTCCCTTTCATGAACTTTTCCTCTATCATGCGGGCTTCTTCCACCGAAGTGACTTGCCATAGCAACAACAACAATAACAACAACAACAACAAAGACAGCAGAGAAAACGTTAGGAGTAGTATCAAACAAATACAACAGCAACTGAGACAACAGAAAGCATTGCAAACACCTAAAAAAGTGTTCAGAATGAAGGTTCAAAATTTCTCAGCTTTCTACTATTGCTCTATATTACTATATATATATATATATATATATATATATATATATATATATATGTGTGTGTGGTGTGTGTGTGTGTGTGTGTGTGTGTGTGTGTGTGTGTGTGTGTGTGTGTGTGTGTGTGTGTGTGTGTGTGTGTGTGTGTGTGTGTGTGTGTGTGCGCGTGCGTGCGTGCGTGCGTGCGTGCGTGCGTGCGTGCGTGCGTGCGTGCGTGCGTGCGTGCGTGCGTGCGCGCATCATTCTCCATTAACTGAGATCAGATGTTGAGGCTTGTTTCCCGTCACCATGCGGGGCAGGACCTTGGAAGCGTAACAGCGGAATTCAGGTAGCTTCCTCAAAGACGGCGACATACACAAAATGTCCGTGTTGCTGGCATCACGAGCGCCCTTCCAATACACACACGCGAAAAAACGCCAAAAAATATTGAGAACGGCGTTCCACAGTTCCCGGAAAGTGAACTCCTTTGTGTTCATTTTTTCACTTACATCGTTGCAGAACCGCGGCAGCCAGGGGCGGAATTCCCCGAGAGCGCGCAACATCAAAGGAACTATGTAAATAAAGCAGGAGGGTGGAGGCCACCAAAAATGTTTACAGGGATTCCCGAGGCATTCTTTCCCTTTTGGCGACCGCGTTCTATTTCGTTAAAGGTATGCAGAGCATCGCGGAAGCTAAACGCATATGCAGATCTTTAAAGCCATTTTTCAGCCTCGCTGAAGAACCTAGTTATTGCGAAGCACTCGCTGTAGAAGTTAAAAGTCGCTGTCATCGAATTATTTGTAGAAGTTAAAGTTATTGGCGGCCAATCTTTGTGGAACCTAAAGCCCTATTCAGCTAGTCACGTGGGAGATTCTCAAGTATGTTAGCACTTGCAGGGGACTCGTGATTGGCGCGCATCATCGCTTTAACATCGCTGGCCGCAGCCGTGATTGGTCAGCACGGCAGAGTTACCGGCCACTTTAGGGAGAGCTGTGATATGCGGGAGCCATCACGATTAAAGTGCCAGGGCTACGTGTGACCTTTCAGCATTCGCAGCTCTGTTTGTCAATTAAACGCGCCGCGAAAAGTCCTATAGTGCGGCTAGGTAAACGAAAACATCCAGCCGTATAATATTGTCCCACAATATTACGTAATAAAAGCATACACTACGAAGAAATGCTTCCTCAGCATTGCGGATACACGTCGCTTCTTGCAGTTCCTGAAGAAATGTTTGGAGAAAAGAAGAAACATAGCATATAGATAGCTACCCAATACCAGAACTGCGGGAGCTGGCGCGATAACGTTCGTGGCAAAACTGATGACGATAACGCTAACGGCGACAATGACAGCGCCGACGACTGCATTGAAGACAACGGCACGACGACGGCACGATGGTACCGCGTGTCGCACACCCGGCATCTAAACCTGAGGCAAGGCAACTGTAGTTTTCTGGTGACTTCTTACCGCCAGCGCAAGTCACCATGGATAGAATTATCGCAGTGATGTTTATCAAGATTCTAATCAACGGGATCGCTATAAAATCTGCTACAAACGCCAGCAAAAGCTGCAGAACAGTTATCGCTAAAAACAAAAAACAAAAAACAAAAAAAGACGCGGCGACAGCCTGAGCGACAACGAACGTTGTGCAAGATAGTACGCGGGAAAAGGTTACGCAAGGACGAAGATGTCTACAAGCTTTAAGATTTAGTTCAGAAATCAGAAGATTTGAGTAAAT
Organism: Dermacentor silvarum; assembly: GCF_013339745.2. Lineage (NCBI taxonomy): Eukaryota > Metazoa > Arthropoda > Arachnida > Ixodida > Ixodidae > Dermacentor > Dermacentor silvarum. Next base: position 148,556,042 of record NC_051163.1, on the reverse strand, counting down.
ATCGCTCCCCTCTCCCCCCGTGTAGGGTACCAAACCAGACGCCCGTCTGGTTAATCTCCCTGCCTTTCCTCGTTTCTCTCTATCCAACTCCCACCTCCCCAATTAATGTAGGGCAAACTAACATGTGCATAAACAAAAGTTTAAAAAATTGGTCATACCGAAACGTCACCGAGGCCCTTTCCGGCCATTCGGGTGTTTGGCGAGCTTGTGGTTGCATACCCCGTTTTGACAATACAGCCGTGCTTAGACCCTCTTTTGACAAGATGACTACGGAATAATAATCGAAGCAGCAGAAAACATCAGCTGAATGGCGCATGTGTCAGGAGGGTGCCCCTGACGCTAACAGAAAAAGAGAAATGATTTCGGAGTGTTTATGCTTAGACGAAGAAAAAAAAAAGAACTCGTGGTCAAGCGGCGACCACGTATGACCCCAACGTGACCATAACGACGTCATTAGGGCGTTTCCCAAGTGACTGACGTCACTTGCAGTTTCCGCTGTGACACACGTTTTGCCGGGCTGTACACGTGCGAGGAAGTCATTGTTCCGTCCTCACCGCCGGGCGAGTTTTGTAACGCTTTGGCGCGAGTTGCATCGCGGTGACCTATACGCAAGTGAGAAACTAACAAAGGCGTGAAAACGCATACAAAGTGGTTTCCGGCGCCAGGTTAGCGAGGTAACTGACCAGACCCATCAGACCTCGGACAAAGTGTGCCGGTGAAGTGCTCGAGGTCCACTGATCACGCGGTGTCATTGTTACAACGAGGCGTTGACAAGATACCTGTTTAACCAGTTAGGTGTTCTCCGAAAGCTATAACGGCATGCTTGCTCCGAGAGTGACACGTATAGCGATGAGAAGGAACGACAATTTCCCTGAACGGCAATGCGATTAGTAAATATTAGTAATAAGAAATGTATACCAAAAATTACGACGACGATTCACAATGAAGCGCGGTGTGTGTCTTTGGCTGGAATTTCACCTTCGTTACAAAGGCGCCGATGCGGAGGGTGCTTGCTCTGTCGAAACCGATCGAAAGCTCTCTGAGACGCAGGTGTCGTTCGCCACCACAGATGTGCTGGTTAACAGCTCTGTTCACCACGGAATTACGTAAATAAACAACGAACGTTACCCAACTATCCTCACCACAGCAAATATACGCCGCCAAGGGCATCCTTTCTTTCATAAAGCGAATAGCTTTCTAGAAGTGTTCAGCTATGCGCTTGCATTGACAATCGTCGTCGAAGGTTCCTGCAAAAAAAAATATTTTTGCTTACTTCCGACTCTGGATAGAATATTTTGGTTGCGTTATACTTGTGTTGCTGTGGAAAGATTGATGTAGACAGTCCTTCGGCCATTCCCTTTCTCGGCTTCGCTTTCCCGAAATGTGTTTTTCTGCTACGGCCCCTATTCTTCACAGCTCGTAAGCCACACAATTTTTTTACAGCAATGCTGTTAAGGGCTAAGTTCCAGGAGATTGTGTCCGCGTGTAGAAAAGCCACGCGACGTAGCGGGAGAGGAGAGGAAAAGTAGAGCTCCACCCTGTGAGAATGCTGTGAGAGGGTGCAGATGAAAAGGAGAATGGAGAGGGGGGTTGACGTAAGTCATGCCGTCCGATACTCGAGTTGGAGGTGGAGAGCGTGAGGCGCGCCAACCAATGGCGGTGTACGAAAAAAGTACGTTAACGGAGGAGTTGGGTGTGAGAGGAGTTCGCGTTAGCGTTGGTTGTATATATAGAGCTTTGGTCAAAGACTGTTGTCTGGGAACGTCGTAGAAAAGCGTGAGGAACGCGCTAGGAACGCCGTCGCCCGGTGGACGCCAACACGTCCCATCCCCCGCAACGCGCTTGGAACGCCGTCGCCCAGTGGACGCCGAGCCAGTTCTTTCAGAGCCGGACATTGTATAGCCATCGTCTAAGTGTTAAAAAATACCCCATTGTGCTACACTGAGCCGGCACCGAAGCCTCTTTCCCGAGTACGTAGCGAAGGGGGTCGGTTTACCATATTGTAGGCAAGTTCAACATAGCGAATCCCTAATATAGCTAAACCCCAACATAGAAAATCCCACCAGAGCAGCAGCTTCGCTGGACTTCCCTCTTCGCAGGGTGGAAGGGCTTTGACTTCCCTCTTTTTTTTCTTTAACTGCACCAAATTTTGAAGTATTGCCTGTAGCAGATAGCGAAATTCTAACCCCTGATCTAAATTACTCGAGGAGGTGGCCATTGCGTCTAAGAGAAATCAAAATACCTAATTGAATAACTAACGTAATTAATCAAATTAACTTTTTAATTAATTCTATTACGGCACGTATAACTATATACGAACTGCAGCTAGTGAGTATGCGACGCGTATCGACTTTGAACGAGTTCCTAAGACTACGCCAATTTTGAGATATTAATTCTCAAGCTGTCCGACGAAATGCATTGGGGTTTCAGTTACTTTCGCGCTTCATTGCATAAAACGGCGTTTTCATAAAAATATGCAAGTGGAACAACAGTGCATTTTAAGGCAAGTTTGACGGTGCATATCTCGAAACCGGTGCCATCCTCAGGATTCGTTCTGAGTCGATGTGCCTTGCATACTCACTAGCTGCAATTCGTAGATTGAGATATGTGCTGTAAATAGAAATTAATTGAGACGTTAATTAGTGTAATTAAGGTGATTATTCAAGTAAGGATTATGATTTCGCGTAGAAGTAATGGTCACTTTATCGAGAATTTAGATCAAGCGTTAGATTTGCACTATCCATCACCGGCAATCTTTAAAACTTTGGGGCAGCTAAAAAGAAGACACCCTGTACAGCGGCTGGCAGGATTAGCTAACGGCCATTCGTGATATCGAACCTAGTACACGCGAAGAGCATTAAAAAAAGTAATAAGGTTGTTTTGTTAGTTACATCTATATGAAGGAAACACATTATTTTTTTCTTCATATCATTCGCGACGGTGGCGAGCAAATGACAAGCCGTTGTTACGAACGAAAGCCACCACAATATTCATCAGCAGCCTACTTGATGTCAACCACCTATTCAAGTATCGAGGACCGCCTTTCCAGGCTGGATCGGTTCGAAACTGTTGAGCTACAACTAGCCAAAAGCCAGGCGCCAGGCCAGATTGGCGTCTGTACCCGTTTCCTTAAATGGCTGGGTCTCCGTCGGCGGTTTTCGAACGAACCGCCTTCCGCCGCCGAAGTGGACACCCTAACCACTACACTGTCCTCTCCCAGTGATTTTTAATTAGCCCGGTCTGGTGCCAATCGATTCAGTCCTACGCCTTCAAATTTACTAATCCTCTGTCGTCCTCTAAACTGCGCTTTCATTCCCTTCGCACCCAATTGCTAACTCTAATCGACCACTGGTCATCCGCCCTACGCATCGCATGGCCGGCTGGATTCTACTCCTACCTCTTAATGTGAACTAGACTTGTAGCGATACCCGCCTCATTTGCTGTCTAATCCACACCGCTGTCTTCCGGTCTCTTAATGTCGCACCCAGCGTGCTCCATTTAGACCGATCGCCTGCGCGGTACTTTACTCCTTCTAAAGCCACCAGTGTTATCTTCCAAGTTTCAGTCCCGTGGGTTACTACTGGCGGGAAGAGCTGAGTGTATAGATTTCGATTATATCAGTGAGCTGCCAGTCGTGACTCAGATGGGTCTTCCATATTCGCCACAATCCATCTTTGTTCGTCTGTAAACTTTCTTTTGGTGATCCGGGTACCCCGAGATATCATGTGGCTGAGAAAAAAAAAGTTACTCTCGCCCAGCTTTCTGAAGCTGACTCGCGAGATATTGTTTTCTTTGTCTTTATAAAAAGCCCAACACGACGATCGTTGTGAAATAACCAAAATCTGGTCAAGTTGGTATACGTTCATTTTGAGAACGAAGTGCAATAGCGCCAACTGTCAAGGAACTAAGTGAAGCAGAAGTCATCGTCGTCGTCGTCGGCGGCGGCGGCGTCGTCGTCGTCGTCGTCGTCATTGTTGTTGTTGTTGTTGTTGTTGTTGTTGTTGTTGTTGTTGTTGTTGTTGTTGTTGTTGTTGTTGTTGTTGTTGTTGTTGTTGTTGTTGTTGTTGTTGTTGTTGTTGTTGTTGTTGTTGTTGTTGTTGTTGTTGTTGTTGTTGTTGTTGTTGTTGTTGTTGTTGTTGTTGTTGTTGTTGTTGTTGTTGTTGTTGTTGTTGTTGTTGTTGTTGTTGTTGTTGTTGTTGTTGTTCCAGCGCAAGTTGGCGCATACCTCTAGGGATCCATCGGCCAAGGATTGGGCGGTTTACACAAAATCTGTTAAAGAGGTTAAGAAAAAAAAAACTGCCTCACTGGGAATAGAAGCGTTATTGAAGCAGAAGTAAAGAGCCGGTGTTCGTGTTCTCACATCGTCCCTTTTCTCTGGGCGCTTTATTCTCAAGATGAACAATAGTTGGCTTGGTGACGCATATATTTTACGTGCCATCCATCATTATCTAGTGTAGTGAATTAAACAAATATATATGAATACGTATGAATGAATACGCTAGCGCCATTCGTAAGAACAGTTTCCGCCTAGTTGATATGTCCATTTCGTCTGCAATTTAGTTTATGATTGGCTGGGCTGGGGTACGTCATGAGAAGGAGACAGGCACCCCCATCCAGTCAGCACTTCAGCAGCAGATGAATTGGGCATGTCCACTTGGTGGACGCTTACAGAATACACCTACCCGCACTCCCGCCCTTCCAAGTGCCAACCAATCATTATGCTGGGCATAATTAGACAGTTTTAGCAGAGCGTTGCTTACGCTCCGCTCCGCTAACGTTTCACACACACCGCTGGCTGCATGAACTGCGTTGATTTGGCTTGTTTGACAACCGCGTCTGCCAGAGACGCCTGCCACGCGCGCTCAGCGCGGCTGTAAAACGGCAAAGCAACCAGTAGACGCACCCTAACGCTCCGCTCAAATGGCTTCGTAGCGGACCGTGGGCAGCGTTCTTCGTTCCGCTGCCGATATGAGCGTTGTGCGCACGCGCATTGGCGTTCCCGCTAGCGTTCCGCTGAGCGGCTCTGCGCGAATTGTTCGGACACGACGGTCTGAGCGGAGCGGACCGTGAACGCTCTGCTAAAACTGTCTAATATTGGCAAAAGGGCAGGGTCAATGGCAAGCAGCACTTAAGAACGAAAAGCTTCGTGAGTTCGGTACGAGATTCTTCTTTTTTTAGAAGAGCCACGACGTGAGAAGAATCTGGGGCTGAATTCACAAAGCGTTTATTCGTAAATGCTGTTTGCTATTGGCCAACCACCTCCGATGGTAAAGTGCCCAACATCGCGATTGGCTAGTGTCTGTTCTGACGAACGGTACTAGCGTTAAGAACGTTTTCGCCAATAAGGGTCATAGTGCCGAATTCACTACACTGGACACTCGCAGTTGCTAATGGTGCTGAAGATAATTTTGCGTGGAGCCTTCCGCATGCGGGTAAAATATTACCATCGTGTTTCCTTGGCTGAAGTAAATGTCAGAAGGCTCGACTTGTTTCCAACCAGAATACGATCCCGTGTCCAAGACACGTTTAGAAAAAAGCTTATTTCAACAAAAGACCGAACGAACATTTTGAGTCACAATGACGACACAACAACACAAGGACGATAACATATAAAAAGTACTGAGCTTTGTATACAAGGGTCCAGTAACCTGCGTCGTTTGATTCGACGTTATAAGAAGACCGTACTTTTCACTTTCAACGCCGCACGCCGAGCTGTTTATTAGTTTTGTCTTTGTATATAACGTTTATACCTAGTCAACAACACCTTTCTCTCTCTGTTCTTTTTATCCCATTTCCATTCCCTGATGCAGAGTAGCAGGTCAGAATTTTTTATTCAGGCCGACCTTTCAGGTTTTCCATCATAATATATATATATATATATATATATATATATATTTCACTTGCCACGTGCCTTCCTGGTAACCTGCCCTGTGTGAAAACATTCTCGTTTCCCTGGCCATGAGCCGAGCTTGAAAGCAAAACGAACGCGTTTCAAGAATACGGTTGTGAAACGAGGCCGACGTCGATTCCCGTGGCTTCAAATCTCGGAACGAGGTTACGTTGCGTCTGTTGTTTTGAGAGGACGGCACGGTTTCATCGTCTGTCCCTACGCTTACGCCTACGCCTACGCCGGCGTTGGAGGAAGCTTTCCGAGTTTCACAACAAGGAGAACGTGGTTAGCGATTGTGTCGACGTCGTATAACGCCGCTTGCCTCCCTTCTAACGAGTCGAAGCGGTTTGGTTTCTTTTCTTTTTTTTTTCTTTTGTCATCACTTTTCCTCCAGGACTTGCGGCCGTGATTACGCTGATTACGCATTGTGATAGCCAAAAGCGATTACTTTCAGCCTATATTGCAGGGTGTACTAGTTAGCGAACTTTGTAGATCAATGCAATAATCATTGTCATCAGCTTATATTTTATGTCCACTGCAGGACGAATGCCTCTCCCGGCGATCTCCAATTACCCCTGTCTCGCGCTAGCTGATTCCAACTTGCGCCTGCAGGTTTCCTAGCTTCATCACCCCACCTAGTTTTCTGCCGTCCTCAACTGCGCTTCCCTTCTCTTGGTATCCATTCCGTAACTCTAAAGGTCCACCAGTTATCCATCCCACGCATTACATGTCCTGCCCAGCTCCATTCTTTTTCTCTTGACGTCGATTAGAATATCAGCTATCCCCGTCTGCTCCCTGATCCACACCACTCTCTTCCTGTCTCTTAACGTTAGGCCTAACATTTACCATTGCATTGATGGCGGGATCAATTGTAATGCTTCTCTTTAAAAACGCGTATTTGTTCTGCGAACGAGTGGAGCTTAAGTAGATTAGGTAGCAAAACTAGGATGTCTTCATTACATTCTTATTCAAGACAACTTTCGAGCAACTGTCTTAGAAGACGTGGTAAAAGGCTTAAAGATTGTATTTGCCTCGTAATGCCTCCGCTTCGTAACGGAGAGAGATGAAAGCTGTATAGGCGAGATAGCAGCGAAGAGTGTTTTTGGCGGCAGGAGGATATTACATCAGTCTAATGCGGTGCAAGTTAAGCAAGATTTTTGAGTATTTGAGCTGTACGAGCAGCGGGGTCACTCATAAGGTGATGTTTTTTCCAAGTTTTGAAGTAGAAGATGCAAGCAAAAAAGCGGTGAATCAAGTATAAATAAGACATATAGTCGACAAATTAAGTTATTGCCCATGTTCGAATAACTGCCACCAAACTAGACAACTGCTTATTTGATTGATTGATTGATTGATTGATTGATTGATTGATTGATTGATTGATTGATTGATTGATTGATTGATTTGTGAGTGCATTGTTTTCAAAAGGACGGCTTATTGGCCTAGTACGAAGAAGAAAAAAAGAGCAAGAGAACAATGTGTTTTCGAAGGGAAAAGTATTTTACGAGAAGCGAGATCTACAACCGGTATAGGACTCCCAATGTCGTGGCAAAAGCCAGGATAGACTCTAGTACCGAGCGACACGCTCGGCTGGATCCACTTCACGCACCTCGGCCCCTCTCCGTGGCCGAGGTACTTTCCTTGCACCATTTCCTGTGCCCGACAATCCCGCGTCAGGTGTTGGTCCGTGGGTCTTTTGCAAATTGATTGCAGTCGGTGCAAAAGTGGGCCATGGTTTCTTTGTGGCCTTTCAAAGGCTGGGAGCGGCTTGTGTGTCGGCGTGGTCATCATCCTAACTTTCCTTCGGCCCCCTCAGGTGCCCTCGTATAAATAGTTTTCCTCAAGTTCAACCACTTGTTCCACAGACCACCGTCGTGAGTTCATCCCACGGAGTGGTTCATTCTTATTTCACTGGGGTGTTAAGGCGGTCACACTCAAGTGTGACGAGGCGCGCCCGCGACCTTGTGTAGATGAGCTCGTGCACGAGGAATGTGGGCACGAAACGTGGGCCAGCAGTACACTCCTAATCTGGTTACACGTAGGGCCTATTAAGTGGAACATATTCTTGAATTTTTGTTCACTTACGAAATGTAACCTATGGGGAGCGAGATTATAAGAGTTCATCGTCTGCTAACAACTAAATTGAGCAAGCAAGCTATACTGTGAATGCGTAGGACTTGTTGGCCTAGTCGGCACAGGTTGATCTTTAGGCAGAAATTGCTCCTGTCCTGTGGTCTACTCTTATTGGTCATATTGCTTTGCGCCATTTCTAGAAAGATGAAGCTATATTGTGTGTGACTGGCCCGTACCTCCAACGGAGTGGATCATAAACATTCCAAGCAATGCTTTGTGCCTGACCCCTTCTATCTATTATCTTTATGTCTGTTGAAAAACAATCGGCATCCACGCTCAAGCGCTGCGACTAAAAAAAAAGGTAGAAAATATCAACAGCCCCATTTTTTTTCTCTAGATCCGTTTATCTCTCTCACATCTTAATAAGGTCTTTTCAGAAGTGATTTCAAACTATGGACGCGGCTTCGTTTCTCATTAACTGCTAAGGCACTTAGCAATGTATAGTCGCGCTATAGAATCAACGAACTCTCCTTTGTCAGCGTGGGTTTATTATCGGAGAAGTCGAGATAACCGGCTCTTCGGTGGGCTATTCTCCCAGGCCTCCAGCCCTGAATATCATCTCAAACAAACACTGAAAGCTTTATATCCGGTTACTCTGAATTCTTTCCTTTCTGACACACCTTTAGAAATGTTAAGTTGCTTAATTTGAAGTACCCTTCGCGTAACTTGGTTAGCAGAGTAATGCTCACTAGCTCGGACTGATCTTTCTGCATTTTCCTATTGTAAGTACTCTCACTCTCTCATATAACTTACTATACATATTTATAATGTTTGTTTGGGCACACGCTTATGTTATACACCGGAAGGACCTTTTAAGAGATAAACTGCCATATCCGTGGGGGAAATACCTTGATTGTTGAGAAACCATAATAAGAAATTTAGTACGAGGAATCTATTTGTTTTTGTACTTTTGGCAGGAACACTCTATATTGTGGCATTCGTTACGTTTATAGGGTGTCTTTTTTTTCGCGGTAGGTGCCTGCAAAAATGAGATTTTGTCTATTACATGCTGATCGCTGAAATACGTCGCCAAAATGAAGAGCACGTAAGTGAATATGAAACCAGCGAGAACTAAATGAACGTTTGATACTCATTCGAATTAAGTGCAAGTTTGATCTATTTGCCGCTAACTGGTATGCGTGGCACACGCCAAAGAAAATATCACATGACCGAGACTTAAGGCGCCATTTACAAAGCTTGTCCATTATAAGAACGAATGATTTGGCATCGATCAGTGCTAAAAGCTTGGCAACTTTGGTTCCTATACTTGTTAACTACGAGTAAATAACTATACTGCGCAAAAATACAACACAAGGACGTAATAAGGGTAATGGACTAGCCCCCCCTTGGCTGTGCAAAGTAACTCGCGCTCTTTGTCAGGTTTGTTCGGGGTGGTAAATTATATTAGGGTAGGCTAGGTTAGAGTATATTAGGTTAGGTTAGGCTAGGTTAGCTTGAGCTAGGTTAGGGTAGGGTAGGGTAGTGTATAGTAGGGCAGTGTACGGTAGGGTAGGCGCACGGGTGGGCATACGGACACACAAACGATCAAAAGATTGGACGCACGCGAAGCACTAGTATTAGTTTGTATTTGTGCGCTGGCTTCAGGCGCGGGGCCCCCTCATTCTTGTGTACATTCCCGGGGTTTGACCCATTCATTTTGACCGCTCAACGGGCGTAGTGAGATGAACGCAGGCTTGCCGAAGTACTGCATGAACACCAGTCAGAAAAAAAAACAAAGGGCCAATGTTCAGTGGTGAAAGCGGCTGGCTATCGGCAGTGCATGTCCAGCCCAGCCCAACAAGCACAAGAATCAGAGGCCGCGATTCAAGAAGACACCGTAGAATAAAGAACAGGACACGGCCGGGTCGAGAACAAAATACGGGAGCGAGCAGAGAACGTGACTCATAGATTAGTGCACTGAGTTTTGCACGGTGCTTGCTCGTATAGTTTTAATGAGTTTTGCAACTTGAATGAATGATGTGGGCACGGACAAAAAACAAACGGCCTGACCAGTGCGTTATTTCGCAAATTAACGCGAATAACTTTTTTTTTTTGACACTTACCTTTATGGCGTGTCCAGCTCTTCAGTCACACTGCATCTCCTATAGTGTCTTACTTGAGAAGATCTCGGCCCGCACAGGCAGTGAGGCTAATTTTATGCTACGAATATCGGACTGGAAACTACATTTCAGAGAAATTAAGAAGAAGCACTTAAACTATACAAGAATGGAAAACCGGGCAAATTAAAAATATTTATTGTAGCAGACAACAGGAAACAACCCTAAAAGACAATGCGAATGCTATCTGACAGCTGGAAGGTTGTTGTAAAATTATATGAGACGTATGGCTGTGGAGAACGCAAAAAGAAACATACCAAGATAACAGAAAAAAGACAAGGTTGCACAAGTGCTAGGTGTACAGAGCTCCTGTTCTCTAAATCACTGCCGTAACCATGGAAATGTGTCGCTCCCCTGTAAGCGCGGTTTCCATCACCATGCGTGAGCGTATAAGGTCTAATCTGTTGTTGTTGTTGTTGTTGTTGTTGTTGTTGTTGTTGTTGTTGTTGTTGTTGTTGTTGTTGTTGTTGTTGTTGTTGTTGTTGTTGTTGTTGTTGTTGTTGTTGTTGTTGTTGTTGTTGTTGTTGTTGTTGTTGTTGTTGTTGTTGTTGTTGTTGTTGTTGTTGTTGTTGTTGTTGTTGTTGTTGTTGTTGTTGTTGTTGTTGTTGTTGTTGTTGTTGTGTTGTTGTTGTTGTTGTTGTTGTTGTTGTTGTTGTTGTTGTTGTTGTTGTTGTTGTTGTTGTTGTTGTTGTTGTTGTTGTTGTTGTTGTTGTTGTTGTTGTTGTTGTTGTTGTTGTTGTTGTTGTTTCAAAGCATGGCTTCTACTCACGAGGGGGAGTGGCCACACTGGATTAACAACATACCAAAAGGGGTAAAGGCAAATATTCAAAACGAAGCATTGGGCAACTAAATTATAACACAGTACGAGGTCACAGCAGCAGCTAAAGTCTACTGTCCTTTTTTTTCGGGTGCAGCCACATTTTGTTGGACTCCGAGCCAACGTGCAAAAAAACGGGAGGGCGGGTGGGCGGGTGGGGTATCTTTTTGTTAAAGTGGGACGATCCCGGTTATTGTGTGGTCTAAAATTATATACCACTGGGGCCACTGCGTATGTGCCTCTGGGCTTCAGTTTGCTTTCAATCTTATATATTGCCACTACAAACGTTCAGTCTTACTTATTATGAATATAAGCGCCCTACAGCATATAATATCTACATAACCGTTCGCTGCACAACATTTGCATTATTCATATAACCATGGTCTGCAAACTATAAATACCTCGCATTACGTAGGTGTCAACTACAATTGAGTCTGCCAATTTTTTTGGTTCTCGTGTCCCACCACTGTTGTAATATGAGATATTTACCGCATTCTTTGTCCTTTTGTTTTGCCTTGCTTAATGAATATGTTTCAAGTTATTACCAAAGTAAACTTTCAATTCTCAAACAGCGCCCTTCTCGTGTTTCCTTCCTTTTTGTGTGTGTGCGCGTTTTCTTTGCGTGCTACTAAAACGGAGGGAAAGCGTTTAAGGTATGGTGTTATGTGAATATTCAAAAAAATGCTAATACACATAGTATACCCTTGTTTCTAGTCGAAGTGCTCAATGCTAGAAAACGATATCTGATATCCTCGAACGTGTGACTATAGCCGAACGTATACGGCGTTAATGCGATTATCGGGGGCTACCCGCAATGAAAACGGAACTTTTGGTGCGTCATTCTGGCCGTAGGAGAACTTTGCCTCGAGAGACGGTCAAGTACGCCATGGGAACCGCGTAGATCAATGGCGAAGAAGCTCGATGACTCGGATTCATACTGTTTAAACAACTGTTCCTCCGTATAACTCCATGCGAATGCCGTCATAGAGAAAGAAATTCAACAAGAGGGGACACTCGGCAAAAACTGGCAACAGGAAACACGTCACCACACGTCACGCTATACTTTTGACACCGAACGTTAGCTGCCGCGAGCATCGAAAAAAAAGAAAGTGAACTTAAGTTAACAGGCATTGATTTATTTTTTTAATTCTTTGCCGCGAAAACTAAAACGTTTTGCGTATAAATGAACTTAAGCTTTGCGTCTTATTTTCCTTGCCTTACCTAGCCACAGGTCAATGACGCACCAGATACATGCGTCATCCGCCAGACACTCCCCCGAAGCTAGCGAGGATTGCTGCGCGCGCGTTTGAGCACTCGCGTGCGGCGACCCGTCTGTCTCATTCTTTTTTTTTTTTCTTTTTTAAATGTAACCTGGTTTATTGGGCTCTCGGCGTATTCTTGCGTTCATTCTGCACTGGGACAAGACACCACTGCACTATTGGACTACGGCAAGGTGAGAAATCTTGTTTCACAGTCTACGACGCAATTAGGCTTACGGCACGGGACCGAGACTTAAGACGCAGTTAGCGAAAAACAGCTCGGCCATCCTGGTGCAGTTAACTTGAGTAAATGAATCGTGCTGAGACATGTTTCCGACGCTTCCTAGGGGACTATTGTAACTTATTTCGGTTTTTGAGCCACACTGGCCGCACAGGGCGCCGTGTCGCAGTTAGCGAGAACTCAGCCGTGGTGTGTAGTATATATAGTTCATCTTGCTAGGAGAAGTTTGTGCCGCTTTCTCTGACGCCAGACATTACTGAAACGTAATTTCGTTACTTTCTGGGGTACTTTTGAGGCACGCTGGCCGCACAGCGCGCTGTGACGCAGTTAGCGATAAGCAGCTCGGCCGTGGTGATAAAGTTTGGCGTGTAATGAATCTTAGAGGGGCACGTCTGTGACGTTTTTTGTGGCTCCGCAACAACATACACCTTCTTTCAGTACTCACGCCTGTTGAAAACGCGATGGGCGATTGCCAAGAGTGATAACATGGGGTGTGCTGCTGGCGCCGGCAGAACGCGCGAACGACGAACATATCAGAAACTTGTAATTCGAAAATTACGTCTTCTAAAGGACTGAAAAAAGGCATTGCACCCACGCATTTGTCTTGAGTGCCTGTTGCGTCCGTCTCTATGTATTTCGCGTACCGACGCGTCGCCCGAGGCCAAGTTTTGGAAACGCGAAGTCGCTCGTGTATTTGTGCTGCCTAAGTGCAGGAAATAATGCCCGGAAATTGGGGAACGCTTGGAAATCAGATGTTTTCATATATGTTTGGGATGAGTCGGGTATTTTCTGTATGTAAAAGCGAATTGTGTATGTAAAAGCGAATTGCTTTTGTTTGTAATGCCGCCCATTCACCGCTTTCGCACGTTTCGCCTCGCAGTATTCCTATGTCTAAATACCAAAATGACTCATGCTTCTAACATGCTGTTACGTGCTTGCAAATGTAACATGCTTGTAATTTACTTCTTTTTCAGCTGGCACCGTCCGGTGGAGCTTCATACAGGAACTACTGCCTTACCTGCTGGTGTCACGACGTTGGATGAACGCACAAAAAGCGCGGAACGAGCTTTTATATAGAGCAAAATAAATATTTTCTGATTGCACAAAAGGTCTTGTGTCTACTTTGTGAAATTGCACGTGGCACAGATTCGATGGGACTTTACGAGATCGTTCGCAATCATTTTTACTAAATCATAAACCGATTCTGCGCGAAGAGCAAAAAAAAAAAAAAGCAAAAAGGGGGGGGGGGGGGGGGGGAGGCGCAGCCGGCGTGCTAGCTTGCGTTCAAAATACGCGCGCCCAAAACCGAAACCGGAAGTGATGCAAGTGATCGACACCGACCGCTTGGCACGCTGCAGTCAATTCGGCCGCTGGGCCCTATGGGAGTGTCCCCTCTTATTGAATTCCTTTCTCTATGATGCGGTTGCGAAAAGCGTGATAGTAAAATAAGGCGGTAATGGCTAAGTCAATTGCTTGTGCTATCTGGCGCGACTCTCGTTGTGACTCACGCGCAATCGGATATTTTTGTCTATTTATATCTCTAGAAATTGCTCCAGGCACACATAAAGCCCCTATATTTATAAAAGTAGCGCCATCCACTTCCCTCCTCCTCCGTTCCACTATCGCGCTCGGCGCGACCAGCGCGATCGAGGCGCGATATCGACAGTGGCGCCGCCTGCGTCGGGCCTGCCGTGGCAGACGACAGCTAACGCGCTACCAGAGGAAATCCGAGGAAAACTTCGATCGGGCCCTGCGGAGACGTTTTTGAGGCGCGATTTTGCTTCGTCAGTCAGTAACTGGTCTTAATAATGCCGTTTTGGAAATAGCAACGCGACGATGTGAGACGGCGCAAATATCAAGTGTGCAGCAAGCGTTTGCGCACGCCGGATGGTAAACAAAAAAAGCCTTTTGCCCTCGCCTTCTCGGTTGCGGCAACTTAAGGCGCAGCAGCATGCCATCACAACGAAGTTCTTGTCCCTAACACGTTTGATCCGTTTGTGCGTACAGCACTTTCGTCGCACAGGCCCGAGAATGGCAGTCGGAGCGCGCTGGAAAGAAAAAAAAATATACAAAAGCGCGACGCGAACTTCCACGTGACACGGATTGGCCAATGGGGGAGCGGAGGAGGCTGGGGCGACAGGAGGCGGCTAAGAGAGGGCGAGGAGGAAGCGCCGGGGTGAGCGCGGTGGCGGCAAGATCTAAGAATGGCGCTACTTTTATAAATATAGGGGCTTTAGGCACACAGGGTCTGACTCATTATCGAAGCGTTTCTTTGTTGACATATATTTTTTATTCTGGGTTTACTAGTGCAATGGGCTAAACATACTAAGTACTTTTTTTTTTCATCTTACGATTGCGGGAACAAGCCCACGCTGACCGCATGCATACACCAGAAAAATTCGTGGGGCCGCAGCATTCATATGGGGACGGATTACTAGCGAGGCTGTTTAGGCTGCATACATGGGCTGCATACATTATGAAATCATACATTTTATTGCGATATCAATTATATGGACATTCCAAAGCGGATTTCTGCCGTCGGCGTTGTCGTCGCCGTCGCCGTTGCCATGAGGTTCCGTATGACGTCAACGGCGATGAAATCTAGGGAGCCTACATGCAAGCGCTGTTTTAAAACAGCGCTTGCATGTAGGCTCCCTAATGAAATCGTCCCCAAGTTCCGGACGCTGTGTGTGCGAGTGAAAGGACGCGAGGGACGCGCGCTTTCACGGGGAGTGAACACACGTCGGAGAGCAAACGCGCGTTCTGCGCCGTGCTCCCTGAAGGGCTGCGTCTCTTTCCTCCGTTACAATCACCATATGTAGAGAGCAAACGCGACTTCTTCCGTGGCGCGAAATGCCGTGGGGGGACGGGAGGGAGGGAGGGGAGGCGACGTTTAGCTGCGGCACCAAATGCGTATTTATATAAAAAGCTCCGTCGCATGCCCCCGCGCGAGGGACACGTGTAAATGCAGAGCATAGTGGGGTTCCGTGGTGTTGGTGTGATGATGATAAGTGGTTCTTGAGGGAAAGGGAAAGGTTGGCGCTATCTTCTGCAGCCCTTGAGGGAGCACGGCTCAGCGCCAAAGTAGTGTTGGTGTTGTTGGTGCGGTGGTGCTGGTCTGGGTTGAGAGAGAAGAGAGAATCGTAAGTAGGCAACGTAAAGTTATTATTTTATTGGCATCACTGCGATTCTTATTATTATATTATTTTATATTATTATTGCTTCTCTGTTGTTCTCTTCTTTTCTTTCTTCTTCTTCTTTCTTCTTCTCTTTCGTCTCTTCAGAGGTTGCGTCGACGAGGGGGATGCCTCCGGTTACGTCCGTCCCTCTGCGGGGCGTCTGGGGAGCGTGGTCGTTGAGATGGTGTCGACGAGGGGGATGCCTGCGGTTACGTCCGTCCCTCTCTGCGGGGCCTCTGGGGAGCGTGGTCGTTGAGATGGTGAGTGCTGAGTGAGTGGCGAGTGTCGATTTATCGCACGACGAGCATGACCGCCTTGTGGTCGCTAAAGTGGACGGTGAGAGGGTCCGTGAGTAGGGGCTGGACGCACAAGGATGAGGAGGAGGACGCAAAGACGAGGTCTATGCAGGACCCATGGATGGTGGTCGGCCGCCTGCTGTTGACGGGGTTGTGGTCATACACGCAGTCGAGACCGTAACGGTCGCGCACGTGCCTGACGATCCAGTCGTCTTTGCGAACGTCGACGTTGAAGTCGCCGACGAGGACTATGGGTCGTCGTTGTCTTTGCGTTTCTGGTTGTTCTGGTTGTCGTCGTTGCTGGCGTCGATGGTCGTTCATGGCCAGTTCGAGGAACTCGGCAACGGTGTCTCGGGTGAGTTTCGGCGAGAGGCAGAAGGTGATTACGGTGATCTCGCCGTCGTCTTGGCCGTGGCCGTGACGGTAGGCGTCGTCGCACACGGCGGTGGAGCCGGCGTATTCGCCGCGCGTGTCGGCGTAACTCCAGCTGTGACGGACCATCCCTCCTCGCCACCGCACGTTTCGGTAAAAAACGTCGACGCCACCGGCACGGCTACTATTCCTAGCGCGCGCATTAGAGGGAGAGGGGGTGGAGAGAGGGCGCGCTATGGGGCTCTTGCGTTGCCCAGGGGGCGCTGCAACAATGGTGCTAAAAAGCGCCCTCAATCCGAAACTGGGTAGTACCAAGCTCGGTCGTCGGCTTCGGGAAGCACGTTTACAATATGGACCCGCCACTTTCTGGTGGGTTGTACAAAGGCTTGCAGCGAATATCGTGCGCCGAAGATTTTTCCATGGGTGGCATGCTGCGTAAAGGCAAGAAATTATGCAACGCCGAATACGTGTACGCCGTTCAAGAAATAAGCGGCGAAGTTGAACTTCAGGTAAGGTTTGCACGCTGCTAAATTCAGGCGCACAAACGCGAGGAAATGCTTTCTATCGATAGCTTTCACGTGACGTCACGCACCCACCTTATCACCGTTTTGGGGCACCAGCATGGCGACTACGAGTACTTCAGTCCAATCCATTTTATTGAAAGCTTTCACGTGACGTTACGGACCCAGCTTATCATCTTGTTGGTGCACCAACATGGCTGCTACAATGACGTCAGTGCAAGCCATCTATAAATGAATTCACAGCAGCGATAAGCAGACATGTGTACGGAACTGCTCGAGCGCACGACGGTACGCGCCGCGACGGCAGCGGTTTTTCAGCATGCCGCGGTGTACGAACTGCTCGAGCGCACGATCGTAAGCGCCGCGACGGCAGCGGTTTTTCGACATGCCGCGAAACGGCGGGTCTCCTGCAATCTTTGTGGACTGCATGCCGCTAGACAAGTAATTATGCCTGCGCTGTAGTAGCGGCCATCTGTCCCTTTAGCAATTGATAAATAACTGATGCAATGCATATAAGCTCGCAGTAACGTACGTACGTGCAAATCGCGCTTTAGCGCGAGCTCGTGCGCTGCTCGCTTGATGTAGCTTTTAATGACAGCGCTCGAACATCGATGTGCTGTAATCAATACCACCTTGCTGTGCTGCCTCAACGTGCTGGCTTGAGGTCAAGGATTAGCACATTCAGCTCTCTAACCTGTGCTGCTCGTAGTGGGGTACAGAATTGTCACCGAATCAGCCCGACCATTTGTGGTCATTTGCACACACCTGGTCACTTCACCACTTCGCACCAGTCGAATTGTTAATTGTCGCTGTGGCCGGGTCTCGAATCGTGAATCACCAGCCATGCCTGCTGCTATGTCGGTCTTCCATTTCGCTTACCCAGCGCGACGAACTGCAGTTATCCAGCGCGCCCGACGCTCCACTTCGTGAGGCCTTGAAGGAAAACGGTAGAATCTGATGTTGGGATTCAGGCCTTCTTGTTCATGGCAGCCCACGACGCAGCAGTAACGACGGTGACGCTTTTTCGAGGCTGAGCTAGGTCTCTCCGGATCGGCGTCGCCGATGTCTTATGCTTCCAGCATGACGGCACACGGAGAGTCCGTTTTCGTATAACTACAGGCTGCGGCCAGCTCGCAGCCTGGTCGCCATGGTCTGTGAGAAGTGACGAGCCTTTTCGCAGTCGAAACAGAGCAGAAAAAAGTGCGAATCGACGCAAAACGCGCGCTAGAAACGTGCTTCGCCACAGACAGGGCTCAATACTATCCAAGCTGGTACTACCCAGATGACGTTTTTCGCAGCCACCAGGCGCCGCTACTATACCTCAAACTCCAGCGCAAGACGTAGAGTAACTTCTCCGTGCGCTGGCATGCAACGACAAATATACATTTGGGCCGACATCCCAAGGGTCGACATACTTTTACAGAATTCAGCTGTCTGTGTCTCTGCGTACGAAACAGCTCTTCCTGTGACGCTTCTCACGGCATATTCCTTCAGCCAGTCAGCAAGCTGACATGGTGGCTATCTTGGACCGCCACCACATATTCGCGAAATTGGACATGCATTGCACGGGCTTCGATGCATTGCACGGAATTCGATAAAATTTACAGCTCCACGTCACGTTTCGTCATTTTGATGAAAACGCAAAATTGCATTTTGCAAACTACCGTTTCCCAGCACAAATTTTAAAGCACATGACCTCTCGACAGCCAATCAGATAGTGAACACGGCGGCGAACGTGCAGCTACCATGCGTGTCGAGAATATAGCCCCAGAATATATACAGTTGCCGACATCACAGAGAGCACTAACATAGGTTGCCAGCGTACGCAAGAATAGAGTGCTTCCAGCTAACACATCATCCACTCCTAAAAAAAAGAACAAGGGTGATTCTACACTTTGAACACAACACAGTCACATGTCACAGTCTTGGAAACGTTCTGGCCTTCTTCGGACTCTTGACGATGGTTCTTGCCCAGTAGCAACATCCCTAGGGTGGCCTTCACCAAGGGCATCCTCGAGATCAGGAGCTGGTGGCGGTAAGAACGCATCACATACCTTTGGCTGGCGGCTTCTGCGGGTGGATTCTGACACACTGCATCCTGGAGTGGGCTGGAGTGTCACTGGGCTGAAGGTACGTCCACCTGAGTTGCCCCCGGAGAAGATACGTGACCAAGTGGTGCTGGCAGCTCGCGTATCTGCCCGTCTTTAACCTTTGGTACAAATGCCAGTTTAGACGCATTTAGTTCACTATAGAAGCATTCCTGCAACGTTCATCTTGAAGACTGAATGCTCCCCTCGGCAGCTGCTTGATGACTTTCAATGGAAGAGAACATTTCAATTCTCCCCCTGCACACGCTCCTGGTTTTCGAGCACGCACAAGATCTCCCTCCTTAATTTTGGGCACCTTTGCACTCCTCTTGGCATCCGTGTACTCCATCATACAGCGCTGCTTTGCCTGTACTCGCTCACGTAGCTGTTGCATTGCTGCAGAAGGCTACAATGCGACATCTCTTGATGGCATACTAACGTCAAGTCGGGTCCTAGGCTGGCGCCCGTATAGGAGCTTCACAGGGAAAACACCTGTGGTGGCGTGTGGCGTAGCCCTATACACTGCCAAGTAATCCAGGATAGCCAGCTTCAGGGGTCGTTACTCCAAAACTGATGGCTGAATAAAATCCTCTAGGCTTCGGTTAAAACGCTCGACTAACCCATTAGCCTGGGGGTAATACACTGAAAAGACACAGTGCTTAATGCCCCTTTCCTGCAAAAATTATCGAAGAGCTCGTACTTAACTCCGGTCTGTTGTGAGTCATGAGCGCATCCGGGTAGCCCTCTCGGGTAAAAACTGTTCTTAGAAAGTCTATCGCGACTTGTGATGTGACTGTGTTTGAAAAAGAGATTTCAGGCTATTTCGTTTAAGAGTCCATCACCATGTTGATAATTTCGGACCCATTGCTTCAGGCATATTCAGTGGCTCAATAATGTCCATAGCCAACTTCTTCCAGGGCTCTCTTCGAAAGCAACAGCATTCAGTGGAGCAACTGAAGTCTTTGCAGACTTATCTGCAGACTGACACACATAGCTTAGTACTGCGTCTTCCACCTGCCTATCCATATTCGACCACCAGTACTTGTCTCACTATTTTTGTTTCGTTCTTATGATGCCAGGATGTGCTTCATGAGCCAAGGAAACTAGATCAGCCGCCAGCAACTCTAGCACTACAATTTCCTCCCTCAATACCATGCCATCGACAACGGACAGTTGTTCTTGTAACTGATGAAATGGCATCAACTTGTGTGACAGCATCCTTTAGGCTGGCCATCCTTTTTCGATGTACTTGGCCACCAACTATAGTGTCTTATCTACAGCTGTTGCTGCTTGCACCTGCTCCTTGGTAACGCAAGATGAAAGAAAGGAAATCACTTCCTCTTATGTATGAGGTGGTGTGGCTGATACCGTAGGTAACCTAGACAATGTGTCTGCCACTACAATGTCATACCCTTTTTAATAGACAATGTCGAAGTCATAGTACAGCAACCTGACTGACCATCTTGCGATACGCAATGGCTTCTTCCCCATGCCTCTCGTTAAAAGCAGGGTCACAAGTGCTTGGTGGTCAGTCCTGAGAAGAAATTGTCTTTCCCAGAGGCATACATGCCAGTGTTCCCAGGTAAACAAGCAAGCCAGTGCCTCTTTCTCCCCGGCAGAGTACTTCTTTTCTGCAGCGGTAAGTGGCCTGGATGCAAAAGCGATCGTCTGCAGCTCTTCTCCAGCTGGCTGCTGTAAGACAGCACCCAGGCCTGTGTCAGAAGCATCTGTTGTTACCACCACTGGAAGCTGCGGGTCGTACAGATGGATTACTTCACATGACAACAAAGACCACTTGACCTGCTCAAAGGTCCTTTGTGCATCAGCATTCCAGATGAATGCTTTCCCTTGACATAGCAGTTTCTTGAGGGGTTCCACCACCTCGTCGTAATGTGGCACAAAACGAGAGTAATACCCTGCGAGTCCCAGGAATGAGCGAAGTTCTGTCATGTCCTTTGGCATGGGTGCACATTCAATAGCTTCCATCTTCTAATGAATAGGAGTAAGGCCCTCCCTGCTTACTACAAGCCCTAGAAAAGTCAACTGGTCGACGCCAAACACACACTTGTCATCTTCACACTTGTCAAACAACTTCAGCCCGGCATTGGAGATGCACTGGAGAACCATTTCTAAATTATCGTCATGCTTCCTGACCATGCTTCCCTGCACAATGATGTCACCAATGTAACAAACTCCTCAGCATCCCTGCACACTAGCACACATCATCTTCTTGATAGGTGCTGGCGCTGAGGCGAATCCAAAACAAACCCGCTCGAATCTGAAGAGACCGTCGTGTATGATGAATGTTGTGAACAGACGACTGTTGATTGTCAGCTCCAGCTTGTGGTATGCCACTTTCAAATCCAGTTTCGAAAATCTTGTTGCCTCTGTCAACTGGTGCAAAAGTTCTGTGTGGGGGAGTGGAAAACCAACAACAATAATTGCTTTGTTTACTTCTCGTAAATCAACCCATAGGCATATTGTACCACTTCTTTTTTGCACAACAATGATGGGGGATATCGACTCGGCAGCGTCCACGCGTTCAATGATGCTGCACTGTTCTAAGTGCTTCAACTCCTCCGACACCCTGTCTCGTAATGCAAACGGCAGCCTACATAGTTTTGCAACGACAGGTTTGCTCGACGGGAGAATCTTGATTTGATGCTCAAATCCTTCGGCAAGGCCTACTTCCCCGGAGAAGTGGCCACAGCCACTTGGTTCTGTGGATGTGGCCATTTTGTCAGCAAGCATGTTGCCTTCAATGCCTCTATGTCCAGGAACCCAGCATATTGTGATATGTTGAGAAGAGTAAGCTTTGCATAGAGCCGAGTAAAGTTCTGCAATTCCAGGATTTTTATGTTTCTGTAACGACGATAGGGCTTTAACTACGCTTAAAGAGTCAGTATAAATAACTGCGTTGCGAATCTGTGTATTATCGATGTACTTTACAGCCAAGAGTAGCGCATAAGCCTCAGCTGTAAAAATACTTGTTTCTGGGTGTAGAGCGACGGATTCCGCGAACGATGGGCCCACCGCTGCACAACAGACACCGGCATGCGACTTTGAGGAGTCCATGTAGAATTCTGGGAAAGAGTATTTTACCTGAATTTCTAAGAAGTGCATTCGGATGTGTGTGTTGGGGACATGTTTTGTGAATTCTACAAAAGACAAGTCACAATCTATCTGCTGCCACTGCCACGGCGGTAAAAGCTTTGTTGGAGCCATTAAGTTATGTTCAAGGAGTGGAACACTCATTTCATCACTGAGGTTCCTCACGCGTAGAGAAAAAAGCCGTTTCACTGCAGGTCGGTTGTGGAACAGGGTGGCACTGGTCATATCGTTTATTGTTAAATAAGCTGGATGTTCATTGTTCGCATGTATTTTCAGAAAATACATTAAACTAGTGTACGACCTTTGAAGATGCAGTGACCATTCATTACACTCTACGTAGAGGCTCTCTACAGGACTTCTCCTGAAGGCACCGGTCGTGAAGCGGGTATCTAGATGATCAACAGGGTCAAGCATCTTCAAGGCGCTTGGACTGGCAGATTGATATGCTATGGCCCCATAGTCTAAGCGTGTACATATAAGACTTTTGTACACGTTCATCAGGCACTTCCTGTCACTGCCCCATGTTCTACGTGACAAAATTTTAAGCAGGTTCATTGTTTTTAGGCATTTCTCTTTGAGGCGCTTTATGTGTGGAATGAAGGTTAGTTTCGAGTCTAATATGACAATTAAAAATTTATGTTGTGTGGAAACTGGCATGTGTTGTCTGTGTAGTTCTACATTGGGCTCTGCAAATAGGCCTCTTTTTTGTGTGAAAAGGACACAGGAGCTTTTAAGAGGATTGAGTTTAAAGCCATTTTCTTCTGCTCATTTACACACTTGGTTCAAGCCAAGCTGGATACTCCGCTCACAAATTGCAAGGTTACATGACTTGAAACCTAACTGTACGTCATATACGCATACCGAATAAAACATACCCTGCGGTAGAGATAAGCGCAAGGAATTCATTTTACCCCACCTTGAGGCACCCCAGTTTCTTGTGTAAATGGCCTGGATAGAGCATTGCCAACCCTAACACGAAAAGTAACTTTCAATTACATTAAGCCTGTTGCCTCGAACACCCATTTCCGATAGGTCTGGCAAAATCCCATATTGCTAAGTTGTGTCATATGCCTTTTCCATGTCTAGGAAAACAGAAAGAAATGCTTATAGACAAAGGCGTCTCGAATGTTTGCCTCAATGCGCACGAGATGGTCAGCAGTCGACCGACCCTCTCTGAAGCCACATTGATAAGGGTCAAGAATTTTCTTTGATTCAAGAAAATGTAAAATACGATGGTTTATCATTTTCTCGAAGAGTTTGCATAAGCAACTTGTGAGGGCTATTGGACGGTAACTTGAAACGTCAGATGGGTCTTTACCCTTTTTCAAGACTGGGACTACGATGGATTCTTTCCATAAGCATGGGAGATATCCGGCAGCCCAAATAGAGTTGAAAAGTGCCAGAAGTGTCATCTGTGTGTCAGTGTGTAGGTTTTTAATCATATCATACATGATTCTGTCAAATCCCTGTGCAGAGCTCATACATGTGCTCAAGGCAGCTTGTGCTCAGCAATATTAAATGGACAGTTGTACGGAAGATTTGGTCTGCATTTACGGTCTATTGGCATACGTTCTGCTACTTTCTTGTATTTAAAGGGTCCCTGAAACGGTTCGGACAAATTTTGTAGAAGCGTAGAGTACAGCTACAGTAAAACATTCGCTTCATAATTTAAGTGAAAGGTCTCATATTAAGAAAGCTGCGGACGATTAAAAGTTACCCTCCTCCCTAGCCAT
Source organism: Dermacentor silvarum (assembly GCF_013339745.2). Classification (NCBI taxonomy): domain Eukaryota; kingdom Metazoa; phylum Arthropoda; class Arachnida; order Ixodida; family Ixodidae; genus Dermacentor; species Dermacentor silvarum. The sequence continues at coordinate 148,532,286 of NC_051163.1, read as the reverse complement.
GTATTTCCTCAACTCGTTCGCCGAGTGATAGGGGCTAAGCTCCACCTTCGGTGGCTCTACATCATGTTGTGACGTGTTTTCATCTACTTCTGGTTGTCTTGGAGCCAGCGCCGAAGGCTCTCCAACCTCTCCACTAGCCGCCTCGCCGTCGATCCCCAGTGAGAGCGATCAAGCAGCGTGCGTTGCAAGCGTTCTGTCGAAGCGCCGAGCGTGTCCTGTATTCCGGTAACCACAGGCGAGCTGGGTGTTTTGAAAGATAGCCAGAGACGTAGACTAAAGCCCCTCCATACCGCTGTGATGAAGGAGCTTCGTAGGTGTACGTGAGCGGCCTGATCGGCATGCATGGTCCAGCCAGAGCTTAACCAGCCTACTACAGACCTAATATTCCTGTAACCAAGTGTAAAACATTTTAAACATATAAAAAGACAACGTATTTAAGATTAGGCTCCTGCCAAAAATTTGAGCCAGCAACACAGTAGAAAAAACTTGGTTATTGCTATATTAGCTGTGTGTTTGGTTGAGTTTTGCGCCTTGGTTGAGCTGCACCGTGCAAGCAGTTCACGTTTGCGCCTCCGTTCATCACGTAAAACGGTCAGTACACTTGCGCTTGTGTTTACCTGAATACCGGACACGCTTATCTCTATTGTGGCAATTCTTCGACGTGAAGTGACGGCCGCAAACGCGTAGTTGCTGGCGCTGTTTGGATACCGACAGTCCGATGTGCTGCAGCCACTCCACTCGTCTGCTGCCTTGCAGCGGGGCACGATGTCGCAGCATGACATATGTCACCGATCGCTACGTTTGCAGCCCACAACACAACAAGGGTGAACCGTGGTGCTTGCAAAAAGAAAGAACAAGACCAACACTGACCGTGCAGCTCACATCAACATGGAACATGTTTTAACACAAGCAGACGACACTTGCTGTGGGCTGGAAGTGCTTTTAGTGTAGTGATACATGTCCTTGTGCATTCTCTTTCTGTTACTTTAGATGTTAGTTAATTTGTTTCTATAAAAATAAACTACTACGAACAACATTTGTTCACCATAATGTTGGAAAAATTATCGATGACGCGCCCTGGGCAGCCAATCGAATAGCTGGCCCTACTGACGTGTTACGGTCAAATCGTGTCACTTGGTCACAAAACTCAGCCGATTGGGGTGCTGTGATCAGTAGCGATACACCTTTTTAAAACCTTATAATTAATTACATGCTTTATGCGGACTCAGTACTTTTGACGACTCAGCACGTTTGTACAAAGTCGTCAAAATCGTTTCAGGGTCCCTTTAGGGAATGATTCTGAGTAGTTTACGGAGCTTAATACATGCTCGAAGTGTATGCCAAGGTCATCGACCAAAGCTAATTGGTTGATCTGCTGTCCTTTTAGCCTTCTCAGCCCATTCCATACTTTCGCCTCCTGGGTGTAGGAATTGATGCCTGAGAAAAACCTCTCCCAGCTTGCTCTCCTAGCCTGCCGTCTCGTGCGCCTTCCTTGTGACTTTATGTTTAAATGCAATGAGATTTTCCGCAGTTGGATATTGGCAGAGTCTACCCAAAGCCTTATTTTGACTCTTTCGTGCATCTCTACAGTCTTCATTCCACCAAGAAACATGTCTCTTACATGATTGGCCGTTGGTTTGTAGAGTAAACTTTTCCGCTGCACCAATAATAAAAGCAGTAAAATATGCTACGGCATCATCTATGCTAAAATCTCGTATAAAATCTTGATAAGTAAGTAGATTCTTTAAAATGCTTCCAATCAGCCGAGTTAAGTTTCCAGCGAGCGACATGTGATGGAACGTCGTGTTGTGTTAGTAGGTTTAGAGTAACTGAGAAGTGGTCACTCAAAAACGGATTTTGTATTACATTCCATTCTAAGTAAGGAAGAAGTGTGGAAGATCCAAGCTCTAAATCTATCGATGAATATGAATTATCCACAATCTGATAGTAAGTAGGTGCTTATTAAATAGGCATACACCAGAAGTCACAAGAAAGCTTTCGATAAGTCGACCCCTCAAATCATTCTGGGAATCTCCCCAAAGACTGTTATGAGCATTAAAGTCTCCGACGATAAAAAAGGGTTCAGGAAGTTGTTTAATCAGGCCATAGAATTCTCTTTTTCTCAGGTGATAATTCAGAGGTATGTAGATGGAGCAGACGGGAACCAATCTGTTAAAAAGAATTGCTCGTACTGCAACTGCCTCGAAGGACATCTGAAGGGCCAAGTGTTGGCAAGCAACAGTCTTGTCGACTATAGCACACCGCCGGATGAGGTGTTAGCCTCATCACGGTCTTTGCGAAAAATAGCACATGACCGGAGAAAATTTGTGTAGCTTTTAAATGCGTTTCCTGTGCACACAGTACCTTTGGGTTAAGTTTGTGTAAGAGTTCTGTTATGTCATCAAGATTGTGGAGAAAACCTCTCACATTCCACCGTATAATTTGTGTATCCATTTTGACAGAGTTGAGTACTGTGTTCTGGAAAGGAAAGATTAGCTCACAGGACCTTTTCCGGGTGCCGTGATGTGTGTTTTGCTTTTGGAGCGGTCACGAGAATAGCGGCGCTCCTGAGGCACTGGCTGCGCCATCTCGATCGGAGTTGTGTCCATTGACTTCTAGAAGCCGCTGGACTTCCGCGCACTCGAGCGGGGTGTTTTCAGATTAGGCCTTGCCTCGAAAAGTAGGGCCTTGGAGGCCACCTACCCAGAGGTCGATGGTCTCTCCTTTAGAAATGGCGAAGCAGCGCCAGCTGCTCTTGCCAAGGGGGCTTGTGGCACAGCCGCGACCACTGTTTGTAGGCTGCGCCGATACCGGAGTCTGCTGCGGCATTGCCCCCTTACGCGCCCCGCATCAGCATACCCTGCACTATGAAGAAAGGAAACGCGCTTGCGCGCTTCTCGGAAGGAAATGTTCTCCTTTACTTTGATAATCACCATCTCTTTTTCCTTTTTTCCATGTCAGACAAGAGCGGCAATATGTGGCGTGTTCGCCGTCGCAGTTCACGCAATGAACTGCAAGGTTACAGTTATCTGCGGGATGATCGTGTTCACCACACTTTGCACAGGTTTGTCGGCCTCAGCAGCTTTGCGAACCGTGACCATACCTTTGACATATGAAGCATCTGCGTGGGTTAGGAATGTACGCCCTTACTCGTATCTTTACATATCCAGCCTCGATTATCTCGGAAAGTTCACTTGTACCAAAAGTAGGTATCAGAGGTTTGGTTGGAATTTCTTTGTTCTCTCGTTTAATTTTTATTCTATGTACTTGGATGACGTTCTGGTCCTTCAAGCCCTCTAGAAGTTCTTCATTCAAGTTCATGAGCTCATCGTCTGATATCAGTCCCTTGCATGTATTCAGTGATCGATGTGGTGTCACCGTGATTTGAGCATCACCAAATGCAACCAGATCTGAAATCTTTCCACGCTGCAGCTTATCACATACCTCAAGCAGGAGGTCGCTGCTAGGCATTTTTGTCACTCTGCAGCCACTACCCAGTGCGTCCGTGAGGCATTTGGCAAATATGAACGGTGAGATGGTTCTGACAGTCTTTCCAGGGTTGTCAGTATGTATAAAATCGTATCGCGGGAAGTTTTCTTTGCGTTGGAGAAAAGGATTGAAACTTTCTTTGGTGCGTCCTCTTTTGTATAGAGGACGATCAGGTAGCTTGGGGAAAGAAGATGATGCCATAAGATCTTAATTAATTTTGGCAGCGATGCCAGCCGCCTACCACCAAGCCCAACAAGGAGACGTTACAGGAGTTCCTGCGAACGCCAGCTGTACAGCGTTGCTATAACCAAATACGACATAACCAAGACAGGTTAGCCAAACAAGGTTAACCCTTGCCGCCTGGAAAATCGGAAGTTAAAAGAAGTGAATAGAAGACAGGAAAGATGGAAAAGTGAGAGAGAAAGACAAAAGATTGAAGAGGGGGACAGGAAAAGGCGACTGCCAATTTCCTCCAGGTGGTTCTGTCTGGAGGTACCGTTTATGTGAAGCAGAAGCTGAAGAGGTGTGTTGCGTCCGCCGGGGGGTCTTAAAGGTCCAGACACCTAGCATCGGCTCAACCCCCAGGATACCCCCTTCCCCAGACACGGCTAAGCCACACACGGCTACACGGGGGAGGGTCCAACCCTCAGGTGCTCGGGTCCATGGTGTCGCCACACAATCAACGCCTGCTGACGCAGATGTCCCTGCGGGGTAGTATTCGTACCTGAAAAGTGTGGCTACAGAATGGAGGAAGAGGTAAAGAAAGTTAGCAACCAAGTGCACAATAATTGAAACTGCAATCGAGGAGTCATCAGAAAGTGAGAGAAATAGAGACAGTAAATTTGGATGCAAAGAATGGAAACAAAAAGGACCATGGATATTTAGAAGAATGAGAAGAAATAAATTAGAAGGGAAAATTTGTAGGATAACACAAAGGGCAGTGCCTTGCTATATGAGGCTCTAGCCTGTTTGTTGCCTAACGACAAAAACATACCGGAGCAAATATTCGGAACTAGATGAGGCATGTGTATGCTGCAGCAAAGATCCGGAGACCACTTAGCACATCCAAATGCAATGCAAAGGGATTCACCTAGTGAGAGCTGCAGGTAACTTACACCTGCCAGAAGCGCTAGGGTTTAAAGTGGCGGAAGCATCAACTGGTCAGCAGTCGTGATATCCAAGAGGCGTTCATAGAATTCGTGAAAAAAAAAGGCAGGAAGAGGTCGATACGACCTGGTATCTTACAGTCATAGGTACAAGGTAGATTTCAAGGGGAAAAAATCTATGAGAATCTCATTAATATTTTTTTTCGATGTATTAAAAGATTGCTAGATAAAAATGTATAGCATACCTGATTAAATCAAACAGGCTAGGTGACTATTTGTCACGGCCCGGTTTCAAAGGGGATGCCATTGTCAGCATCATCACTTCCATCATGTATGTGTAGCATAAGTATAGCAATTATTCACACCAGAAAAGTGATTCAGAAATGTTGCTAGACTAAAGCTAGACTTGGCTATAATAGATAGATCAGGAGCTAGATTTGAAAAAAGGAGCTAAAACAGCTACTCGTAGGGAATTATATTTTTGGTAGCTAGTTGAGTCCAAAAGTGGATAGATCTCGCTACAAAATAGCTGAATTGCCAACACTGCGCAGGAGCCTCATCTTCAAAGCGATCTGCGATGGGCCTAAGTGCATTCGCCGAGTGCCGGTAACTATGCGCTGTGCTTTTGATGTTTAGTTCGCGTTGAAGCGAGAGCCAGCGCAAAGGTCAATTTGCTCGCTGCCGCTGGTGCGCTTTATCACTCCAGCGTTTTGACGAGCTCCCGTGAGATGTGTTCATGTTTGCCTGTGCGCGCGTGACACCGTGCTTATTTAATTAGTAAGCGAATATTTACAACTTTATACGGCCGATAAAACTACTATCCTTATTTCGTATAGCTGTCTACTAATTTTCTATCGCAATCGATGCTTCGTCTTTCGATGAATCAATGCTTCGCCTTTGGTGAAGCAGTGGGCACTGACGGCCTATTTGGTAATCGCTGTGTGTAAAGGTATGTTGAACGTATGCGAATCCCAGAAGCTAAAGGTGCGTGGTAAAGACTTCGTTGTGCCTGTGATGCTCGTGCTGATAAAGTCATGCCGCATTATACTTTTCTTGAGCCTTACAGCGCTCCACCTTAAAAATACCATCACAAATTTTCCTCTGGGAGCCGTAGAGACAGGGTCTCCTTTCCTGGAGCAGTGTACCATGTGATTTGTAGTTCAGACTGCACTACCTTTGACATTGGCTCACCTATTTAAGACTGCATTATCTCCGGGGTTGTCACAATCAACGATTGTCACGCCTGACGAGTTTTCGTCTAGCCTTGGGTTATATGTCTCCGGGATAGGCCCATATTACGGCAATTTTGTTTTTACCTACACTTCGTGGAGGCTCGTCTAAACTATGTAGTGCCGGGAAAAGACCATTACGTCGTATGCTGCGCACTTGGCTCGCTGGGGTGTAGCCAATCCGAGCAGACAGCACATCATCTTCGATATCAGCAGATGAAAGGCTCTTTACTCCGCACTTCACTCGACTTCGTAGTTACTGGCTGCCTATATGCCCTTGCCTGAGACTAAACGCCAATGTACGAGTTTCCTTTCATCAATAAATCCAGAGAAACTACAGCGAAATACATATCGAATGTGCAGTGCTTGAAAAAAACTTCTCAATGCGTACAATACAGCCCAGAGTCGGAAACAACCTTCACCATTCGTGAGTAATATAATTTTATCCTGATGGAAGGCAAGCCCACCTTCCTCTGTGACACATGGTCACGCCAGCACTTCCCTACCCTCCTTGGAGTGAATATTCACTATCGTCGCTTATATCAGCGCCGACAGCCACAGACAAAATTGTGCCACGCATTTGCAACGCCAGCCTATTCGTTTGTCGTCTGCTACCTACACTCATCACAACCGCAGAGTAGAAAGTGTAGTTTTCATGATACACAACAGCTATAAAAAATGGCTTCGTGTAGGTGGGCTGCGCTACACTTTTCTACACCAAGTAAAACAAATGGCGACTTCCTACACTAGCTACACTCGTGTAGCCAGTGTAGGTAAAAAAAATAGCCCTAGTACATACAGTAAAGTCACACTTCCGGTTCCGGATTTATGTGCACGCAGTTAGAAATGAACGAGTGCATCTGGGTTTAATTTCAGCCTTCTGGCACTAATCACTCACTGTTCCGTAAGTGGATCTATATATTAACTCGGTGCATTACTGTATTTGCAAACTTCATGTTGAAGCTTTTTTTGTCGTAGTACTTGCAGTGAAAGGCCTCAAATCGTCAAATTTTGACGAAAGTGGCGGCCAGATACCCAGATCACACAAACCCCAAACGATTTGAAGACGCCAAAGAAAACCTTGTTTCCAAAAGGCAAACCCAATTTCTTTCAGTGCAAACAAGCGAATATACAATATATATACCACAATTATAATAATTAATGTATTGCCATGGAATAAAGGAAACAAGTTATTCACAGACTTTAACAATAAAAACTGATTTATTTTTTCGGTTTAGTGTCCCTTTAAGACGGATTGATGGGCTACTTCATAATTCATAACTTAGTTGTTAGCAGTGCACTCTAAAAACAAGCACAGACAAAATGAGCGTACCCACGAAGCACATTTTTTTTCTGTGCTTCACTCATTTGTGTCCATGTTTTTTCAAGTACGCTGCTTATAACCAAGTTATAGTTTAAGGCAATAATGGTAATGTTAGCAGCGATGTACAGAAATGTTTCGAAGTGTGTTGGGTAATTCATGGATAAATGAGAATTACTGAACGTTCATTTTTGCGTGTACAGAGGCGTTATTAAAGGTACGTTCGATTCAACTTCACCACTGTGAACCAGTTCACGGCGGTTCACGAGAAGTTCAGAAATTGCGCACCTCAATTTCTGCAGTGCAGGCACAGTGCGACACTCGAAACGAATACCAAGGTGCAGACACGGTGCAGGCATTATGTTATGTCCGAATAATGTGCACGGAGTGCGTAAGTTTGAGAGGTTCTGAACTGTAGGTATGATGGGCTTCTGAGGCGTAAATACACACCACACCTGCATAAATACATCAGATGTGCATAAGTGGGGTTTTAACAGTGCTTGCGCCCGTGTGCAGCGCTGCTGCTTTGCACCTGTACGGTTGCACCAAGGCGGCACCTACAGTCAAGTGGGTGCAGGAAAATCGTGAACAAGTCCTGCACCTTTTGAAACGAACGGTGTGGTTCAGCGGGCATCATTGCTGCACGGCTGAAACGAATTGAAGGGTGCAGTGCCTCATGAACTGGTTCAGGTGAATCGAACGTACCTTAAAACTCTCTTAAATTTCCCCGCTGCTCCGAAAGAAGCAAAGGCGCTAGCAATTCTATATTTGGAGAGAATGGCGGCCTTGTTATAGGTGGCATGTACCGAAACCGTCACAAGTGCATTTTATGAACCACGCAGGAAGTTTGCCCAATGTCATGACAGAAGTCAATGTGTCACAAAGTTCACATTCTGAGGGAATAAGGAGCATATCATGTGATATGTGGGCGACGTTTTGAGAGCATCAGTCAATCACAGCTTTAGCAACATCTTTGCATAGTAGGAATTAAAAATGCACATAACAGTATTTGCGTAATAATTTCTATTGTTGAACAAAATTTGTAATAACTGCATTAAACGGCAATAAACAACCTTACAAGTGCCATCACTTAAATTACCTTGAAGCATTCAGCACAATAAAATGGTAATGAATCGAAAGTTTACATGCTATTAGTGCAAGCATTGAAATATCAACAATTAGCAATAGCCATTCACAAAACAGTCATTTATATAGTGTGGTGAAACAGACCTACACAACTAATTTTCCACTTAACAACTAAAAACTTGAATGCAGTAAAGAAGCACTTATATGCAAGAAAATAATAAAGCTTAAACATATCAATAAGACCTCCAAAGACTCGCACATGTATAGAAGCTACAGGCAACAAAAATATGAGTCTAACAAAAAAAGCTCTGCAAAAATAGGGTGCAGGCTAGATGGTAATCCATGAGCAGAGTTGAAGTGCGAAATTGACACAGGGGACAGGAAACCAGACAGATAAACACTAACTCCAAGTATTTTATTAGGAGAAATAACAATACCAATGATAATATTATGAGAATATACACTGAGGTTTTATGAAAAAACTAAGAAAAACATAAAAATGAAGAAGTAATGAGAAATCTCACAATTCGGCACTACTCTGCAGCAAGTGTACTTGGGAAAGTCTTTTTTTGGAAAAGGTGAACCGACGCGACCTTTACACATGAACACTGTGAACACTGAATTCTTCCTGCTTCAATGATCTCTAGTGTGCACTGGCTTGGCGACATGAACATTAATGAGCTTTTCTAAAGTATGAGAACCAATGAAACAGCCTCTCACATTAGTGGATACGCAGGTGAGCCTTTAGTGCAGACTTTCGAGAAGCTTCGAGGGCATGAAGGCCAATGAAGTGTTTTATCGCCTGTGTGTGTGCGCAGATGTCGGTTCAAAATACTCTTTTGGGAGAAGCTTCGAGAACATGCAGGGCAATGAAATCATCTCTTGCATGTGTGGATGCGCTGGTGATTCTTCAGTGTGGACTTGCGTGAGAAGCTCCGAGGGCATGAAAGGCACTGAAATGGTCTCTCGTTTGTGTGGGTGCGCACATGACTCTTCAATGCAGACTTGTCTGTGAAGCTCTGAGGGCACAAAGCACACTGAAATGGCCTCTCACCTGTGTGGGTACGCAGGTGTTGGTGCAGATTACTTTTTCGTGAGCAGCTATGAGGGCATGCAGGGCACTGAAATGGCCTCTCGCCTGTGTGGGTGCGCAGGTGATTCTTCAGTATAGACTTACGTGAGAAGCTCTGAGGGCATGAAGGGCATTGAAATGGCCTCTCACCTGTGTGGGTGCGCACATGATTCTTCAGGGTAAACTTAAGTGAGAAGCTCTGAGGGCATGAAGGGCACTGAAATGGCCTCTCACCTGTGTGGGTGCGCACATGATTCTTCAATGCATATTTGTGTGAGAAATCCTGAGGGCACAAAGCACAGCGAAATGGCCTCTCGCCTGTGTGGGTGCGCAGGTGTTTGTCCAGATGACTCTTTTGTGAGAAGCTATGAGGGCACGAAGGGCATTGAAATGGCCTCTCACCTGTGTGGATGCGCACGTGATTCTTAAGTACAAACTTGTGCGAGAACCTCTGAGGGCACGAAGGACACTGAAATGGCCTCTCACCTGTGTGGGTGCGCAGGTGATCCTTCAGTATAGACATGCGTGAGAAGCTCTGAGGACATTGAGGGCAATGAAATGGCTTCTCGCCTGTGTGGATGTGCACATGCCTTCTTAGTGTGGACTTGTCCAAGAAGCTCTGAGGACATGCAGGGCACTGAAATGGCCTCTCACCTGTGTGGATGAGCACATGTTTCTTCAGAGTAGACTTCTGCAAACAGCTTTGAGGGCATGAAGGGCACTGAAACGGCCTCTTGCCTGTGTAGGTGCGCACATGATTTTTCAGTGTGGACCTATTTGAGAAGCTCTGAGGACATGCAGGGCATTGAAATGGCCTCTCGCCTTTGTGGATGCGCACATGATTCTTCAGGGTAGACTTCACTGAGAAGCTCTGAGGGCATGAAGGGCACTGAAATGGCCTCTGGCCTGTGTGGGTGTCCAGGTGTCGGTTTAGAGAACTCTTTCGTGAGAAGCTCTGAGGGCATAACGGACAATCAAATGGCATCTCGCCTGTGTACATGTGCGAGTGTTGCTTCAGATTAACCTTTTGTCAGAAGCTCTGAGGGCATAAAGGGCACTCAACTGGCCTCTTGCCTATGTAAGTTGTAGGTGCTTCTTCAGCTTCAATGTTCGCCAGAAGATCCAAGGACACAAATGGCATTCAAATGGACGCTGGCCTGTATAGAACGTGGTGTGTCCTTCAGATCACGTTTATCTGTCTCATAGGCACAGGAGTTACAGCAGGTGTTGTATCCTTGATGTGACCACACCATCCGCAGTTGCTCGGCAGCTGGAATGTCTCAATGCTGCACAAAGAAAACCAAGACATGTTACCTTTCACTTCAAAACAAAAACATAATTACAAAATGCAAAATGAATGAAATAACATAGATACTAGTGCTAAAGATCATTTTTTGCTTCATTCAATGTCTTGATGGTGATTCCAGATCAGAAGGATAACCATTTTGATTTGCCCAACATGTTTTTGTTTCCTCAATGATCAAGTTTGTGAAATATAGACATATTTGGCTTAAAACACGATTTAATTGTAAAACAGTGTTAGTGCAAGCTGCCGTTGCAGCCAAGTGCAACAGCCTGAACATTCAGTAATGCAATCATGGACCTGTTGACCAAAATAACAAAAGCAGCATTTTGTCTCGAACTAGGATTCACCATATTTGTGGTGTGGTAGACAGTTACAGTTTTGAAATTTCACCTGAAAAAAAAAGCATTTTTATCAGTTTGTTTATTTTGAATTCTTAGACATATAAAGAAGCTCATCACCAAGTTTGGTGGCAACCTGGAGCATAGAAAAGAAATTGAATTCTCTTCTCGTGAGGCGCGCATTCGCCAATGAGAGCACCCATGAAAGCTGTATTCAAGACGCGGCCACAAAGTGGGCAAGAAACCGAACATGAAGTGAATGCCCCCATTAGAAAGTTTGTTATTCGCACGTTTTAAGCATGGAAGACCATCCGCTGACAGCATAGTAGACAGCAAAGTTAAAAACTAATAAAGAAAGGCATATTCTGGCTCTGACATCCTTCTCTGTGAGTGGAGACAAGGGCACTAGACTGTTCTAACGCTGAAAAAAATTGAAGGCGACTTGAATCAATTGACACTGAGCAGGTTCGAAATGAAGAGGAGGGTGCAACATATGGAGCAGAGTACTTTAATTATTCTTTGTCTTAATTAAATAGCTTGTGAGCTCATTTCTCTCAGTTTGCCTTTTTTGGATGAATGAAACTTTTAGGAAATCTATCATTGCCAAACTGCTCTGCCAAAACCAGCTTTCAAAGTAGTTCAGGGCACAAATTTTCTCAGGAACAAGATGAGGTACTTTTTATAAACACAACATATTATTGAATATCAGGCATATAATGACAACGAAAACAAATGAACTCTGCCTCAAAGTGTTACATAAATGTAATAAAAAACACACGATTGGAATTATCCCTAGGCTCCCTAGGAGATATTTAACAAAAACAATCAGCAAGTCTGCATTATTTCTAAAATGATAGTTTCCTAAGGTGACATGCCTAATTGGTCTGTATGACAACCATAACTTCTTTTCTATTTTATATGTATTAATGAAATTTAGAATACATACTTAAATCAAGACATTTAAAAATATCTGTGCAATGGTTCAAAAGTTAATTTTCAGCCCCACAACCCCCTTAAAGGGTTCTTCACCAGATCTGGCCATTTGAGCTCGCAACACGGTACGGTGCATACAACGTGCGCTAACGATCATGTCTACTAAGTGTCACATCCCTACACACAGCGGAAAGAGCTGAAATTTCAAACAAAACGCCGTTTGTTGTTCTCACGGGCCCACGCTCCAAGACAAGCGGATGATGTATATAAACAAGTACATGTATATGCAGTGACATTGCTCATAGTGACACGTGACACTTTGAGAATTATTCAAGGCAACATTTGTTATCTGTCTATTCTGTTGCTTAAATAGACAAATTACAGTTTAGAGAAATCATAGAACACACAATCCAAATGTCTGCGTGTTTTTGTTTTACTTCGCACCACAGCAAGAGAGAGATATTTTCATTTCGTCTGCTTGTTCGGACAAGAGAGAGAGATAATTTATTTAAAGGAAGGCAGAGAGGTCGGACTGAGCTAGCATGCTCTAGCCCGCTACTCTGCACAGGGGGAGGGGGGAACGGGGACATAAAGGCTGGATGAGGGGTGATGATGACATAGAAGAAAGATGTACAATGGTAAAGACAGTTCAGCATCCTCGTGGCTATCAACAAAGTGCAAAAAGGTTATTCAAAAGTGTTATCTACCTTCCAGAGCATGGACGGAGTCACGAATGCAATCGAAAGTTCACAAACACTCGCCGTGAAGAAGCTGTGCTGCTTGGCACCTGTGCTGCTCCTGCGTGAGCAGCACAGGTGCCAAGAAAGGTAATTAAAATATGTGAAGAGCAGCGATCAGCTGCTCCAGTACAGCGAGGACATGCACGGCGCTATTAGCAGCCGGAGTCTGGAGACCACAGAGAATCATGCGCATTGATTCTAGCAGGTGTTTCAGCATTTTTTCAACGCTTTCTTTGTCATTCTTATCAACTCCTTGCTTGCCTATAGGGCCATCGGCTTTACTAGCCCTAGAATCCACTTCTTGACGTAGAGGAACACTACAGCATGGTATCGTGCCCATGAATTACTGGGCAGCGAAGGCTACTCCGTGTCTGTGCCACCCAGGGGCGATGAATGCGCGCCCTGTGCTCTCGGAGATCCTGAATTTGCAGTAGACGCGGTAACCGTCCTCGATGCCGGCACAGGCAGAGGTTGTCGAGGCCCCTGCGCCCCACAATCCAGTTCTTCTGAAGTCATTGGATGGCGCTTCTTACGCGAGCGTTGTCTGTCTCAGCGAAAAGATTGAGCAGCCTGTCTATGGGAAGACTTGTTTTTTGCCATTTTCCGGGGAATACGAACTTTCTGCTGCATCTTCGGGCAATCCTTCGACGTTGCTTCTTGAGAGCCAGGACAGTTGGGACATTTCAATGAAGGTGCATCACAGTCAGCGGTATCATGTTGCCCACTGCAACGCTGGCAGGTCACTTGATTTCTGCACACAGCGCTTACGTGACCAATCTTGAGATATTTCCGACACTGCAGAGGCCTCGGGACGAATGGTCGGACGCGGTGTATCACGTACCCCACTTTGACAGTCATTGGCAAAGTTGACGAAGCAAATACTAGTTTGATGCACCGGAAGTTCCCCAAACGATGAAACTCAAGAATGTGCACCGATGAACTCAGTAGATTCCTGAGGTCCCCTTCCTCGATCTCAAGGTCGACATCAGAACTTACACCAGTCGTTGACTCCTTCCCGTAAATAATAAAGGAACGGATGGGAATTCCGCTTAATGTTGAAATAATCTTTAACTTCTCTATTATAGTTGAACTCTTGGCATCTACTGTCAGGATGTTTTTTCAAGAGTTGATCCGGATTTTGTTGACTTGACCAGGGGCCACACTTTCAAAATATTCATATAAAAACTGCCTACTTAAGGAGTTCAGGTTGTGTGACGCCGTAAGCGGCACGTAACAAACCATGAAAGACTGCTGCTCCCTCTCGTTAGATGAAGTCTGCTCACTTGACATCTGGCGCATCTTCTTCATACGACGGCCCATGACTAAGGTGAATGCGTTGTCAGAGTGCATGGCTTCGGGCGTTGAGCTCTCCAAGGAACGGAGCTGGTCCGAGCTGCCAAAGTCACGTCGCCCAAACATGAGCGATGAAGTAGACGGCTGACCTTGTTCAGATGGTCGTGCGAGCGTCTTCCTACTCATTCTTGATGAGAGGACGTTGACGAAACTGGCAGAACTGTAAAAAAAGTTGTCGCAGTTTCACCTGAAAGGCGGAGCATCAGTTGCAATAGCAAATTTGTAGAGCTATACGGAGTAATGATATTAGCTTTATCAGCTGTATAAACTTGGACATGCAGCAGCACTGGCAACACGCAGAACTGTTGTCAACGCCGTCGGCGTTTTGCCCGCGTTCGCTCAAAATGTGTGCGGCGTTGGTGACTGTTGCCAGAGCCTCTGATATAAATAGGCACTTGGTGCCGCAGCTAAACGTCACCTCCCTTCCCTCCCCGTCCCCCCCCCTCCCCCACGGCCTCTCGCGCGTCGGAAGAAGGCGCGTTTGCTCTACATATATGGTGATTGTAAAGGAGGAAAGAGACGCCTACTTCTGCAGCCCTTAAGCGATCACGGCGCAGAACACGCGTTTGTTCTCCGCCGTGCATTCACTCCCCGTGAAAGCGCGTGCCCCTCGCGCCCTTTCACTTGCACATACAGCGTTCGGCGCGCGCCGACGATTTCATCTCCATTGATGTCATACGGAACCTCACGGCGACGGCGGAAATCTGCTTTTGAGTGTCCATATAATTGCTATCGCAATAAAACTGCATAATAGCGAGAGGCCCAGAGCACTGGTGAGCCCTGAGCACTTCGTCTAGGGAGCAGAACGCTCCCTAGACGGCAGGTAATGCCTTCCAGCGTATAACCAAAAAATTTGCTATGTGGCCTGGTGAGGGGCTCTTTAAGGGCTGACCTAGCTTTGGTATAGGTACAATTCGAGAAGTTTTCTAGTCAACAGGAACTGCACATTGCATAAACGATGCAATAAATGCATATAATTAGAGCAAATGTATTCGAACTTCTTTCTCGTTACACTATCGAGCTGATGATGATGTGTGGTGTTTTATGGCGCAAGGGCCAGGTATGGCCAAAGAGCGCCATGACAAATGGTAATGTTATCGATGAATTGTGGATGGCGTGGACAATAAATTCCTCAAAGTAGATCTGACATGGCTGTAGAAGGGCCTAAAAAACTGTCGCTGTAAATGGCGTAAAACATGTAAGTGGTAAAATAATGACACTACCTAGTTAGTGATGTGGGCTATGGCAAATGGGTTTCGTTAAAAACGTATGATGTAAGACATACAACAGTGATACTAGGGCTTGAAATCAGCCCTTGAATACAAGGGCTGTTAATCACTTGCTAAAATTACCTGGCCAAATGATTTCCAGGGTGTTTACTTCATATAAGAATTCTAAAACTGTTTTCAGGTTAAAAAGCGGTTCATGGCTAAGAAAATATGATGGGTGAAGAGGTATGTTTTCACGATATGCAGAAGGGAAATACCTTTTCCTCTCTGCTTCTATAGCAGGGCACTGAATAAGAACATGGACAACGGTCAGAATATTGCCGCACTTACTACAAATCGGAGGATCATTCCCAGTCAAGAGGTGAGAGTGAGTACTGTAAGTGTGTCCTATTCTTAATCGACAAACAAGCACTTCTTTATATCGTGCCGTTTTCCCAGTTATCCAGTTCCCTAGTTTTGGTTTTATCATGTGACTATCGAGCTGACATTCTTGTTATTTTTCACCTATGAATTACACACATAATACATTGCTACAACAATAAAATCTGTTAATGTCAGCTGTATAGAAGTTTCCTTAAAGTGACAATTGGCCCAAAAGAAGGCATTGGGCCTGTTTTTGATAGTTAAACCATTTTTTCTTTGACTGTAAAGTTATCTTTCTGAGAAAGCCAAATGGATTTCATTTGTAGATTTGTGCTACTCTAAGCTCGCAAATTTTTCTTTCACAAAACTGTCTGTACCTTTAGGGATTTCCACTTAACTCGATTGCCAACGGAAACTTGTATACCATCTTGGCAAGTGTTTCCTGTTGTGAGTTTGTCTATGTGCAGTCTTCAGCCTAGAAGCAACAATAGCAATATGAGTGAAGGTGCCTTTATCAAAATAGGGGTAGCAGAGATCGTGAGTTATTGAGATGCAACACTGAGCAAAATATTTTTGTGGGTAGCAGATGTGCCATGATTTGTCACCTGCTAGATACTTTTGCGCAACAGGGTTGTGCAGCATATTATAAACACCACTGCTTTACATAGAACACAACAATGTTCAATGGTCAGTACACCTGCATACCAGTGGCGTAGCCAGAAATTTTGTTCGGGGGGGGCTCAGGTTGCAGAGCGGCCTCCTCCTTATAGAATTTGTCGAGGGATCAAATGCATGAATAATAACTGCATTGCCAGTTCCATTGTATATTAGATGCTGCTAACGAAATATTGAACGCTATGCACTGTCCATTAAAACATGTCTGTTGTCATAAAAGAATAAATTCGTATGCCCCAAAAATTGTGGCAGAAATAACTGATATCAATGCTTCCGCGTTTTTTTTGTCTAATTAATAAGTAAAGAAAACATCACATGAACTTTAGAACTATTGACCCTTTTCACGGAGCAGTTTGTTTTAGAGAAACGAGATGGCGCTCACAGCGGCGCGCCATACCTCTCCTCAGCGACTGCGCACGAATACGAAACCATTACCGCTTCTATCTTGCTTCTATGCGATCAGCTGTCGGAAATGCAACTGAGTTTTCGCTAACACACTGTGCTCCAATCATGCTAGATTGAATAATGTGGATTGAAGACGTGTGCAGTAGTTGGCTGCAAAAATAGTGACTGGCATGTTAAGGAATAGAATGAATCTGTGTGGCGAAGTTCGCGGACCGCTGCTGCAACTGTCCGAACGTGTTACCGGCACTTCGTGATGTACGGCTTTCCTCGAGGATGCAGAAATTTGCTCATCCGCCAGCCTTGTATCGCTAACCTTCAAAGAAAGGGCTTCATTCCCAGAACGTCGGCAAGAATGAGTACCACTCGTTAAACAATGACAAAGGGAGTAGCGCCGCTTCCTGTCATAGTAAGTTTCGCGCACGTTGTCTATACACATCTGTCCAAATGGCAGGAAAATTTACGCCCACTCTATCGCCGACGTATCAAGAATAAGTGAATGGACTCACACTTGAATATATGGGCACTGTATACACACAATAAATGGCGGACTACACCTATGGTGAACGAATGGTTGAAGCTGAATGTTTCGTGATGGTCCGCAAGAGTAAGCAAGTTACTGAAAAATTATGGGGTTTTACGTGCCAAAACCAGTTCTGATTATGAGGCACGCCGTAGTGGGGGACTCCGGAAATTTGGACCACCTGGGGTTCTTTAACGTGCACCTAAATCTAAGTACACGGGTGTTTTCGCATTTCGCCCCCATCGAAATGCGGCCGCCGTGGCCGGGATTCGATCCCGCGACCTCGTGCTCAGCAGCCCAACACCATAGCCACTGAGCAACCACGGCGGGTCGTAAGCAAGTTACTAGCTGTAATATATATTTGCTACAAGGTATTACAATCTACAAAAACAGCTACGTTTCAAGCCTTGTGCGCAGCAAGATCAAATCTATCGGATTCGGAACTGAGCACACCCGCGAGCGATTAGGCAGAAAATAATCAGATAGTGGCTCCACCAAGCAACTTCACTGAGTCAGAAACTGACAAGCCACTGCTTCAAAATATTTGCCGAATAAAGAACAAAGAGCAAAACACGCTAATCTTCACTGAATTCATAATCGGACAGCTTGGAATACATATTTAGCCCCGCTTTTAGAACAAGCACCGTATACGTTGCTTATGCCATTTGGACATAGCTTAATCAGCTCTGAAAGCGCTTTTGCATGTTCTCTGAAGCTGTGATCAAAGCTTCGTGTCGTCCATCTAGTCACCGTCTATGATATCTCCGAAAACAGAGGTTTTCTAAGCCGCGCCGGCGTCATACACTTCCATTGTAAAAAAGGAGGCAACGGAGGCAGTTGAGGCAAGCAATGGACGCGTCACCACGTGATCAAATATGGTAGCGCCCACGGGATCGCCACGAAAAGGGTCAATATCAGTTCGAAACCAGCAAAGCAGTACATGCAGCTTATATGAAAAACGTAAAGGCTATGATATGAATAAGTTGAGGAAAAATATTTTGATGAATCTTTGTCATTCAATAACCTTGTTTAGATTTTTCTACATATGGAACGCCCAGGAAGAAAGCTCAATGACGCTATCCCTCGTTGCAATCGATTGCGCAGGAGCAGCTGTAACTAGTCGTGTATTGTAATTACACCGAGATAATACTTGCAGCAGTGAGTACAAATAAAAAGTGGGAGTTCTGCAAATTATATATTAGAAATTGCGAAGGTAGAATGGAATATACAAATGCGAAGATACAATTCGCTAGAGGGCAAAAAAAAAGTCGCTGGAAACAAAGTTCACTGCTTGTATACACAAAACCTCGCAATAAGATATTTAAAAATACGTATGAGTCTCCGATAAATCTACGTATTTAAGCAAACGTCAGTGTATATAATGCGTCAAAGAAGACAAATAAACATGTTGCTCAATCACAGATAGTAAACTTTGCGCACAGAAAGACAGATGATCTAGGCAAGAACATAACTATGATCGCAGAAATCGTGATATGTACTTGGGCCATGCAGCGGTCGCGACAGCGCCATGTGGGTAGAATAATAGAGGAATAATGCATAAATCAGTACGAAAATGTGTAATTTCACTGCCTGCGCAATGCCAACAATTATTCTGCACCCAAAATTAAAGGAGGGTATTCCTTCATTTCAAAAAAGAAATAAAAGCAGGTAGCTGAAAATGAAAGAAAAGGACAAACGAAGGCCACAGATGATGCGGTAAGTTGAACTACCCAATATCCGAGTCTGTTTTTGGCGAACGCCGCGTGGGCCTGGGCTTTCAATGAGCAAGGTCGGTCAAAATTGGTTATTGGCATTCTCATAATTTTTGTATTCGCGTGATAATTGTGATCATGATAGAATAAACGGCGAAAATTTCTGCGGTTTTAAAAGCTAATGAACGGTCATACGTTTTCATAATTATGAACTTATGGACCTGAAGGAACAGTGCTTTTTACTTGCATTGATTTTTGCTGCTTCGCTATCTAAAGCACAAACTTCTCTCGGCGGGAAAGTTGAGCGAGGCGGTCAATGACTTCAAACACGTTGATGCCGACGTCTCTGTGGCTGTATAGAAGCGCCGCGCCAGCCTAACCATGCGTTCCACAGACATTGTAGAGCGCAAGTAGTTTTTTAGTAAACTCTTGTTAAAAAAATATTCTCTCTGCGCTAGCAGTGGTCACTGGAGTGGTGACTAGAAGCTGCAGCAGTATTTACACATTTACATAGAACCTGCAGTCGCAATGGGAAAGAGCATTCCGGTTCTAAAACCTAAAACACTTCCTCGATGTCGTTGGCATCCTTGTTTAGGTACCTTGCACAAACAGTAGGCTGTTCGATTCCAGCGATGTCCGTCGTTTGTCCGTCGCTGTCCGCCGACAGCGGTTGCAGCGCTGACCGGTTAGATTCACCGCGCGAGCCCAACTCGTTCTTCTTCCTCTTTTCTCGAGTGATGGCGCCCACGCGCCTTGTTCAAACAATCAAATACCACATGCGTGAAGCATAATCCCCCGGCGGCAGAAGCGACATCCCGGAGCGTCTAAATGTCATCATTAGGAGGGTGATACTGTGTCAGTCATGTAACGTGCACGATATCACTGGACTGGGAAGCAGATGGGGCGTCAGGGGCTATCTCGTAGGTGACGGAAGTCACGGCACGAAGCACTCGGTATGGGCCGGTGTAACAAGACAGCAGTTTTTCTGACAGGCCGACCTGACGCGACGGAGACCATAGAAGCACCAAAGAACCAGGTGGGAAGTGCACGCCTCGGTGTCGGCGGTTGTACAAACGCTTTTGACTCTCTTGAGAGTTCAGAAGACGGTCACGGGCAATTTCCCTTGCGTGGGCAGAGTGGACGATGGCGTCAAGTGCATATTCACTGGTTGGTGCAGTGTGAACAGGGAGGGTTGTGTCGAGGGGCAGTGCAGGTTCTCGGCCAAACAGAAGGAAAAATCGGAAATAACCGGCTGTGTCGTGGCGCGAGAAATTATACGCAAACATGACAAACGGTAGAGCGAGGTCCCAGTCTGCGTAGTCTGAAGAGACATACTTCACGAGCATGTCTGTGAGAGTGCGATTGAGATGCTCCGTGACGCCATTTGTTTGCGGATGGTATGATGTGGATAGCTTGTGCCTCGTGGCATGGGACTGCAGGATGTCCGATAACTTTTGATAGGAATGTCCGTCCACGGTCTGTGAGAAGTTGTCGCGGAGCTCCATATAATAAAATCACGTTGTGTCAAAGAAAATCGGTGACATCTGTAGGGAGCGCTCGGGTCATGGCATAGCGCGTGGCGTAATCTGTGGCCACAGCGATCCACCAGTTCTCAGAGGTAGAAAGAGGAAAGGGACCAAGTAAATCTAAACCAACCCGAAAGAATGGCTCTGCGAGAATGTCGAGTGGTTGAAGGTACCCAGTGGGGAGCGTCGATGGTGTCTTGCATAGCTGGCATTTCTCACACGCACCTACGTATTTTCGAATGGAGCGAGCAAACCCTGGCCAAAAGAAGCGTCGGTGGATCCGGTCGTAGGTACGTGAGACACCGAGGTGACCGGCAGTGGGGAGGTCGTGAAGTTTGTGGAGAACAGCCGAGCGAAGGTGTTTAGGGATCACAAGGACTAATGCTGGGCTGTAGGGGTGAATGTTGTAGTGGTAGAGTATGCCATCTTGAAGTGTGAATAAGCGAAGGGAACTGTCGGCAAGTGATGATTCCAGGCGGTCAATGATGATACGCAAGAACAGATCACGGCGCTGCTCGTCGGCGACATGGAGCAATGTGAAAACAGAGAGAATGCAGGCGTCGGTGTCAGTATCAGACGTAGAGCCCGGGCCTTCGACTGGGTAGCGAGAGAGGCACTCTGCATCCTGGTGTTGGCGTCCCAACTTGTACGTCACTGTGTAGAGATATTCTTGTAGTCGGAGGGCCCAACGACCAAGCCGGCCAGTAGGATCCTTGAGCGACGAAAGCCAACAGAGCGCATGATGGTCTGCGATTACTGAGAAGGGCTTGCCATATAAATATGGGCGAAACTTTGAAACAGCCCATACGAGAGCAAGACATTCACGCTCGGTAATCAAATAGTTACGCTCTGCAGTTGTCAGGAGCCGGCTAGCGTAGGCTATAACGCGGTCGTGTCCGTGTTAGCATTGCGCTAAGACGGCGCCGATCCCATAACCCGAGGCATCGGTTCTGACCTCTGTAGGTACGGACAGGTCAAAGTGGGCCAAGATTGGTGAACTGGTGAGAATCGTGATAAGGCGTGAAAATGCGGCAGCCTGAGGGGAACACCACTTAAAAGGCACGTCTTTCTTCAGAAGTTCACTGAGTGGTGCGAAATCTGTCACGAACCGTCTGAAATAAGAACAGAGCTCCGCAAAACTCCGGATGTCCTTGACAGACTGAGGTACAAGAAAAGCCGTTACTGCTCGAACCTTCTCCGGGTCGAGTTGTACTCCGAACGCATCGACGAAATGGCCTAGCGCTGTAATCTGTCGGCACCCAAAGTGGCACTTCAATGAGTTTAATTGGAGCCCAGCCTTGCGGAAGACGTCAAGGATAGATGCGACGTGCTCAAGGTGCATCTCAAATATAGGAGAAAACACAAAGACGTCTTCGAGGTAACAAAGGCAAGTTGAGCATTTGAAACCTTGAAGCAGAGAGTCCCTCATCTGTTTGAATGTGGCAGGGGCATTGCATAAACTGAACGGCATAACCTTAATTTGGTAGAGACCATCTGGAGTGATGAAAGCTGTTATTTCTCGGTCTTGCCCATCGACGGAAATCTGCCAATAACCAGATCGAAGGTCGATGGACGAAAAGTATTTGGCACAGTGAAGACAATCAAGAGCGTCGTCGATTTGTGGTAAAGGGTAAACGTCATTTTTAGTGATTCGGTTTAGGTGGTGGTTCTCAACACAGAAATGCCACGTGCCAGCTTTCTTGTGGATGCGCATGACCGGCGACGCCCAAGGACTCGACGAGGGCTCAAGAATGCCTTTGGCGAGCATCTTGTTCCCTTCCTGCTCAATAACTTGCCGCTCTGCGGCAAGTTATTGCGATCCGGTCGGCGATGAATGGGAATAGCATCACCAGTGTTTATCCGCTGCTTAACAAGGGACGTCTGACCAAGTGGTCAGACGTCAGTGTCAAATATGTCGCGGTAGGAAAGCAAAAGGCATTGTAGGGCGGCTGCTTGGTCAGGTACGAGGGCCGGAGCGACCATGGGAGGTAATGGGCCGTCGAGCTTCAAGGCATCCTGCGGGTAATCAGGAGCATCTGGAGACACGTCAGCTGCAAAAGCAGTGACGTGGTAGTCTGTCACTGACCGCAGCGTGGCTACCGCTATGCCTTCAGATAACACTTGCTTCATCAAGCCGAAATTGATAACGGGGAGACACATCCGATTATCGGCAAGGGTAACGACAGAGTGGCACAGTGACAGAGTGGCACAGAGATGTCGCGCGCCAGGAGGACATCACGAATAGGTGTGATGACATAGCCGCCATCAGGCACGGTTGCCGTTGAGGCCAATTCGATGAAGGTTAGGGCTTTTGGAGGTAAACGGACAAACGCTGTAGTGCAGAGGGTGTTCGGTCGTTCGGGGCGAACGTCTGAAAGAAGAGGAAGCTCGAGGCACAGCGTACAGGTGGAACAGTCGATGAGGGCAGAATGCGTCGTCAGAAAGTCGAGCCCAAAGATTAGGTCATGAGGGCAACTGGTAAGCACGGGGAACAGCACTGGAACTTGGCGGCCAGCAATAACAACGCGAGCAGTGCACATACCCTGACGGCAACATTGGCACCATTGGCGACACGTACGGCTCGAGTGACGGCAGGCGTAAGAAGTTTTTTGAGGCGACGACATAGGTTAGCGCTCATTATGGACAATGGACACTTGGGCTCCAGTATCAATCAATGCCGTCAACGGGACACCATCTACGTCTATTTCAATTAGGTTCGTGTTCGTGAGGAGCGTCAACGGAGGATTTGGACAGAACGAACGTGATGCAGCACTACCTCCAAGAGCTGCATGGCCTAGTTTTCCGTCCGGCGATTTGGAGAGGAAAAGCGGTGAGGTTGGGGTGACGGGGAGTGACGGCGTTGAGGCGACGGCGATCGCCCGTGATGGCTGTCAGGGGCATCAGCACTAGGGTACAGACGGCGAGGTGAGTAACGGTGAGCGTCGGCGTATGGGCGAGGAGCAGGGAATGAGCTCCAGTACGGCAGCATCCAGGTGGTGCAGCAGTGGCAGGATACATGACCAACTCGGTGGCAGCGGAAGCAGATCAGTTTGTCGTCTGGGGTTCACCATTCAGCAGGATTGCGTGTTCTGGGAGCGAAATACTGGTCATAACATGTTGTGGACATCGGAATGGATGCCGAATCAGGTCGGGAGACAGAGCAGGCGGTAGGGATGCCAAGGTTTGCAATTTCTTGCAGCACAACTGCTTGAATAACAGAAATGGTTGGGGGCCGCTTGGTCAAAGGTACCATCTAGTTACACGAAGGACGAGTCAGTAAGACGAGCAACTATTTACAGGTTATATTTCCAAGAGCAGTTCAATGGCTGACAGGTAAGATTCACCATGCGAGCCCAGCTCGTTCTTCTTTTCTCAAGTTATGGCGCCCGCGCGCCTCGTTCAAACAATCAAACACCACATGCATGTAGCAATATCATTGCGTCGTACTTTTTTTAGGATATCCATAAAAAAATACGGTTTCCAAAGGGATAAATCCACTGAACAAGCTGTTCTATATATTAAAAATAAAATAATATTGAATACTGAAGACAAAAACTATACACTTGGTTTATTTTCAGACCTGAAGAAAGCTTTTGATTCTATGGACCACAAAATTCTATTTAGGAAATCAGGGAAGTACGCGATACAGGGTGTTGCAGCTCAGTTGCTTGAAAGCTATTTAAATAATCAGCGACAGGTCGTGCGTATGTATGCAGGATGCTTCGTTTACTTTTTTAACGCTACAACAAGGCACCCCTCAGGGCTCTAAATTAGGTCCGTTGTTATTCCTAATCTTCGTGAATGATATAGCTAACATACCTGATCCACCAGATTTGATAATGTACGCCGACGACAGGAATCTATTGTTTAAATCAAGTGACCTGAGCAAATTGGAAATCGCTACCTTGTATCACTAGTACGGTGGCTGAACTGAAATAAATTACAGCTAAACGTGGCTAAAACAAAATATATTCAAGCCACGGAACACACAATGGAAACTAACCAATAACTATAACGGACGAAAACTGCCGCAAGTAAAAAAACAGAAGTTTCTTGGAGTTGTGTGTAATGAGGAATTAAGCTCAAATGCACATGGTCAACTGTGCATAGATTTATCTAAAAGTTTTTGTTTTCTTTATAGAATTTCTAGAATGATTCCGCCTATGGCTGAAATAGCAGATATACAATTGCCTTGTTTATTCCAAGCGTTACTACAGAGCTCTGGTGGGTGGACGACAACAAAAACTAACTTCAAAAAGCTAATGCTTCTTCAGAAAAGAGTTCTCTGACTTCACTGCAAGCACCAAGGAAATTTGGCAAATTTAAAAACACCATCTTTATTTGAAAAATACCATATGTTTCGTGCTAATGAAATAGCTTACATAAAAGTATTAAAAATAATATATAGCGAAAAACTGTATATGAGAAATGAAGGTGCTAACACCACCATTATCCTGTCCGCCAAAACCTGGGCTGCACGTAAATAACATGAACAAATTATGGGAAACCTACTTTTATTTATCAAAGAACTTACATATTAAACAAATTAGAACAAAAGCGTAATTTCAATTGTGCTGAAAAATCTTTCAAGCGAGAAGTTATCAAAATCCTAACGCAGGAAATATATGTCTTTAACGTTAGCACACAAAAGAAAATTATAATGATACACCTGATCACAGTTGTGCTGTTGTTCAAGGTTGTACCTCATTCTTTTTTTTTTGGTTCTTCGAACGTTATTAGATCTTACGTTATCGTAGTTAGGCAGCACAAATTGTATTGCATGTATTATATTAACCATATCAATTCTGTATTCACTTGATTCATATTGTTCCCCTCTACATTTACTTTGTCCAGATTGACGGTTTTTAAGTGTCATAGAGTTTGTTTTGCATGTTGGATTGGGTAGTGTGAAAGCTGTTGGTTGTTTAATATTGATATTATCATCAGCTCATATTTATGTCCACTGCTGGATGAAGGCCTCTCCCTGCAATCTCCAATTGCCCCTGTCTTCCGCTGATTCGAACTTGCCCTTGCAAATTTTCCAACTTCATCACCCCAAATAGTTTTTTGCTGTCCTTGACTGCGCTTCCCTTCTCTTGATATCCATTCTGTAGCTCTAATGGTCCACTGGTTATCCATCCCGTGCATTACATGGCCTGCCCAGCTCCATTTTTTCTCTTAATGTCAATGAGAATATCAGCTATCCCCGATTGCTCTCTGATCCACACTGCTCTCTTCCCGTCTCTTAACGTTAGGCCTAATATTTTTTTGTTCCATCACTCTTTTTGCAGTCCTTAACTTGTTCTCAAGCTTCTTTATTAACCTCCAAGTTTCTACCCGATATTTTTGTATAAATATGAGTGCTACAAGAACTGTGCAGAAGGGTGTTGGTTCCTCTGTCAGAAAATCTGCCTTTAGTCCCAACATCCTCTTGTTTTATTTGTTTTTTTTTCTACAAAATAACAATAGAACTGAAATACATCAGCTTACCGAGGGCCTCATGAGAAAGGCACAAATTTCTTGATAAGGTTGGTGAGTAAATAGGTGATCTTGGGGAAATTTCAGACATAGCAAGTAGGAACACAAGGGAATGAAGAAGTTGATATGTTTAGTGCACGAGAGCACGAGGACATGCTCCTTGTCACGGATTTTGTCGGCATCAGGTCAGCTGCCAGCATTGTTAACATGGTGACCAAGCACAGTGATTTCCTAATTATCTAAGTGGCATTTGGGCGTGTTTAGCTGTAGAACACCTCAAGAATGGTTGATAGCTGCTGAAGATGGCTGGCAAGTGAGGTTGCAAAATGATGACAACAACAGGGTAACGTAAGCAGCTTCAGAAATTCCCCTATGAGAGACAGGTCCAAGTGCAATTCGGGAAAATCGATCCGAGACGCGAAAGACGGGACTGGTCCATTCTCTAGCCACTTGTACAAAAATGTTCAAGTGGCCTCATGTTACACTGGAGAGAGAGAGAGAGAGAAATAACTTTATTTTGCTCAAAATGTGGTTAGAGGAGGGGGTAATGCATAGCAGCCTCCCCCCTCCCCCCTTTAGACGGCGGCCGGCAACCC
Source organism: Dermacentor silvarum (assembly GCF_013339745.2). Classification (NCBI taxonomy): domain Eukaryota; kingdom Metazoa; phylum Arthropoda; class Arachnida; order Ixodida; family Ixodidae; genus Dermacentor; species Dermacentor silvarum. The sequence goes on along the minus strand of NC_051163.1, from coordinate 148,505,809 downwards.
CTGCACTGGAATCATTCAAAGTATCAGAAGCAGACATACCACCAGTCCCAACTTTTCTGTTTTCCAGTACCAAGAAATCCTTAGCATTCCAACTCATCTCATACTGTGCGCATGTGATGCATCTAATGCCATAGGGCGCCAAGACAAGTACAGTCGGCTCCTGGTAATTCAACTCTTCCGAGAACACAAGTTTTGGACGAATTCGAAAGGCTGTATTGCTGTATTAACAGAGGGCAGCAGAGCGAATGGTTTCCAATCTTTTTTAAGCCTTGAAGTAGTCTGTCGGCAACAGATTACTTCCATACAGACTACAATAACTGTCCATGTTGTCATCCGTCGACCCACAGTCCTACGCAATATCGGTGGCGCTGACAAAATTCACATAAGAAACATCGCCCAGGGCACAGTGCAAGTCATTATCATTACTGAAAGACGGGCTGCTGCAGTCACTGTCATGGCCCAGCCCCCCATATCCAGTAGCGCTGTTAGCAGAATTTCTTTTTCACATTTTAAAGTCATTTGTAACCGCTCTGCGCAGGTGCAGAACGTGACGGGGGTCGAATTAACCAAAGCAGCATGCTTTCACATTCGAACTAAATGAGTTTACATACCATGGCAATGCATTTTCTCTTGCCCAAACTTTCCCGAATGTTCAAATTGAGTGGGAATTTGAATTTACCTAGGTCAATTTAGCAGGTACTGTAGTGCTATGAATGTTATCTCTGTGTGTTTTTTCTAAATCTTGTATTTATGTTGTGTTCAAATACTGTTGACACATGATTGACTGTAGGAAGCTAAGAGCAGTTATGGTGGACTGACATATTAAAACGGAATGGAATGTTGGTGAATATTTTTGAAATGTTCTTGTGTTTTCCAGGTCAAATTTGCGCACACTTGTCAAGCGAGTGTGTTTTGCTTACCATTGACAAGTGCAAGTCCTTGTAGCCCAAAGAAATATTTTTATACAAGTGAGAACTAGTGGGACACAGCTAAACCCTTTGCCTGATACAGTCAATACTTGTTGTTGCCCTCTGCTGCAATAGCTCGATTTCGTGTTTCATTCCCATGGTGTTCAACTGCATTGCTTAGTCCACTGTAACACAACAGCCTCTGTCCAGCAGCAAACCTAGCTGAGACATCACCATGAAAGTTTCTATGGCTTCTCCATTCTGCAGATTGAGTTTCTTTCAGCTTACAAACTATTGTATATATAGCTGCAGGCTGTCTTACATAGAATTGAAAATTTTATGCCAGAACTAACGTGTTGTAGGGGCATCTAGCGCTTCCAAATAGCCTGCACTTGAATCAAAGGCTCTCACTGACGTTATGTTCTGTATAAAGTCCAAGTGTGATAATGTCGCAGCCGTGTGCCATATCGAGTAGCTCGTTTACAACAAAAATTTATTCTCAGACTTAATTTATGTCATGTGTGAAATCTGCTGCGCTCTAAAATGCGAACACGTACTCAATTTCAGCCTACAACCAACATACTGATCCTGCATAAATATATCAGCTTTTCTTTTTTAATCTGAACGCACTTAACGTTATATTTGGGTTCGTGATACGATTATAAAGTTGTTTTTTCCATTTTCCCTTTTATTTCTCTGGCATAGCCCGATGGCTCGCGCAAAAACACGCGACCTGAGAGGTGCAACTATACATTTCATGCTTTTTTGTCCTCCTGATTTATAATAATGTCAATGCTGCATTAATTTGTTTATCGCATATTATTCGCAACCTTGAGCAAGACGAACGGTGCTGTTGTGTAGGCTCGAAAATCATGTGGTCGTTGAAATAATGCCGTATATCATTGCGTTCACAGTGAGTGAAACGCTTTGCTGTGCTCCGTTGTGTCGCGGACATTTTTGAAGAGCTGCCTGTCCAATAACCTTGGTGGCATGGAGGACGACACCGTGTTCGCCAACAGTCACAAACATGCCAGCATTGACAAGTAATTGTGCATGCACTATTCCTTTCACTTTATTTCACGAAGGCAGTTAGCAGTAATGATGAACAAAGCCCTATGGCCATCGCCTTATATGTGTCGATTCCTGTTTCTTCGTGATATCACTTGTATAAACATAGAAACAGAAGTGGCAGCCACTTTTTGCTTCCTAACTGTTGCACAGGAAAGAATTGGTCATGGCAGAAGAAAAAAATTTGTTTCGTCCATTAGGCAAAGCAGTGATGTGACAGCTGGCGAAACATTATTTTCGGTAAGCCTTAAACTACTTCGAGCAGCATTTATCAAAGTGACCATTCGCAGATACGAGCGAGCAACCTCCTAACAAGAAGTAAAAGGAGTTTGAGTCTTATATTCATTTGTGGAATTTGCACATCTTGGTGGTGAAGTCGAAAGACTCGAATTTTCTTCCTCCTCTTTCCTGTCCATACATAGCCACTGCTCTCGACTAAAACTAGACTTTAGCTTCTTACTTCTGTATTCGTTCAGATTTTCGAAAGGTTATATTTGGGATACCCCAATAATAGCCTCACGCTAACTTAGAAGACAAAAGGATGTCAGTGCCATCCAGTAAAAATTAGAAGGAGAGCGCTAGACGAAGCAGACTGTCATTGTCATTAAATGTAGATGAAGATAATTAAGAACCACGTCCACAACCTGGAAGGCTATGCGAAAGCACGAAGAAAGCATACACCCACACCAGCTCTTCCAGTATACAGATTTTAAATGGGAAAATCATAGCAGCTGCTGGCACAATGTTGCTCTCCAGGATCAATATTCTCCACCGATGAAGCATCACCAAAGCGGTTGAGAGGTACAATCCTGGACTGCCAATCTGTTAGTTGTGAGTTCAAATCCTCAAGCAGAATGAGAACTATTCTTTCTTTGTAATTTCCTTGCAAAAGATTTTGGGGTGTCAGTGATAGGCTGAAGGGGACAACAACAGACATCAATAAGGCCAGGGGAATTCTTTATCGACTTGCACGATAACATTTTGCACAGGGCAGCTGTCATAGCACGCTTTAGTCAAAATTAATTTTCATACACGTCACTACAAAAATACGAGGTGTGTTCAAAAATGAAAACAAACTTTTTAAATACCATGCGAACCGGCAGAGGGAGTGCGCTGCGGCTACCGAGCACATGTAGTGGCAGGTTTAGACAACAAACTGCCATTTGCCGCATTCCGCTCTGACCGTTAGTTGGCGAGCTACAGCTGCAGAAGTGAGCACATGAACAAGCTGTTCTTCGGATTGGTGCCAAAGAGACAATGAAGGAATTGCAAGAACAGCGTGTGTGTGTGATGTTCTGCTACAAACTTGGGAAAACTTTCACAGAGACATTTTAGTTACTTAGCCAAGCATACGGGGAGGACTGTATGAGTCGAACGCAGTGCTACGATTGGTTCAAGCATTTTGAAGACGGAAGAATGTCGGTCGGTGATCCCAAGCCAGGGCGACCTTCCACATCCACAGATGATGTCGAGAGAGCTGGAAACTGTGATGCGTGGAAATCGTCGTTTGACTGTTCCGAGAAGTCGCTGACGAAGTGGGTATCAGCGTAGGATCATGTCATGAAATTTTGAGTGACAAACTTGGGATGCGTCGTGTCAGTGCAGAATTTGTGCCGTGTTTGTTGACTCACAAACCGAACCAGACCTGTGTTGAAATCAGCCAGGAACTGCTCACCACTGCCAATGACGAAAACTTTTTAAGAACATCATAACAGGTGATGAGACATGGGTTTATGGCTATGATGTTGAAACGAAAGTGCAGTCATCGCGCTGTGTGGCCAAAGGTTCCCCCGTCCAAAAAAAGCATGCATGAGTCGGTGAAAAATGAAGGTGATGTTGGTTGTGTTTTTTGATTACAAAGGCATTGTCCATCAGTGATTTGTGCCACATGGTCAGACGGTAAACAAAGAAGTTTACCATGGAATCCTAGCACATTTGAGATTCTGTGTGTAGTAAGAGGCCTGAATTGTGGGAAAATCAGGCTTGAATGTTGCATCATGACAATCTCCCAGCTCACGTGTCGCTCCTTGTCCAGCAGATACTTAGCGAAACACCACACTCCTGTTGTGCCCCACCCACCATATTCTCCGGCCCTACCCCAGCAGACTTTTTCTATTCCCCAAGCTGAAAACCACCTTGAAAGGACTTCATTTCCAAACCGTAGAGGAGATCCCGATCAATGCAAGAAGAGACCTGCGCTCAGTAGCGCACCCAGGATCTCTGCCAGGGGGGGGGGGGGGGTGACAGTTGCCATTACCATCTAAACAGCACTAATTTCAATTTCTTCACGGGAAATTGTCAAAAAAAGTGCTTTTTGCGTGTATGCAGATGATTGCGCGTCTTACATCTTAGTTGCAGTACTCAAATGCGCAAGGAAAGGAAAGGGATTAAACAAAAGGGGGCGGGGGGGGGGGGGTGTTACAACCCCCCCCCCCCCCGTCGGTGCGCCATTGCCTGCGCGCCAGGAGGCTTTCCAAAAATGGAAGATTGCCAGTAGAGGGGACTACTTTGAGGGGGACAGCACTTAAAATGTTGTACCATAAGCAGTAAAGGTGTTATAGCAAAAGTTCGGTTTGTTCTTGAACACACCTCATATACTCCACTGCTAGCTGCAGAACTGCCAGCACCGTAGTTGGACCGATTAAGGAACGAAATGCGCAAATTAATTTATAGCAGGTGGTACAAAATTTCGATATCTAATGAATAAGTGATGAACATGTGCATTGAATGTCAGTAAAATCGGCACGTGCGTCATTATATCGAAATTCCGCTACAGTGAAATTCAGCCTTTTTTTCTAAGTAATGTCACCAACCATTTTTTTTTTTTTTTGTCGGAAGATGCGTAAGGACATAACATTACCCCGTTTTCTCATTCCCCCTTTACCTTAACATGGGTCAGCGTACCATGAACTTGCATGATAAAGTTTTTCGATTACATACCATTTGCGGGAAAAGCGTATATGTTAAGTTTCGCAATACGCCTTCGCTGAGAAATTGTCCTTTTATTGATCGAGTCCCAGGGTAGCATCTTTCCCCTTCAATCATGCAGAGCGAGCTCTGTGGTATCCCGAAACGAGCGGCCGACATCCTTTATCTCGCCGATCGTGATCGCTTGAAGATACTAACTATAACATTATAGTCCAGCTGTGAAGGCGAGAAGGTGTGCGTTAGCACTGCCGACACTCAAGCTATAGTGAACTAAATATCAACATTCTAGTACACTGTACTCACGGTTGTCATTTGCCACGGGAAGTAGGGAGCACTGGTCTTGGAGACAGCAAACCCACCCGGCACAGCAAATCGCGCGCCGAAAGACACGTGTGGAACAAAAAACAAACGAGACGTCTTCACAAAACAATGGTGCCCAGAGGACGATGAAGATGATGTAGCCACTGCGCTTTTGAAGGGGCGATAGATCCATGCCTCATAGGGTGGGCCCTCTAGATTTTAAATGCAAGTCCGCTGGTGAGAGAGAGAAGAACTTTTATTATCGAGGTTAAG